>NW_028296520.1:0-353000 GCF_964197995.2 Scardinius erythrophthalmus | reverse complement strand
TGCAAATAAAGTGATTAACACTGACAAAATATGATTGTGTTATAATAGTTATTGCTATATAAGTGATTTTTAGTGTGTATTCAAGTATAAATGCAAGCACATGTGGAAAAATTTAATTAATAAGTAGAATGGCCAGCAGAGGGCAGTAGAAGACCACTTATTGGCTCACTTTCACTTTAAACCTCATGATTTTGACCAGTTTTCTGCACTAAAGCAAACCAGTGTTTCCATGTTAACTCAATAATGCATACTTGCTACATATGCTACACACAATAATGCTACACACACACACACACACACACACACACACACACACACACACACACACACACACACAAATGTTTCAGTGATATTGGTGTCACATTCACCTTCATCACATTCACCTTCTGTCTTCATCACATTCACCATCTGTCGTCATCACCTGCACCTGCTCCTCATCACCCTCCTCATCATCACCTGCTCCTCATCATCATAACCGTCACCTGTTGTCCTTGTCTTGATCTGTGTATTTAAGTTCCCCTCTCATCCATTATCATTGTCGGTTATTGTTTGTGCACTAGCACTCTGTTATGTTTGTTTTCATGTTGGAAAATAAAACCTTTGTTATATTTGTACCACACACACACACACACACACACCATAATTTATCATGATTTACCATGGCTGATACCAATACCAATATGAGAAAATGACTATTTTAAACAGCAGGGGGCAGTAAAATACCACTTATTGGCTTAACATGCCATTAATTCATATCATTTTCACCTTTTTAACTGTTATAGAGGCAAATTTTGTCCGATCTGTCTGAAAATTTTCATGCTTGTTCAGGGTGATATTTCACACGTTCTGACTTGTTTTTAAGAAGGTCTGAGCATTGATTAAAGAGATATAGGCTTTCGGGGACACTTGGTAAAGGCCAGATTTTGAAGTGAACCTATTATAGCTATCCAAATGAAGTAGTTCAACTTTTTCTGACAATTATTGATCTAGTGAGTCCAGAGAATTGTATTGCACTAGTTTTGAACATTATGATATGAAAATTATATGATCAGAGATGGAAAAGACCATTTACAGCCAATACAGGCAGTTTACCATAGGAAATATATGATTTTAAAGCTTTTTAACAGTTATAGCGCCACCTATCGTCCGATCTCCATAGAATTTTTCATGCTTGTTAATGATGTTATGTCACATATGCTGACCAATTTTTGTGAAGTTCTGAGTTTTTATTTAGGATTTATAGGCTTTTTAATGTATTTTGACACGCCCATTTTATAAATTACCCTATTACAGCCATCCAAATGCAAAAGTTCAACTTTTTTTTGATAATTATTGATCTAGAGAGTCCAGAGAATTGTCCTAGACTGGTCTGGTTCCGATCGGGCAAAAAACCTAGGACTAGTTCGCAAAAGTAGGTTTTTAACATATTAATGAATAATTAATGAACAGTTTGATTGACAGCAATGGTTCTTGAGGCAAAGTTGTTCAGGATGAGGAGATCTATCAAATGATATGCATATTGTGTGGATATTTGTAACACCACGTGATTACAGAGCCGTAAAACTCGTTAGCGCCAACTAGTGGCCGATTTCTTTCAAAATTCTTACAGACCTTTAGGGCCATGAGCCGAACATGCCCATTGAGTTTCGTTCCGATCGGCCTCCGTTAACCTTGTCTAATAGGTGCTCAAACTTCGTTGGCCAATGGCGGCCATGTTTTTTGAGATACGCCAATGTCCTCATAGACATACATGGCACCTTGGACCAAGACACTGCATACCAATTTTCAAGTCAATCGGACTAACGGTCAGGTGGTTATAGCCTGTTTTATGTTTTTTTCATTTTATAGCGCCACCATGAGGCCAATCGTCGCGATTTTTTTACTGTGACCCCAGAGTAAGCTCATACACATGTGTACCAAGTTTGGTGAAGATACCTCATTTACACCGGGAGTTATAGCCATTTTAGTAAAATAGGCCCCTCCCACAACGTACGTTTTGGCGCCCCTTAGCGACCGTGAATCGAAATTTCCACTTTTTTTCGATAATTATTGATATTCAGTCTCCAGAGAACATTTCTGCACTAGTTTGGTTCCAATCGGGCAAAAAACCAGGGACTAGTTCGCAAAAGTAGATTTTTGACAAAATTCAAAATGGCGGAAAATCTATCATGGCGGAAATGAAATCGGAGATATACGTTTTGTTCGTCAGGCGTCCAGCTTTCCAATGATATAAGACACTTGAGTCTACGACATACGGTCTAGGAGTTATGAGCAGTTTCGCGCTTTTGGTTGTTATAGCGCCACCTATGGGCCAATCGGGGTCATAATCTCTGAACCTTTCCTCGATTTTTGTACTACCATCTGTCAAAGTTTCAAAGTTCCAGCTCTTACGGTTTGGGCTGCACGATGCGTTTTACGGCGGAATAATAATAATAATAATAATAATAATAAAAATCAGCACAATTACAATAGGGTTTCAGCACTTCGTGCTTGAACCCCTAATAAATATAGCTGCAAGCAGCAATTACCGGGGCCAAGCAGAATAAGACGACAAGACATGCCGACATGTCTGAAAGTGTCAGACCAACTGCAACAATGAGCAATTAAAGACATTTAAAGAGGATTTTAGACGAAATGGCTGAAAAATCATAGAAACAGTAATTAAAAATATGATTTAATGGATTATCACTTTCGACAAATAGGTGGCGCAGTTACAAAACTGATGTGATGTGGTCAGAGTGAGGAGACAATGACACATACAAAGTTTGGTGTCAATATGTCAAGGCATTGCAGAGATAAAGCCTGAATAGTGCTATTAGCATCATGCCTCAAATTTGCTGCTGCGCTATACGAAAACGGTTTCGTCAATTGACACGAAATCCATAACTTTTAGTCGGCACAGTCTGGGGATGATACGATTCGATTTTGGTGAAAATCGGACAAACGGTGTGGGAGGAGTTCGAAAAAGTAGGTTTTGAATGAAAATAGCATTTTATCTCACAAAACTGTATTGAAGTCAATGGGAATTTCATGTTTTGTTCTATTATAGCGCCACCAAGAGGCTCAGTCCCACAATTTTTTTTACGTGTCCTCAGAGTGAGCCCATACATATGTGTGTCAGTTTTGGTGAAAATATCTCAATTTGCTTTAGAGTTATAAACATTTATATGAAAAAACACGTAAAAAATGACTGACACATGACTTTGTTTGAATTTTACTACCCCTAAACATCAATATTTTCGCATTTGGGCATTGGCGTATAGCTATCGACCTATGTTTCCAAACTTCTGACGGTGGTTTCGTCTCGATCGGACAAGCGGTTTCGAAGATATAGCCTAATGTTTTTTAAGCGCTAAATCACAACGCTACACAAACCGTAAGGCGAAACCTAGCATGTTTGGTATCGTAGGACTCGGCAAGGTTTCAGGAGTCTAATTAGATGAGTCTCGTGAAAATAAGTCGACCGCACCCAAAGTTATAAGCATTTGAAAAAAAAAATTCCCCACTAGGTGGCGCTGTTTCGAAACTTCTCACACTCCTTCAGGACATCGTGCTGATGACCCATGCCAAGTTTCGTAACAATCCGTTCATGCGTTCATAAAATACAGCATTTTAGCACATAATTCAAAATGGCCGACAGTCAAAATGGCCGATATGGTAAAATTGGATATCAGTCGACTCGGCATGTCGCCCTGAATCTAACGAGACCAATTTTATGATTTTTGGACAAACTGTTCAGAAGTTATAAGCAAAAATAGCCATTTTTCATATCTCCGGACCAGTAGGTGGCGCTGCGCCGAAACGCAGCATGTAGCCTCAGGTCATGCTTGTGATGACATGTACCAAGTTTGGTCTGAATACGATAAACCGTTGCAGAGATACAGCCTTACGACTGTTTTTGCAGGCGCTACGTAAAATTTGTTCGTGCGTTTATTGAAAACGGTTTGACGAATCAATTTGAATTCCATAACTTTTGGTCAGCACTGCCTGAAGATGATCTGGTTAAATTTTCGTGCAAATCGGCCAAACCGTCTAGGACGAGTTCGAAAAAGTAGCTTTTTCAGAAAATTAAAAATGGCGGCCATATTTATATGACGGAAAATGACGTCATAGGGTGCAATCGAATCGGCATGAGCTCAGAAATAAGAGGAAAAAAGAATTTTGTTGATTGGCCTTACGGTTCAAAAGTTATTAGCAAAATAAAAGTGAAACTTTGGACAGGTGGTGGCGCTAGAGGGAATGACTTAGAAACACAAAAATTGGTGTATTTAATGTTGGGACTGTCCTCTATCAGAATGTCAAACCAAAACAACTTTCCCGCAATCGGTTCTATGGGCTGCCATAGACTCCCATGGCGGAAGAAGAAGAAGAATAATAATAATAATAATAAGAACGCGAACAGAAACAATAGGTGCCTCCGCACCTTCGGTGCTTGGCCCCTAAATATAGCTGCAAGCAGCAATTACCGGGGCCAAGCAGAATAAGACGACAAGACATGCCAACATGTCTGAAAGTGTCAGACCAACTGCAACAATGAGCAATTAAAGACATTTAAAGAGGATTTTAGGCGAAATGGCTGAAAAATCATGTAAAAAGTGATTCAAAATATGATTTAATGGATTGTCACTCTTGACCAAAAGGTGGCGCTGTTACGAAATTGATAGGGTGTGGTCAGAGTAAGGAGACAGTGACACATACAAAGTTTTGTGTCAATATGTCGAGGCATTGCAGATATAAAGCCTGAATAGTCATTTTGGCATCATGCCTCAACTTTGCTGCTGTGCTATACGAAAACGGTTTTATCAATCGACACGAAATCCATAACTTTTTGTCGGCACAGTCTGGAGATGATACGATTCGATTTTGGTGAAAATCGGACAAACGGTCTAGGAGGAGTTCGAAAAAGTAGGTTTTGAATGAAAATCAAGATGGCGGACAGGAAGTTTGGCCAAATAAGGAAAACTTGGTATCTATGTTCTCGGCTTGACCCAAGGAATCTATTAAGACCAGTGGCATTTCAATAGCCAGATGTATTCAAAAGTTATTAGCCTTTTTGGAAATTTTGTTATAACTTTTGACCACTAGGTGGCGCTGTCTTGAAATATTTTGGTTGCCTTCAGGGGATGGTGCTGATGACACAATCTGAGTTTCGTAATATTACACCAATGCATTTGTTTAGTATAGCATTTTATTTCACAAAACTGTATTGAAATCAATGGGAATTTCATGTTTTGTTCTATTATAGCGCCACCAAGAGGCTCAGTCCCACCATTTTTTTTATGTGTCATCAGAGTGAGCCCATACATATATGTGTCGATTTTGGTGCAAAAATCTCAATTTGCTTCGGAGTTATAGACATTTATATGAAAAAACACGTAAAAAATGACTGACACATGACTTTGATTGAATATTACTACCCCTAAACATCAATATTTTCGCATTTGGGCATTGTCGTATAGCTATCGACCTATGTTTCCAAACTTCTGACGGTGGTTTCGTCTCGATCGGACAAGCGGTTTCGAAGATATAGCCTAATGTTTTTTAAGCGCTAAATCACAACGCTACACAAACCGTTAGGCGAAACCTAACATGTTTGGTATCGTTGGACTCGGCAACGATTCAGGAGTCCAATGAGATGAGTTTCGTGAAAATAAGTCGATCACACCCAAAGTTATAAGCATTTGAAAAAAAAAATTCACCACTAGGTGGCGCTGTTACGAAACTTCTCACACTCCTTCAGGACATCGTGTTGATGACCCATACCAAGTTTCGTAACAATCCGTTCATGCGTTGTTAAAATACAGCATTTTAGCACAAAATTCAAAATGGCCGACAGTCAAAATGGCCGATATGGCAAAATTGGATATCAGTCGACTCGGCATGTCGTCCTGAATCTATCAAGACCAATTTTATGATTTTTGGACAAACTGTTCAGAAGTTATAAGCAAAAATAGCCATTTTTCATATCTCCGGACCAGTAGGTGGCGCTGCGCCGAAACGCAGCATGTAGCCTCAGGTCATGCTTGTGAGTACATGTACCAAGCTTGGTCTGAATACGATAAACCGTTGCGGAGATACAGCCTTACAACTGTTTTTCCTAGCGCTACGTAAAATTTGTTTGTGCGTTTATTGAAAATGGTTAAGCGAATCAACTTGAATTCCATAACTTTTGGTCAGCACGGCCTGAAGATGATCTGGTTCAATTTTCATGCAAATCGGACAAACCGCCTAGGACGAGTTCGAAAAAGTAGGTTTTTCGAAAACTTCAAAATGGCAGCCATATTTTTATGACGGAAAATGACTTCATAGGGTGCAATCGAATCGTCATGAGCTCAGGAATAAGAGTAAAAAAGGATTTTACTGATTGGCCTTACGGTTCAAAAGTTATTAGCAAAATGAAAGTGAAATTTTGGACAGGTGGTGGCGCTAGAGGGAATGACTTAGAAACACCAAAATTGGTGTATTTAATGTTGGCACTGTCCTCTATCAGAATGTCAAACCAAAACAACTTTCCCGCAATCGGTTCTATGGGCTGCCATAGACTCCCATGGCGGAAGAAGAAGAAGAATAAATATAGCTGCAAGCAGCAATTACCGGGGCCAAGCAGAATAAGACGACAAGACATGCCAACATGTCTGAAAGTGTCAGACCAACTGCAACAATGAGCAATTAAAGACATTTAAAGAGGATTTTAGACGAAATGGCTGAAAAATCATAGAAACAGCAATTAAAAATATGATTTAATTGATTATCACTTTTGACAAATAGGTGGCGCAGTTACAAAACTGATGTGATGTGGTCAGAGTGAGGAGACAATGACACATACAAAGTTTGGTGTCAATATGTCAAGGCATTGCAGAGATAAAGCCTGAATAGTGCTTTTATCATCATGCCTCAAATTTGCTGCTGCGCTATACGAAAACGGTTTCGTCAATCGACACGAAATCCATAACTTTTAGTCGGCACAGTCTGGAGATGATATGATTCGATTTTGGTGAAAATCGGACAAACGGTGTGGGAGGAGTTCGAAAAAGTAGGTTTTGAATGAAAATAGCATTTTATTTCACAAAACTGTATTGAAGTCAATGGGAATTTCATGTTTTGTTCTATTATAGCGCCACCAAGAGGCTCAGTCACACCATTTTTTTTATGTGTCCTCAGAGTGAGCCCATACATATATGTGTCGATTTTGGTGCAAAAATCTGAATTTGCTTCGGAGTTATAGACATTTATATGAAAAAACACGAAAAAAATGACTGACACATGACTTTGATTGGAAATTAGTACCCCTAAACATCAATATTTTCGCATTTGGGCATTGGCGTATAGCTATCGACCTATGTTTCCAAACTTCTGACGGTGGTTTCGTCTCGATCGGACAAACGGTTTTGAAGATATAGCCTAATGTTTTTTAAGCGCTAAATCACAACGCTACACAAACCGTAAGGCGAAACCTAGCATGTTTGGTATCGTAGGACTCGGCAAGGTTTCAGGAGTCTAATTAGATGAGTCTCGTGAAAATAAGTCGACCAAACCCAAAGTTATAAGCGTTTGAAAAAAAAAATTCACCACTAGGTGGCGCTGTTTCGAAACTTCTCACGCTCCTTCAGGACATCGTGCTGATGACCCATGCCAAGTTTTGTAACAATCCGTTCATGCGTTCCTAAAATACAGCATTTTAGCACATAATTCAAAATGGCCGACAGTCAAAATGGCCGATATGGTAAAATTGGATATCAGTCGACTCGGCATGTCGCCCTGAATCTAACGAGACCAATTTTATGATTTTTGGACAAACAGTTCAGAAGTTATAAGCAAAAATAGCCATTTTTCATATCTCCGGACCAGTAGGTGGCGCTGCGCCGAAACGCAGCATGTAGCCTCAGGTCATGCTTGTGATGACATGTACCAAGTTTGGTCTGAATACGATAAACCGTTGCGGAGATACAGCCTTACGACTGTTTTTGCAGGCGCTACGTAAAATTTGTTCGAGCGTTTATCGAAAACGGTTTGACGAATCAATTTGAATTCCATAACTTTTTGTCAGCACTCCCTGAAGATGATCTGGTTCAATTTTCGTGCAAATCGGACAAACCGTCTAGGACGAGTTCGAAAAAGTAGGTTTTTCGAATGATTCAAAATGGCGGCCATATTTTTATTACGGAAAATGAAGTAATAGGATGCAATCGAATCGGCATGAGCTCAGGAATCAGATGAAAAAAGAATTTTGTTGATTGGCCTTACGGTTCAAAAGTTATTAGCAAAATAAAAGTGAAACTTTGGACAGGTGGTGGCGCTAGAGGGAATGACTTAGAAACACAAAAATTGGTGTATTTAATGTTGGGACTGTCCTCTATCAGAATGTCAAACCAAAACAACTTTCCCGCAATCGGTTCTATGGGCTGCCATAGACTCCCATGGCGGAAGAAGAAGAAGAATAATAATAATAAATATAGCTGCAAGCAGCAATTACCGGGGCCAAGCAGAATAAGACGACAAGACATGCCGACATGTCTGAAAGTGTCAGACCAACTGCAACAATGAGCAATTAAAGACATTTAAAGAGGATTTTAGACGAAATGGCTGAAAAATCATAGAAACAGTAATTAAAAATATGATTTAATGGATTATCACTTTCGACAAATAGGTGGCGCAGTTACAAAACTGATGTGATGTGGTCAGAGTGAGGAGACAATGACACATACAAAGTTTGGTGTCAATATGTCAAGGCATTGCAGAGATAAAGCCTGAATAGTGCTATTAGCATCATGCCTCAAATTTGCTGCTGCGCTATACGAAAACGGTTTCGTCAATTGACACGAAATCCATAACTTTTAGTCGGCACAGTCTGGGGATGATACGATTCGATTTTGGTGAAAATCGGACAAACGGTGTGGGAGGAGTTCGAAAAAGTAGGTTTTGAATGAAAATAGCATTTTATCTCACAAAACTGTATTGAAGTCAATGGGAATTTCATGTTTTGTTCTATTATAGCGCCACCAAGAGGCTCAGTCCCACAATTTTTTTTACGTGTCCTCAGAGTGAGCCCATACATATGTGTGTCAGTTTTGGTGAAAATATCTCAATTTGCTTTAGAGTTATAAACATTTATATGAAAAAACACGTAAAAAATGACTGACACATGACTTTGTTTGAATTTTACTACCCCTAAACATCAATATTTTCGCATTTGGGCATTGGCGTATAGCTATCGACCTATGTTTCCAAACTTCTGACGGTGGTTTCGTCTCGATCGGACAAGCGGTTTCGAAGATATAGCCTAATGTTTTTTAAGCGCTAAATCACAACGCTACACAAACCGTAAGGCGAAACCTAGCATGTTTGGTATCGTAGGACTCGGCAAGGTTTCAGGAGTCTAATTAGATGAGTCTCGTGAAAATAAGTCGACCGCACCCAAAGTTATAAGCATTTGAAAAAAAAAATTCCCCACTAGGTGGCGCTGTTTCGAAACTTCTCACACTCCTTCAGGACATCGTGCTGATGACCCATGCCAAGTTTCGTAACAATCCGTTCATGCGTTCATAAAATACAGCATTTTAGCACATAATTCAAAATGGCCGACAGTCAAAATGGCCGATATGGTAAAATTGGATATCAGTCGACTCGGCATGTCGCCCTGAATCTAACGAGACCAATTTTATGATTTTTGGACAAACTGTTCAGAAGTTATAAGCAAAAATAGCCATTTTTCATATCTCCGGACCAGTAGGTGGCGCTGCGCCGAAACGCAGCATGTAGCCTCAGGTCATGCTTGTGATGACATGTACCAAGTTTGGTCTGAATACGATAAACCGTTGCAGAGATACAGCCTTACGACTGTTTTTGCAGGCGCTACGTAAAATTTGTTCGTGCGTTTATTGAAAACGGTTTGACGAATCAATTTGAATTCCATAACTTTTGGTCAGCACTGCCTGAAGATGATCTGGTTAAATTTTCGTGCAAATCGGCCAAACCGTCTAGGACGAGTTCGAAAAAGTAGCTTTTTCAGAAAATTAAAAATGGCGGCCATATTTATATGACGGAAAATGACGTCATAGGGTGCAATCGAATCGGCATGAGCTCAGAAATAAGAGGAAAAAAGAATTTTGTTGATTGGCCTTACGGTTCAAAAGTTATTAGCAAAATAAAAGTGAAACTTTGGACAGGTGGTGGCGCTAGAGGGAATGACTTAGAAACACAAAAATTGGTGTATTTAATGTTGGGACTGTCCTCTATCAGAATGTCAAACCAAAACAACTTTCCCGCAATCGGTTCTATGGGCTGCCATAGACTCCCATGGCGGAAGAAGAAGAAGAATAATAATAATAAATATAGCTGCAAGCAGCAATTACCGGGGCCAAGCAGAATAAGACGACAAGACATGCCAACATGTCTGAAAGTGTCAGACCAACTGCAACAATGAGCAATTATAGACTTTAAAGAGGATTTTATGCAAAATGCCTGAAAAATCATAGAAACAATAATTAAAAATATGATTTTATGGATTATCAATTTCGACCAATAGGTGGCGCAGTTACAAAACTGATGTGATGTGGTCAGAGTGAAGTGACAATGACACATACAAAGTTTGGTGTCAATATGTCAAGGCATTGCAGAGATAAAGCCTGAATAGTGCTATTAGCATCATGCCTCAACTTTGCTGCTGCGCTATACGAAAACGGTTTTGTCTATCGACACGAAATCCATAACTTTTAGTCGGCACGGTCTGGAGATGATACGATTCGATTTTGGTGAAAATCGGACAAACGGTCTAGGAGGAGTTCGAAAAAGTAGGTTTTGACTGAACATCAAGATGGCGGACAGGAAGTTCGGCCAAATAAGGAAAACTTGGTATCTATGTTCTCGGCTTGACCCAAGGAATCTATTAAGACCAGTGGCATTTCAATAGACAGATTTATTCAAAAGTTATTAGCCTTTTTGGAAATTTTGTTATAACTTTTGACCACTAGGTGGCGCTGTTTCGAAATATTTTGAGTACCTTCAGGGGATGGTGCTGAAGGCACATTCTGAGTTTCGTAATATTACACCAATGCATTTGTTTAGTATAGCATTTTATTTCACAAAACTCTATTGAAATCAATGGGAATTTCATGTTTTGTTCTATTATAGCGCCACCAAGAGGCTCAGTCCCACCATTTTTTTTATGTGTCATCAGAGTGAGCCCATACATATATGTGTCGATTTTGGTGCAATAATCTCAATTTGCTTCGGAGTTATAGACATTTATATGAAAAAACACGTAAAAAATGACTGACACATGACTTTGATTGAATATTACTACCCCTAAACATCAATATTTTCACATTTGGGCATTGGCGTATAGCTATCGACCTATGTTTCCAAACTTCTGACGGTGGTTTCGTCTCAATCGGACAAACGGTTTCGAAGATATAGCCTAATGTTTTTTAAGCGCTAAATCACAATGCTACACAAACCGTTAGGCGAAACCTAACATGTTTGGTATCGTTGGACTCGGCAACAATTCAGGAGTCCAATGAGATGAGTTTCGTGAAAATAAGTCGATCACACCCAAAGTTATAAGCATTTGAAAAAAAAAATTCACCACTAGGTGGCGCTGTTTCGAAACTTCTCACACTCCTTCAGGACATCGTGCTGATGACCCATACCAAGTTTCGTAATAATCCGTTCATGCGTTGTTAAAATACAGCATTTTAGCACAAAATTCAAAATGGCCGACAGTCAAATTGGCCGATATGGCAAAATTGGATATCAGTCGACTCGGCATGACGCCCTGAATCTATCAAGACCAATTTTATGATTTTTGGACAAACTGTTCAGAAGTTATAAGCAAAAATAGCCATTTTTCATATCTCCGGACCAGTAGGTGGCGCTGCGGCGAAACGCAGCATGTAGCCTCAGGTCATGCTTGTGATGACATGTACCAAGTTTGGTCTGAATACGATAAACCGTTGCGGAGATACAGCCTTACGACTGTTTTTGTAAGCGCCACGTAAAATTTGTTCGAGCGTTTATCGAAAACGGTTTGACGAATCAAAAAGATTTTAATAACTTTTTGTCACCACTGCCTGAAGATGATCCGATTCAATTTTCGTGCAAATCGGACAAACCGTCTAGGACGAGTTCGAAAAAGTAGCTTTTTAGGAAAATTCAAAATGGCGGCCATGTTTTTATGACGGAAAATGACGTCATAGGGTGCAATCGAATCGTCATGAGCTCAGGAATCAGAGGAAAAAAGGATTTTGCTGATTGGCCTTACGGTTCAAAAGTTATTAGCAAAGTAAAAGTGAAACTTTGGACAGGTGGTGGCGCTAGAGGGAATGACTTAGACACACCAAAATTGGTGTACTTAATGTTGGGACTGTCCTCTATCAGAATGTCAAACCAAAACAACTTTCCCGCAATCGGTTCTATGGGCTGCCATAGACTCCCATGGCGGAAGAAGAAGAATAATAATAATAAGAACGGGAACAGATACAATAGGTGCCTCCGCACCTTCGGTGCTTGGCCCCTAAATATAGCTGCAAGCAGCCATTACCGGGGCCAAGCAGAATAAGACGACAAGACATGCCAACATGTCTGAAAGTGTCAGACCAACTGCAACAACGAGCAATTAAAGACATTTAAAGAGGATTTTAGGCGAAATGGCTGAAAAATCATGTAAAAAGTGATTCAAAATATGATTTAATGGATTGTCACTTTTGACCAAAAGGTGGCGCTGTTACGAAATTGATGTGGTGTGGTCAGAGTAAGGAGACAGTGACACATACAAAGTTTTGTGTCAATATGTCGAGGCATTGCAGATATAAAGCCTGAATAGTCATTTTGGCATCATGCCTCAACTTTGCTGCTGTGCTATACGAAAACGGTTTCATCAATCGACACGAAATCCATAACTTTTTGTCGGCACAGTCTGGAGATGATACGATTCGATTTTGGTGAAAATCGGACAAACGGTCTAGGAGGAGTTCGAAAAAGTAGGTTTTGAATGAAAATCAAGATGGCGGACAGGAAGTTTGGCCAAATAAGGAAAACTTGGTATCTATGTTCTCGGCTTGACCCAAGGAATCTATTAAGACCCGTGGCATTTCAATAGCCAGATTTATTCAAAAGTTATTAGCCTTTTTGGAAATTTTGTTATAACTTTTGACCACTAGGTGGCGCTGTCTTGAAATATTTTGGTTGCCTTCAGGGGATGGTGCTGATGACACAATCTGAGTTTCGTAATATTACACCAATGCATTTGTTTAGTATAGCATTTTATTTCACAAAACTGTATTGAAGTCAATGGGAATTTCATATTTTGTTCAATTATAGCGCCACCAAGAGGCTCAGTCCCACAATTTTTTTTACGTGTCCTCAGAGTGAGCCCATACATATGTGTGTCAATTTTGGTGAAAATATCTCAATTCGCTTCGGAGTTATAGACATTTATATGAAAAAACACGAAAAAAATGACTGACACATGACTTTGATTGGAAATTAGTACCCCTAAACATCAATATTTTCGCATTTGGGCATTGGCGTATAGCTATCGACCTATGTTTCCAAACTTCTGACGGTGGTTTCGTCTCGATCGGACTAGCGGTTTCAAAGATATAGCCAAATGTTTTTTAAGCGCTAAATCACAACGTTACACAAACCGTAAGGCAAAACCTAGCATGTTTGGTATCGTAGGACTCGGCAACGATTCAGGAGTCTAAAAAGATGAGTTTCGTGAAAATAAGTCGACCACACCCAAAGTTATAAGCATTTGAAAAAAAAAATTCACCACTAGGTGGCGCTGTTTCGAAACTTCTCAGGCTCATTCAGGGCATTGTGCTGATGACCCATACCACGTTTCGTAACAATCCGTTCATGCGTTCATAAAATACAGAATTTTAGCACAAAATTCAAAATGGCCGACAGCCAAAATGACCGATATGGTCAAATTGGATATCAGTCGACTCGGCATGTTGCCCTGAATCTAACGAGACCAATTGTATGATTTTTGGACAAACTGTTCAGAAGTTATAAGCAAAAATAGCCATTTTTCATATCTCCGGACCAGTAGGTGGCGCTGCGCCGAAACACAGCATGTAGCCTCAGGTCATGCTTGTGAGTACATGTACCAAGTTTGGTCTGAATACGATAAACCGTTGCGGAGATACGGCCTTACGACTGTTTTTGCTAGCGCTACGTAAAATGTATTTGTGCGTTTATCGAAAACGGTTTGACGAATCCATTTGAATTCCATAACTTTTTGTCAGCACTACCTGAAGATGATCTGGTTCAATTTTCGTGCAAATCGGACAAACCGTCTAGGACGAGTTCGAAAAAGTAGCTTTTTTTGAAAATTCAAGATGGCGGCCATATTTTTATGACGGAAAATGACGTCATAGGGTGCAATCGAATCGCCATGAGCTCAGGAATCAGAGAAAAAAAGAATTTCGCTGATTGGCCTTACGGTTCAAAAGTTATTAGCAAAGTAAAAGTGAAACTTTGGACAGGTGGTGGCGCTAGAGGGAATGACTTAGAAACACCAAAATTGGTGTATTTAATGTTGAGACGGTCCTCTATCAGAATGTCAAACCAAAACAACTTTCCCGCAATCGGTTCTATGGGCTGCCATAGACTCCCATGGCGGAAGAATAATAATAATAATAATAATAAATATAGCTGCAAGCAGCAATTATCGGGGCCAAGCGCAAGCAGATGACAGGATATGCCAACATGGCTGAAGGTGTCAGACCAACTGGAACAATGAGCAATTAAATACATTTAAAGAGGATTTTAGGCGAAATGGCTGAAAAATCATATAAAAAGTCATTTAAAATATGATTTAATGGATTATCACTTTCGACCAATAGGTGGAGCAGTTACAAAACTGATGTGATGTGGTCAGAGTGAAGTGACAATGACATATACAAAGTTTGGTGTCAATATTTCAAGGGATTTCAGAGATAAAGCCTGAATAGTGCTTTTGGCATCATGCCTCAACTTTGCTGCTGCGCTATATGAAAACAGTTTCGTCTATCGACACGAAATCCATAACGTTTAGTCGGCACAGTCTGGAGATGATACGATTCGATTTTGGTGAAAATCGGACAAACGGTCTAGGAGGAGTTCGAAAAAGTAGGTTTTGAATGAAAATCAAGATGGCGGACAGGAAGTTTGGCCAAATAAGGAAAACTTTGTATCTATGTTCTCGGCTTGACCCAGGGAATCTATTAAGACCAGTGGCATTTCAATAGCCAGATTTATTCAAAAGTTATTAGCCTTTTTGGAAATTTTGTTATAACTTTTGACCACTAGGTGGCGCTGTCTCGAAATCTTTTGGGTACCTTCAAGGGATGGAGCTGATGGCACATTCTGAGTTTCGTAATATTACACCAATGCATTTGTTTAGTATAGCATTTTATTTCACAAAACTGTATTGAAGTCAATGGGAATTTCATGTTTTGTTCTGTTATAGCGCCACCAAGAGGCTCAGTCACACCATTTTTTTTATGTGTCCTCAGAGTGAGCCCATACATATGTGTGTCAATTTTGGTGAAGATATCTCAATTCGCTTCGGAGTTATAGACATTTATATGAAAAAACACGTAAAAAATGACTGACACATGACTTTGATTGGAATTTACTACCCCTAAACATCAATATTTTTGCATTTGGGCATTGGCGTATAGCTATCGACCTATGTTTCCAAACTTCTGACGGTGGTTTCGTCTTGATCGGACTATCGGTTTCGAAGATATAGCCAAATGTTTTTTAAGCGCTAAATCACAACGCTACACAAACCGTAAGGCGAAACCTAGCATGTTTGGTATCGTGGGACTCGGCAACGATTCAGGACTGTAATGAGATGAGTCTCGTGAAAATAAGTCGACCACACCCAAAGTTATAAGCATTTGGGAAAAAAAATTCACCACTAGGTGGCGCTGTTTCGAAAGTTCTCAGGTTCCTTCAGGACATCGTGATGATGACCAATACCAAGTTTCGTAACAATTCGTTCATGCGTTCATAAAATACAGCATTTTAGCACAAAATTCAAAATGGCTGACAGTCAAAATGGCCGATATGGTCAAATTGGATATCAGTCGAATCGGCATGTTGCCCTGAATCTAACGAGACCAATTTTATGATTTTTGGACAAACTGTTCAAAACCTATAAGCAAAAATAGCCATTTTCCATATCTCCGGACCAGTAGGTGGCGCTGCGCCGAAACACAGCATGTAGCCTCAGGTCATACCTGTGATGAGATGTACCAAGTTTGGTCTGAATACGATAAACCGTTGCGGAGATAGAGCCCTACGACTGTTTTTGCAGGCGCTACGTAAAATTAGTTCGAGCGTTTTTCGAAAACGGTTTAACGAATCAATTTGAATTCCATAACTTTTTGTCAGCACTGCCTGAAGATGATCTGGTTCAATTTTCGTGCGAATCGGACAAACCGTCTAGGACGAGTTCGAAAAAGTAGGTTTTACGAAAAATTAAAAATGGCGGCCATATTGTTATGACGGAAAATGAAGTCATAGGGTGCAATCGAATCGGCATGAGCTCAGGAATCAGAGGAAAAAAGAATTTTGTTGATTGACCTCACGGTTCAAAAGTTATTAGCAAAATAAAAGTGAAACTTTGGACAGGTGGTGGCGCTAGAGGGAATGACTTAGAAACAACAAAATTGGTGTATTTAATGTTGGGAGAGTCCTCTATCAGAATGTCAATCCAAAACAACTTTCCCGCAATCGGTTCTATGGGCTGCCATAGACACCCAGTCGGAAGAAACGGAAGAATAATAATAATAAGAACGGGAACAGATACAATAGGTGCCTACGCACCTTCGGTGCTTGGCCCCTAATAATAATAAGAAACGGAACAGATACAATAGGTGCCTCCGCACCTTCGGTGCTTGGCCCCTAATAATAAGAACGCGAACAGAAACAATAGGTGCCTCCGCACCTTCGGTGCTTGGCCCCTAAATATAGCTGCAAGCAGCAATTACCGGGGCCAAGCAGAATAAGACGACAAGACATGCCAACATGTCTGAAAGTGTCAGACCAACTGCAACAATGAGCAATTAAAGACATTTAAAGAGGATTTTAGGCGAAATGGCTGAAAAATCATGTAAAAAGTGATTCAAAATATGATTTAATGGATTGTCACTCTTGACCAAAAGGTGGCGCTGTTACGAAATTGATAGGGTGTGGTCAGAGTAAGGAGACAGTGACACATACAAAGTTTTGTGTCAATATGTCGAGGCATTGCAGATATAAAGCCTGAATAGTCATTTTGGCATCATGCCTCAACTTTGCTGCTGTGCTATACGAAAACGGTTTTATCAATCGACACGAAATCCATAACTTTTTGTCGGCACAGTCTGGAGATGATACGATTCGATTTTGGTGAAAATCGGACAAACGGTCTAGGAGGAGTTCGAAAAAGTAGGTTTTGAATGAAAATCAAGATGGCGGACAGGAAGTTTGGCCAAATAAGGAAAACTTGGTATCTATGTTCTCGGCTTGACCCAAGGAATCTATTAAGACCAGTGGCATTTCAATAGCCAGATGTATTCAAAAGTTATTAGCCTTTTTGGAAATTTTGTTATAACTTTTGACCACTAGGTGGCGCTGTCTTGAAATATTTTGGTTGCCTTCAGGGGATGGTGCTGATGACACAATCTGAGTTTCGTAATATTACACCAATGCATTTGTTTAGTATAGCATTTTATTTCACAAAACTGTATTGAAATCAATGGGAATTTCATGTTTTGTTCTATTATAGCGCCACCAAGAGGCTCAGTCCCACCATTTTTTTTATGTGTCATCAGAGTGAGCCCATACATATATGTGTCGATTTTGGTGCAAAAATCTCAATTTGCTTCGGAGTTATAGACATTTATATGAAAAAACACGTAAAAAATGACTGACACATGACTTTGATTGAATATTACTACCCCTAAACATCAATATTTTCGCATTTGGGCATTGTCGTATAGCTATCGACCTATGTTTCCAAACTTCTGACGGTGGTTTCGTCTCGATCGGACAAGCGGTTTCGAAGATATAGCCTAATGTTTTTTAAGCGCTAAATCACAACGCTACACAAACCGTTAGGCGAAACCTAACATGTTTGGTATCGTTGGACTCGGCAACGATTCAGGAGTCCAATGAGATGAGTTTCGTGAAAATAAGTCGATCACACCCAAAGTTATAAGCATTTGAAAAAAAAAATTCACCACTAGGTGGCGCTGTTACGAAACTTCTCACACTCCTTCAGGACATCGTGTTGATGACCCATACCAAGTTTCGTAACAATCCGTTCATGCGTTGTTAAAATACAGCATTTTAGCACAAAATTCAAAATGGCCGACAGTCAAAATGGCCGATATGGCAAAATTGGATATCAGTCGACTCGGCATGTCGTCCTGAATCTATCAAGACCAATTTTATGATTTTTGGACAAACTGTTCAGAAGTTATAAGCAAAAATAGCCATTTTTCATATCTCCGGACCAGTAGGTGGCGCTGCGCCGAAACGCAGCATGTAGCCTCAGGTCATGCTTGTGAGTACATGTACCAAGCTTGGTCTGAATACGATAAACCGTTGCGGAGATACAGCCTTACAACTGTTTTTCCTAGCGCTACGTAAAATTTGTTTGTGCGTTTATTGAAAATGGTTAAGCGAATCAACTTGAATTCCATAACTTTTGGTCAGCACGGCCTGAAGATGATCTGGTTCAATTTTCATGCAAATCGGACAAACCGCCTAGGACGAGTTCGAAAAAGTAGGTTTTTCGAAAACTTCAAAATGGCAGCCATATTTTTATGACGGAAAATGACTTCATAGGGTGCAATCGAATCGTCATGAGCTCAGGAATAAGAGTAAAAAAGGATTTTACTGATTGGCCTTACGGTTCAAAAGTTATTAGCAAAATGAAAGTGAAATTTTGGACAGGTGGTGGCGCTAGAGGGAATGACTTAGAAACACCAAAATTGGTGTATTTAATGTTGGCACTGTCCTCTATCAGAATGTCAAATCAAAACAACTTTCCCGCAATCGGCTCTATGGGCTGCCATAGACGCCAAGTCGGAAGAAAAAGAAGAATAAATATAGCTGCAAGCAGCCATTACCGGGGCCAAGCTGAATAAGACGACAAGACATGCCGACATGTCTGAAAGTGTCAGACCAACTGCAACAATGAGCAATTAAAGACATTTAAAGAGGATTTTAGGCAAAATGCCTGAAAAATCATAGAAACAATAAATAAAAATATGATTTGATGGATTATCACTTTCGACCAATAGGTGGCGCAGTTACAAAACTGATGTGATGTGGTCAGAGTGAAGTTACAATGACACATACAAAGTTTGGTGTCAATATGTCAAGGCATTGCAGAGATAAAGCCTTAATTAATGCTATTAGCATCATGCCTCAACTTTGCTGCTGCGCTATACGAACGGTTTCGTCTATCGACACGAAATCCATAACTTTTAGTCGGCACGGTCTGGAGATGATACGATTCGATTTTGGTGAAAATCGGACAAACGGTCTAGGAGGAGTTCGAAAAAGTAGGTTTTGAATGAAAATCAAGATGGCGGACAAGAAGTTTGACCAAATAAGGAAAATTTGGTATCTATGTTCTCGGCTTGACCCAAGGAATCTATTAAGACCAGTGGCATTTACATAGGCCGATGTATTCAAAAGTTATTAGCAGTTTTGGAAATGTTGTTATAACTTTTGACCACTAGGTGGCGCTGTCTCTAAATATTTTGGGTACCTTCAGGGGATGGTGCTGATGGCACATTCTGAGTTTCGTAATATTACACCAATGCATTTGTTTAGTATAGCATTTTATTTCACAAAACTGCATTGAAGTCAATGGGAATTTCATGTTTTGTTCTATTATAGCGCCACCAAGAGGCTCAGTCCCACCATTTTTTTTATGTGTCCTCAGAGTGAGCCCATACATATATGTGTCGATTTTGGTGCAAAAATCTCAATTTGCTTCGGAGTTATAGACATTTATATGAAAAAACACGAAAAAAATGACTGACACATGACTTTGATTGGAAATTAGTACCCCTAAACATCAATATTTTCGCATTTGGGCATTGGCGTATAGCTATCGACCTATGTTTCCAAACTTCTGACGGTGGTTTCGTCTCGATCGGACTAGCGGTTTCAAAGATATAGCCAAATGTTTTTTAAGCGCTAAATCACAACGCTACACAAATTGTAAGGCAAAACCTAGCATGTTTGGTATCGTAGGACTCGGCAATGATTCAGGAGTCTAAAAAGATGAGTTTCGTGAAAATAAGTCGACCACACCCAAAGTTATAAGCATTTGAAAAAAAAAATTCACCACTAGGTGGCGCTGTTTCGAAACTTCTCAGGCTCATTCAGGGCATTGTGCTGATGACCCATACCACGTTTCGTAACAATCCGTTCATGCGTTCATAAAATACAGAATTTTAGCACAAAATTCAAAATGGCCGACAGCCAAAATGACCGATATGGTCAAATTGGATATCAGTCGACTCGGCATGTTGCCCTGAATCTAACGAGACCAATTGTATGATTTTTGGACAAACTGTTCAGAAGTTATAAGCAAAAATAGCCATTTTTCATATCTCCGGACCAGTAGGTGGCGCTGCGCCGAAACACAGCATGTAGCCTCAGGTCATGCTTGTGAGTACAAGTACCAAGTTTGGTCTGAATACGATAAACCGTTGCGGAGATACGGCCTTACGACTGTTTTTGCTAGCGCTACGTAAAATGTATTCGTGCGTTTATCGAAAACGGTTTGACGAATCCATTTGAATTCCATAACTTTTTGTCAGCACTACCTGAAGATGATCTGGTTCAATTTTCGTGCAAATCGGACAAACCGTCTAGGACGAGTTCGAAAAAGTAGCTTTTTTTGAAAATTCAAGATGGCGGCCATATTTTTATGACGGCAAATGACGTCATAGGGTGCAATCGAATCGCCATGAGCTCAGGAATCAGTGGAAAAAAGAATTTCGCTGATTGGCCTTACGGTTCAAAAGTTATTAGCAAAATAAAAGTGAAATTTTGGACAGGTGGTGGCGCTAGAGGGAATGACTTAGAAACACCAAAATTGGTGTATTTAATGTTGAGACGGTCCTCTATCAGAATGTCAAACCAAAACAACTTTCCCGCAATCGGTTCTATGGGCTGCCATAGACTCCCAGTCGGAAGAAGGAAGAATAATAATAATAATAATAATAATAATAATAAGAACGGGAACGAAAACAATAGGTGCCTCCGCACCTTCGGTGCTTGGCCCCTAATAATAAGAACGGGAACAGATACAATAGGTGCCTCCGCACCTTCGGTGCTTGGCCCCTAATAAATATAGCTGCAAGCAGCAATTATCGGGGCCAAGCGCAAGCAGATGACAGGATATGCCAACATGGCTGAAGGTGTCAGACCAACTGGAACAATGAGCAATTAAATACATTTAAAGAGGATTTTAGGCGAAATGGCTGAAAAATCATATAAAAAGTCATTTAAAATATGATTTAATGGATTATCACTTTCGACCAATAGGTGGAGCAGTTACAAAACTGATGTGATGTGGTCAGAGTGAAGTGACAATGACATATACAAAGTTTGGTGTCAATATTTCAAGGGATTTCAGAGATAAAGCCTGAATAGTGCTTTTGGCATCATGCCTCAACTTTGCTGCTGCGCTATACGAAAACAGTTTCGTCTATCGACACGAAATCCATAACGTTTAGTCGGCACAGTCTGGAGATGATACGATTCGATTTTGGTGAAAATCGGACAAACGGTCTAGGAGGAGTTCGAAAAAGTAGGTTTTGAATGAAAATCAAGATGACGGACAGGAAGTTTGGCCAAATAAGGAAAACTTGGTATCTATGTTCTCGGCTTGACCCAGGGAATCTATTAAGACCAGTGGCATTTCAATAGCCAGATTTATTCAAAAGTTATTAGCCTTTTTGGAAATTTTGTTATAACTTTTGACCACTAGGTGGCGCTGTCTCGAAATCTTTTGGGTACCTTCAAGGGATGGAGCTGATGGCACATTCTGAGTTTCGTAATATTACACCAATGCATTTGTTTAGTATAGCATTTTATTTCACAAAACTGTATTGAAGTCAATGGGAATTTCATGTTTTGTTCTGTTATAGCGCCACCAAGAGGCTCAGTCACACCATTTTTTTTATGTGTCCTCAGAGTGAGCCCATACATATGTGTGTCAATTTTGGTGAAGATATCTCAATTCGCTTCGGAGTTATAGACATTTATATGAAAAAACACGTAAAAAATGACTGACACATGACTTTGATTGGAATTTACTACCCCTAAACATCAATATTTTTGCATTTGGGCATTGGCATATAGCTATCGACCTATGTTTCCAAACTTCTGACGGTGGTTTCGTCTTGATCGGACTATCGGTTTCGAAGATATAGCCAAATGTTTTTTAAGCGCTAAATCACAACGCTACACAAACCGTAAGGCGAAACCTAGCATGTTTGGTATCGTGGGACTCGGCAACGATTCAGGACTGTAATGAGATGAGTCTCGTGAAAATAAGTCGACCACACCCAAAGTTATAAGCATTTGGGAAAAAAAATTCACCACTAGGTGGCGCTGTTTCGAAAGTTCTCAGGTTCCTTCAGGACATCGTGATGATGACCAATACCAAGTTTCGTAACAATTCGTTCATGCGTTCATAAAATACAGCATTTTAGCACAAAATTCAAAATGGCTGACAGTCAAAATGGCCGATATGGTCAAATTGGATATCAGTCGAATCGGCATGTTGCCCTGAATCTAACGAGACCAATTTTATGATTTTTGGACAAACTGTTCAAAACCTATAAGCAAAAATAGCCATTTTCCATATCTCCGGACCAGTAGGTGGCGCTGCGCCGAAACACAGCATGTAGCCTCAGGTCATACCTGTGATGACATGTACCAAGTTTGGTCTGAATACGATAAACCGTTGCGGAGATAGAGCCCTACGACTGTTTTTGCAGGCGCTACGTAAAATTAGTTCGAGCGTTTTTCGAAAACGGTTTAACGAATCAATTTGAATTCCATAACTTTTTGTCAGCACTGCCTGAAGATGATCTGGTTCAATTTTCGTGCGAATCGGACAAACCGTCTAGGACGAGTTCGAAAAAGTAGGTTTTACGAAAAATTAAAAATGGCGGCCATATTGTTATGACGGAAAATGAAGTCATAGGGTGCAATCGAATCGGCATGAGCTCAGGAATCAGAGGAAAAAAGAATTTTGTTGATTGACCTCACGGTTCAAAAGTTATTAGCAAAATAAAAGTGAAACTTTGGACAGGTGGTGGCGCTAGAGGGAATGACTTAGAAACAACAAAATTGGTGTATTTAATGTTGGGAGAGTCCTCTATCAGAATGTCAATCCAAAACAACTTTCCCGCAATCGGTTCTATGGGCTGCCATAGACACCCAGTCGGAAGAAACGGAAGAATAATAATAATAAGAACGGGAACAGATACAATAGGTGCCTACGAACCTTCGGTGCTTGGCCCCTAATAATAATAATAATAAGAACGGGAACGAAAACAATAGGTGCCTCCGCACCTTCGGTGCTTGGCCCCTAATAATAATAATAATAAGAATGGGAACGAAAACAATAGGTGCCTCCGCACCTTCGGTGCTTGGCCCCTAAATATAGCTGCAAGCAGCCATTACCGGGGCCAAGCTGAATAAGACGACAAGACATGCCGACATGTCTGAAAGTGTCAGACCAACTGCAACAATGAGCAATTAAAGACATTTAAAGAGGATTTTAGGCAAAATGCCTGAAAAATCATAGAAACAATAAATAAAAATATGATTTGATGGATTATCACTTTCGACCAATAGGTGGCGCAGTTACAAAACTGATGTGATGTGGTCAGAGTGAAGTTACAATGACACATACAAAGTTTGGTGTCAATATGTCAAGGCATTGCAGAGATAAAGCCTTAATTAATGCTATTAGCATCATGCCTCAACTTTGCTGCTGCGCTATACGAAAACGGTTTCGTCTATTGACACGAAATCCATAACTTTTAGTCGGCACGGTCTGGAGATGATACGATTCGATTTTGGTGAAAATCGGACAAACGGTCTAGGAGGAGTTCGAAAAAGTAGGTTTTGAATGAAAATCAAGATGGCGGACAAGAAGTTTGACCAAATAAGGAAAATTTGGTATCTATGTTCTCGGCTTGACCCAAGGAATCTATTAAGACCAGTGGCATTTACATAGGCCGATGTATTCAAAAGTTATTAGCAGTTTTGGAAATGTTGTTATAACTTTTGACCACTAGGTGGCGCTGTCTCTAAATATTTTGGGTACCTTCAGGGGATGGTGCTGATGGCACATTCTGAGTTTCGTAATATTACACCAATGCATTTGTTTAGTATAGCATTTTATTTCACAAAACTGCATTGAAGTCAATGGGAATTTCATGTTTTGTTCTATTATAGCGCCACCAAGAGGCTCAGTCCCACCATTTTTTTTATGTGTCCTCAGAGTGAGCCCATACATATATGTGTCGATTTTGGTGCAAAAATCTCAATTTGCTTCGGAGTTATAGACATTTATATGAAAAAACACGAAAAAAATGACTGACACATGACTTTGATTGGAAATTAGTACCCCTAAACATCAATATTTTCGCATTTGGGCATTGGTGTATAGCTATCGACCTATGTTTCCAAACTTCTGACGGTGGTTTCGTCTCGATCGGACTAGCGGTTTCAAAGATATAGCCAAATGTTTTTTAAGCGCTAAATCACAACGCTACACAAACCGTAAGGCAAAACCTAGCATGTTTGGTATCGTAGGACTCGGCAATGATTCAGGAGTCTAAAAAGATGAGTTTCGTGAAAATAAGTCGACCACACCCAAAGTTATAAGCATTTGAAAAAAAAAATTCACCACTAGGTGGCGCTGTTTCGAAACTTCTCAGGCTCATTCAGGGCATTGTGCTGATGACCCATACCACGTTTCGTAACAATCCGTTCATGCGTTCATAAAATACAGAATTTTAGCACAAAATTCAAAATGGCCGACAGCCAAAATGACCGATATGGTCAAATTGGATATCAGTCGACTCGGCATGTTGCCCTGAATCTAACGAGACCAATTGTATGATTTTTGGACAAACTGTTCAGAAGTTATAAGCAAAAATAGCCATTTTTCATATCTCCGGACCAGTAGGTGGCGCTGCGCCGAAACACAGCATGTAGCCTCAGGTCATGCTTGTGAGTACAAGTACCAAGTTTGGTCTGAATACGATAAACCGTTGCGGAGATACGGCCTTACGACTGTTTTTGCTAGCGCTACGTAAAATGTATTCGTGCGTTTATCGAAAACGGTTTGACGAATCCATTTGAATTCCATAACTTTTTGTCAGCACTACCTGAAGATGATCTGGTTCAATTTTCGTGCAAATCGGACAAACCGTCTAGGACGAGTTCGAAAAAGTAGCTTTTTTTGAAAATTCAAGATGGCGGCCATATTTTTATGACGGCAAATGACGTCATAGGGTGCAATCGAATCGCCATGAGCTCAGGAATCAGTGGAAAAAAGAATTTCGCTGATTGGCCTTACGGTTCAAAAGTTATTAGCAAAATAAAAGTGAAATTTTGGACAGGTGGTGGCGCTAGAGGGAATGACTTAGAAACACCAAAATTGGTGTATTTAATGTTGAGACGGTCCTCTATCAGAATGTCAAACCAAAACAACTTTCCCGCAATCGGTTCTATGGGCTGCCATAGACTCCCAGTCGGAAGAAGGAAGAATAATAATAATAATAATAATAATAATAATAAGAACGGGAACGAAAACAATAGGTGCCTCCGCACCTTCGGTGCTTGGCCCCTAATAATAAGAACCGGAACAAACACAATAGGTGCCTCCGCACCTTCGGTGCTTGGCCCCTAAATATAGCTGCAAGCAGCAATTATCGGGGCCAAGCACAATCAGACGACAAGACATGCCAACATGTCTGAAAGTGTCAGACCAACTGCAACAATGAGCAATTAAAGACATTTAAAGAGGATTTTAGACGAAATGGCTGAAAAATCATAGAAACAGTCAATAAAAATATGATTTAATGCATTATCACTTTCGACCAATAGGTGGCGCAGTTACAAAACTGATGTGATGTGGTCAGAGTGAAGTGACAATGACACATACAAAGTTTGGTGTCAATATGTCAAGGCATTGCAGAGATAAAGCCTGAATAGTGCTATTAGCATCATGCCTCAACTTTGCTGCTGCGCTATACGAAAACGGTTTGGTCTATCCACACGAAATCCATAACTTTTAGTCGGCACGGTCTGGAGATGATACGATTCGATTTTGGTGAAAATCGGACAAACGGTCTAGGAGGAGTTCGAAAAAGTAGGTTTTGAATGAAAATCAAGATGGCGGACAGGAAGTTTGGCCAAATAAGGTAAACTTGGTATCTATGTTCTCGGCTTGACCCAAGGAATCTATTAAGACTAGTGGCATTTCAGTAGCCAGATGTATTCAAAAGTTATTAGCCTTTTTGGAAATGTATTATAAGTTTTGACCACTAGGTGGCGCTGTTTCGAAATATTTTGAATACCTTTAGGGGATGGTGCTGATGGCACATTCTGAGTTTTGTAATATTACACCAATGCATTTGTTTAGTATAGCATTTTATTTCACAAAACTGTATTGAAGTCAATGGGAATTTCATGTTTTATTCTATTATAGCGCCACCAAGAGGCTAAGTCCCACAATTTTTTTTATGTGTCCTCAGAGTGAGCCCATACATATGTATGTCAGTTTTGGTGAAAATATCTCAATTCGCTTCAGAGTTATAGGCATTTATATGAAAAAACACGTAAAAAATGACTGACACATGACTTTGTTTGGAATTTACTACCCCTAAACATCAATATTTTTGCATTTGGGCATTGGCGTATAGCTATCGACCTATGTTTTCAAACTTCTGACGGTGGTTTCGTCTCGATCGGACTAGCGGTTTCAAAGATATAGCCAAATGTTTTTTAAGCGCTAAATCACAACGCTACACAAACCGTAAGGCGAAACCTAGCATGTTTGGTATCATAGGACTCGGCAACGATTCAGGAGTCTAAAAAGATGAGTTTCGTGAAAATAAGTCGACCACACCCAAAGTTATAAGCATTTGAAAAAAAAAATTCACCACTAGGTGGCGCTGTTTCGAAACTTCTCAGGCTCATTCAGGGCATTGTGCTGATGACCCATACCACGTTTCGTAACAATCTGTTCATGCGTTCTTAAAATACAGCATTTTAGCACAAAATTCAAAATGGCCGACAGTCAAAATGGCCGATATGGTAATATTGGATATCAGTCGACTCGGCATGTTACCCTGAATCTAACGAGACCAATTTTATGATTTTTGGACAAACTGTTCAGAAGTTATAAGCAAAAATAGCCATTTTTCATATCTCCGGACCAGTAAGTGGCGCTGCGCCGAAACACAGCATGTAGCCTCAGGTCATGCTTGTGATGACATGTACCAAGTTTGGTCTGAATCCGATAAAGCGTTGCGGAGATACGGCCTTACATCTGTTTTCGCAAGCGCTACGTAAAATGTATTCGTGGGTTTATCGAAAACTGTTAAGCGAATCAACTTGAATTCCATAACTTTTTGTCAGCATGGTCTGTAGATGATCTGGTTCAATTTTCGTGCAAATCGGACAAACCGTCTAGGACGAGTTCGAAAAAGTAGCTTTTTAGATAAATTCAAAATGGCGGCCATATTGTTATGACAGAAATGATGTCATAGGGTGCAATCGAATTGGCATGAGCTCAGGAATCAGAGAGAAAAAGAATTTTGTTGATTGGCCTTACGGTTCAAAAGTTATTAGCAAAATAAAAGTGAAACTTTGGACAGGTGGTGGCGCTAGAGGGAATTACTTAGACACACCAAAATTGGTGTATTTAATGTTGGGACTGTCCTCTATCAGAATGTCAAACCAAAACAACTTTCCCGCATTCGGTTCTATGGGCTGCCATAGACTCCCAGTTGGAAGAAGGAAGAATAATAATAATAAGAACGGGAACAGACACAATAGGTGCCTACGCACCTTCGGTGCTTGGCCCCTAAATATAGCTGCAAGCAGCAATTACCGGGGCCAAGCAGAATAAGACGACAAGACATGCCAACATGTCTGAAAGTGTCAGACCAACTGCAACAATGAGCAATTATAGACTTTAAAGAGGATTTTATGCAAAATGCCTGAAAAATCATAGAAACAATAATTAAAAATATGATTTTATGGATTATCACTTTCGACCAATAGGTGGCACAGTTACAAAACTGATGTGATGTGGTCAGAGTGAAGTGACAATGACACATACAAAGTTTGGTGTCAATATGTCAAGGCATTGCAGAGATAAAGCCTGAATAGTGCTATTAGCATCATGCCTCAACTTTGCTGCTGCGCTATACGAAAACGGTTTCGTCTGTCGACACGAAATCCATAACTTTTAGTCGGCACGGTCTGGAGATGATACGATTCGATTTTGGTGAAAATCGGACAAACGGTCTAGGAGGAGTTCGAAAAAGTAGGTTTTGAATGAAAATCAAGATGGCGGACAAGAAGTTTGACCAAATAAGGAAAATTTGGTATCTATGTTCTCGGCTTGACCCAAGGAATCTATTAAGACCAGTGGCATTTACATAGGCCGATGTATTCAAAAGTTATTAGCAGTATTGGAAATGTTGTTATAACTTTTGACCACTAGGTGGCGCTGTCTCTAAATATGTTGGGTACCTTCAGGGGATGGTGCTGATGGCACATTCTGAGTTTCGTAATATTACACCAATGCATTTGTTAAGTATAGCATTTTATTTCACAAAACTGCATTGAAGTCAATGGGAATTTCATGTTTTGTTCTATTATAGCACCACCAAGAGGCTCAGTCCCACCATTTTTTTTATGTGTCCTCAGAGTGAGCCCATACATATATGTGTCGATTTTGGTGCAAAAATCTCAATTTGCTTCGGAGTTATAGACATTTATATGAAAAAACACGTAAAAAATGACTGACACATGACTTTGATTGAATATTACTACCCCTAAACATCAATATTTTCGCATTTGGGCATTGGCGTATAGCTATCGACCTATGTTTCCAAACTTCTGAAGGTGGTTTCGTCTCGATCGGACAAGCGGTTTCAAAGATATAGCCAAATGTTTTTTAAGCGCTAAATCACAACGCTACACAAACCATAAGGCGAAACCTAACATGTTTGGTATCGTTGGACTCGGCAACGATTCAGGAGTCTAAAGAGATGAGTCCTGTGAAAATAAGTTGACCACACCCAAAGTTATAAGCATTTGGAAGCATTTGGGGAAAAAAATTCACCACTAGATGGCACTGTTTCGAAACTTCTCAGGCTCCTTCAGGACATCGTGCTGATGACCCATACCGAGTTTCATAACGATACGTTGATGCATTCCTAAAATACAGCATTTTAGCACATAATTCAAAATGGCCGACAGCCAAAATGGCTGATCTGGGAAAATTGGATATCAGTCGACTCAGCATGATGCCTTGAATCTAACGAGACCACTTTTATGATTTTTGGACAAACCATTCAGAAGTTATAAGCAAAAAAAGCCATTTTTCATATCTCCGGACCAGAGGGTGGCACTGCGACGAAACGCAGCATGTAGGCTCAGGTCATGCTTGTGATGATATGTGCTTAGTTTGGTCTGAATACGATAAAGCGTTGCGGAGATACAGGCTTGTGTCTGTTTTCGCAAGCGCTACATAAAATTTGTTTGCGCGGTATTCGAAAACGGTTTGACGAATCAACACGAATTCCATAACTTTTTGTCGGCATGGTCTGAAGATGATCTGGTTCAATTTTCGTGGAAATTGGAGCAACGGCCTAGGAGGAGTTCGAAAAAGTAGGTTTTTTGAAAAATTCAAAATGGCGGAAAAATTATTATGACGGAAAATGACGTCATAGGGTGCAATCGAATCGTCATGAGCTCAGGAATCAGAGGAAAAAAGAATTTTGTTTCTAGCCCTTGTGATTCAAAAGTTATTAGCATAAACATGAGTGCAACTTTGGACAGTTGGTGGCGCTAGAGGGAAAGACTTAGACACACCAAAATTGGTGTATTTAATGTTGGGACTGTCCTCTATTAGAATGTCAAATCATTACAACTTTCCCGCAATCGGTTCTATGGGCTGCCATAGACTCCCAGTCGGAAGAAGGAAGAATAATAATAATAATAAATATAGCTGCAAGCAGCCATTACCGGGGCCAAGCTGAATAAGACGACAAGACATGCCGACATGTCTGAAAGTGTCAGACCAACTGCAACAATGAGCAATTAAAGACATTTAAAGAGGATTTTAGGCAAAATGCCTGAAAAATCATAGAAACAATAAATAAAAATATGATTTGATGGATTATCACTTTCGACCAATAGGTGGCGCAGTTACAAAACTGATGTGATGTGGTCAGAGTGAAGTTACAATGACACATACAAAGTTTGGTGTCAATATGTCAAGGCATTGCAGAGATAAAGCCTTAATTAATGCTATTAGCATCATGCCTCAACTTTGCTGCTGCGCTATACGAAAACGGTTTCGTCTATCGACACGAAATCCATAACTTTTAGTCGGCACGGTCTGGAGATGATACGATTCGATTTTGGTGAAAATCGGACAAACGGTCTAGGAGGAGTTCGAAAAAGTAGGTTTTGAATGAAAATCAAGATGGCGGACAAGAAGTTTGACCAAATAAGGAAAATTTGGTATCTATGTTCTCGGCTTGACCCAAGGAATCTATTAAGACCAGTGGCATTTACATAGGCCGATGTATTCAAAAGTTATTAGCAGTTTTGGAAATGTTGTTATAACTTTTGACCACTAGGTGGCGCTGTCTCTAAATATTTTGGGTACCTTCAGGGGATGGTGCTGATGGCACATTCTGAGTTTCGTAATATTACACCAATGCATTTGTTTAGTATAGCATTTTATTTCACAAAACTGCATTGAAGTCAATGGGAATTTCATGTTTTGTTCTATTATAGCGCCACCAAGAGGCTCAGTCCCACCATTTTTTTTATGTGTCCTCAGAGTGAGCCCATACATATATGTGTCGATTTTGGTGCAAAAATCTCAATTTGCTTCGGAGTTATAGACATTTATATGAAAAAACACGAAAAAAATGACTGACACATGACTTTGATTGGAAATTAGTACCCCTAAACATCAATATTTTCGAATTTGGGCATTGGCGTATAGCTATCGACCTATGTTTCCAAACTTCTGACGGTGGTTTCGTCTCGATCGGACTAGCGGTTTCAAAGATATAGCCAAATGTTTTTTAAGCGCTAAATCACAACGCTACACAAATTGTATGGCAAAACCTAGCATGTTTGGTATCGTAGGACTCGGCAATGATTCAGGAGTCTAAAAAGATGAGTTTCGTGAAAATAAGTCGACCACACCCAAAGTTATAAGCATTTGAAAAAAAAAATTCACCACTAGGTGGCGCTGTTTCGAAACTTCTCAGGCTCATTCAGGGCATTGTGCTGATGACCCATACCACGTTTCGTAACAATCCGTTCATGCGTTCATAAAATACAGAATTTTAGCACAAAATTCAAAATGGCCGACAGCCAAAATGACCGATATGGTCAAATTGGATATCAGTCGACTCGGCATGTTGCCCTGAATCTAACGAGACCAATTGTATGATTTTTGGACAAACTGTTCAGAAGTTATAAGCAAAAATAGCCATTTTTCATATCTCCGGACCAGTAGGTGGCGCTGCGCCGAAACACAGCATGTAGCCTCAGGTCATGCTTGTGAGTACAAGTACCAAGTTTGGTCTGAATACGATAAACCGTTGCGGAGATACGGCCTTACGACTGTTTTTGCTAGCGCTACGTAAAATGTATTCGTGCGTTTATCGAAAACGGTTTGACGAATCCATTTGAATTCCATAACTTTTTTTCAGCACTACCTGAAGATGATCTGGTTCAATTTTCGTGCAAATCGGACAAACCGTCTAGGACGAGTTCGAAAAAGTAGCTTTTTTTGAAAATTCAAGATGGCGGCCATATTTTTATGACGGCAAATGACGTCATAGGGTGCAATCGAATCGCCATGAGCTCAGGAATCAGTGGAAAAAAGAATTTCGCTGATTGGCCTTACGGTTCAAAAGTTATTAGCAAAATAAAAGTGAAATTTTGGACAGGTGGTGGCGCTAGAGGGAATGACTTAGAAACACCAAAATTGGTGTATTTAATGTTGAGACGGTCCTCTATCAGAATGTCAAACCAAAACAACTTTCCCGCAATCGGTTCTATGGGCTGCCATAGACTCCCAGTCGGAAGAAGGAAGAATAATAATAATAAATATAGCTGCAAGCAGCCATTACCGGGGCCAAGCTGAATAAGACGACAAGACATGCCGACATGTCTGAAAGTGTCAGACCAACTGCAACAATGAGCAATTAAAGACATTTAAAGAGGATTTTAGGCAAAATGCCTGAAAAATCATAGAAACAATAAATAAAAATATGATTTGATGGATTATCACTTTCGACCAATAGGTGGCGCAGTTACAAAACTGATGTGATGTGGTCAGAGTGAAGTTACAATGACACATACAAAGTTTGGTGTCAATATGTCAAGGCATTGCAGAGATAAAGCCTTAATTAATGCTATTAGCATCATGCCTCAACTTTGCTGCTGCGCTATACGAAAACGGTTTCGTCTATCGACACGAAATCCATAACTTTTAGTCGGCACGGTCTGGAGATGATACGATTCGATTTTGGTGAAAATCGGACAAACGGTCTAGGAGGAGTTCGAAAAAGTAGGTTTTGAATGAAAATCAAGATGGCGGACAAGAAGTTTACCAAATAAGGAAAATTTGGTATCTATGTTCTCGGCTTGACCCAAGGAATCTATTAAGACCAGTGGCATTTACATAGGCCGATGTATTCAAAAGTTATTAGCAGTTTTGGAAATGTTGTTATAACTTTTGACCACTAGGTGGCGCTGTCTCTAAATATTTTGGGTACCTTCAGGGGATGGTGCTGATGGCACATTCTGAGTTTCGTAATATTACACCAATGCATTTGTTTAGTATAGCATTTTATTTCACAAAACTGCATTGAAGTCAATGGGAATTTCATGTTTTGTTCAATTATAGCGCCACCAAGAGGCTCAGTCCCACAATTTTTTTTACGTGTCCTCAGAGTGAGCCCATACATATGTGTGTCAATTTTGGTGAAAATATCTCAATTCGCTTCGGAGTTATAGACATTTATATGAAAAAACACGAAAAAAATGACTGACACATGACTTTGATTGGAAATTAGTACCCCTAAACATCAATATTTTCGCATTTGGGCATTGGCGTATAGCTATCGACCTATGTTTCCAAACTTCTGACGGTGGTTTCGTCTCGATCGGACTAGCGGTTTCAAAGATATAGCCAAATGTTTTTTAAGCGCTAAATCACAACGCTACACAAACCGTAAGGCGAAACCTAGCATGTTTGGTATCGTAGGACTCGGCAACGATTCAGGAGTCTAAAAAGATGAGTTTCGTGAAAATAAGTCGACCACACCCAAAGTTATAAGCATTTGAAAAAAAAAATTCACCACTAGGTGGCGCTGTTTCGAAACTTCTCAGGCTCATTCAGGGCATTGTGCTGATGACCCATACCACGTTTCGTAACAATCCGTTCATGCGTTCATAAAATACAGAATTTTAGCACAAAATTCAAAATGGCCGACAGCCAAAATGACCGATATGGTCAAATTGAATATCAGTCGACTCGGCATGTTGCCCTGAATCTAACGAGACCAATTGTATGATTTTTGGACAAACTGTTCAGAAGTTATAAGCAAAAATAGCCATTTTTCATATCTCCGGACCAGTAGGTGGCGCTGCGCCGAAACACAGCATGTAGCCTCAGGTCATGCTTGTGAGTACAAGTACCAAGTTTGGTCTGAATACGATAAACCGTTGCGGAGATACGGCCTTACGACTGTTTTTGCTAGCGCTACGTAAAATGTATTTGTGCGTTTATTGAAAACGGTTTGACGAATCCATTTGAATTCCATAACTTTTTGTCAGCACTACCTGAAGATGATCTGGTTCAATTTTCGTGCAAATCGGACAAACCGTCTAGGACGAGTTCGAAAAAGTAGCTTTTTTTGAAAATTCAAGATGGCGGCCATATTTTTATGACGGCAAATGACGTCATAGGGTGCAATCGAATCGGCATGAGCTCAGGAATCAGAGGAAAAAAGAATTTCGCTGATTGGCCTTTTGGTTCAAAAGTTATTAGCAAAATAAAAGTGAAACTTTGGACAGGTGGTGGCGCTAGAGGGAATGACTTAGAAACACCAAAATTGGTGTATTTAATGTTGAGACGGTCCTCTATCAGAATGTCAAACCAAAACAACTTTCCCGCAATCGGTTCTATGGGCTGCCATAGACTCCCATGGCGGAAGAATAATAATAATAATAATAATAAATATAGCTGCAAGCAGCAATTATCGGGGCCAAGCGCAAGCAGACGACAGGATATGCCAACATGGCTGAAAGTGTCAGACCAACTGGAACAATGAGCAGTTAAATACATTTTAAGAGGATTTTAGATGAAATGGCTGAAAAATCATATAAAAAGTCATTTAAAATATGATTTAATGGATTATCACTTTCGACCAATAGGTGGCGCAGTTACAAAAGTGATGTGATGTGGTCAGAGTGAAGTGACAATGACGCATACAAAGTTTGGTGTCAATATGTCAAGGCATTGCAGAGATAAAGCCTGAATAGTGCTTTTAGCATCATGCCTCAACTTTGCTGCTACGCTATACGAAAACGGTTTCGTCTATTGACACGAAATCCATAACTTTTATTCAGCATAGTCTGGAGATGATACGATTCGATTTTGGTGAAAATTGGACAAACGGTCTAGGAGGAGTTCGAAAAAGTAGGTTTTGACTGAAAATCAAGATGGCGGACAGGAAGTTTGGCCAAATAAGGAAAACTTGGTATCTATGTTCTCGGCTTGACCGAAGGAATCTATTAAGACCAGTGGCATTTCAAAAGCCAGATTTATTCAAAATTTATTAGCCTTTTTGGAAATTTTGTCATAACATTTGATCACTAGGTGGCGCTCTCTCGAAATATTTTGGGTACCTTCAGGGGATGGTGCTGATGGCACATTCTGAGTTTCGTAATATTACACCAATGCATTTGTTTAGTATAGCATTTTAATTCACAAAACTGTATTGAAGTCAATGGGAATTTCATGTTTTGTTCTTTTATATCGCCACCAAGAGGCTCAGTCCCACCATTTTTTTAATGTGTCCTCAGAGTGAGCCCATGCATATTTGTGTCAATTTTGGTGAAAATATCTCAATTCGCTTTGGAGTTATAGACATTTATATGAAAAAACACGTAAAAAATGACTGACACATGACTTTGATTGGATTTTACTACCCCTTACTATCAATATTTTCGTATTTGGGCATTGTCGTATAGCTATCGACCTATGTTTCCAAACTTCTGAAGGTGGTTTCGTCTCGATCGGACAAGCGGTTTCAAAGATATAGCCAAATGTTTTTTAAGCGCTAAATCACAACGCTACACAAACCATAAGGCAAAACCTAACATGTTTGGTATCGTTGGACTCGGCAACGATTCAGGAGTCTAAAGAGATGAGTCCTGTGAAAATAAGTTGACCACACCCAAAGTTAGAAGCATTTGGAAGTATTTGGGGAAAAAAATTCACCACTAGATGGCACTGTTTCGAAACTTCTCAGGCTCCTTCAGGACATCATGCTGATGACCCATACCGAGTTTCGTAACGATACGTTCATGCATTCCTAAAATACAGCATTTTAGCACATAATTCAAAATGGCCGACAGCCAAAATGGCTGATCGGGGAAAATTGGATATCAGTCGACTCAGCATGACGCCCTGAATCTAACGAGACCACTTTTATGATTTTTGGACAAACTGTTCAGAAGTTATAAGCAAAAATAGCCATTTTTCATATCTCCGGACCAGTAGGTGGCGCTGCGCCGAAACGCAGCATGTAGCCTCAGGTCATGCTTGTGATGACATGTACCAAGTTTGGTCTGAATATGATAAAGTGTTGAGGAGATACTGGCTTGTGTCTATTTCCGCAAGCGCTACATAAAATTTGTTTGCGCGGTATTCGAGAACGGTTCGACGAATCAACACGAATTCCATAACTTTTTGTCGGCATGGTCTGAAGATGATCTGATTCAATTTTCGTGGAAATTGGAGCGACGGCCTAGGAGGAGTTCGAAAAAGTAGCTTTTTCGGAAAATTCAAAATGGCGGAAAAATTATAATGACGGAAAATGATGCCATAGGGTGCAATCGAATCGCCATGAGCTCACGAATCAGAGGAAAAAAGAATTTTGTTTCTAGCCATTGTGGTTCAAAAGTTATTAGCAGAAACATGAGTGAAACTTTGGACAGTTGGTGGCGCTAGAGGGAATGACTTAGACACACCAAAATTGGTATATTTAATGTTGGGACTGTCCTCTATCAGAATGTCAAACCATTACAACTTTCCCACAATCGGTTCTATGGGCTGCCATAGACTCCCAGTCGGAACAATGAAGAATAATAATAATAATAATAATAATAATAAGAACGCGAACGAAAACAATAGGTGCCTCCGCACCTTCGGTGCTTGGCCCCTAATAATAATAAGAAACGGAACAGATACAATAGGTGCCTCCGCACCTTCGGTGCTTGGCCCCTAAATATAGCTGCAAGCAGCAATTACCGGGGCCAAGCAGAATAAGACGAGAAGACATGCCAACATGTCTGAAAGTGTCAGACCAACTGCAACAATGATCAATTATAGACTTTGAAGAGGATTTTATGCAAAATGCCTGAAAAATCATAGAAACAATAATTAAAAATATGATTTTATGGATTATCACTTTCGACCAATAGGTGGCGCAGTTACAAAACTGATGTGATGTGGTCAGAGTGAAGTGACAATGACACATACAAAGTTTGGTGTCAATATGTCAAGGCATTGCAGAGATAAAGCCTGAATAGTGCTTTTAGCATCATGCCTCAACTTTGCTGCTGCGCTATACGAAAACGGTTTCGTCTATCGACACGAAATCCATAACTTTTAGTCGGCACGGTCTGGAGATGATACGATTCGATTTTGGTGAAAATCGGACAAACGGTCTAGGAGGAGTTCGAAAAAGTAGGTTTTGAATGAACATCAAGATGGCGGACAGGAAGTTCGGCCAAATAAGGAAAACTTGGTATCTATGTTCTCGGCTTGACCCAAGGAATCTATTAAGACCAGTGGCATTTCAATAGACAGATTTATTCAAAAGTTATTAGCCTTTTTGGAAATTTTGTTATAACTTTTGACCACTAGGTGGCGCTGTTTCGAAATATTTTGAGTACCTTCAGGGGATGGTGCTGAAGGCACATTCTGAGTTTCGTAATATTACACCAATGCATTTGTTTAGTATAGCATTTTATTTCACAAAACTCTATTGAAATCAATGGGAATTTCATGTTTTGTTCTATTATAGCGCCACCAAGAGGCTCAGTCCCACCATTTTTTTTATGTGTCATCAGAGTGAGCCCATACATATATGTGTCCATTTTGGTGCAAAAATCTCAATTTCCTTCGGAGTTATAGACATTTATATGAAAAAAACCCGTAAAAAATGACTGACACATGACTTTGATTGAATATTACTACCCCTAAACATCAATATTTTCACATTTGGGCATTAACATTTAGTTAACAAGCTATGATTCCAAACTTCTGACGGTGGTTTCGTCTCAATCGGACAAACGGTTTCGAAGATATAGCCTAATGTTTTTTAAGCGCTAAATCACAATGCTACACAAACCGTTAGGCGAAACCTAACATGTTTGGTATCGTTGGACTCGGCAACGATTCAGGAGTCCAATGAGATGAGTTTCGTGAAAATAAGTCGATCACACCCAAAGTTATAAGCATTTGGAAAAAAAAATTCACCACTAGGTGGCGCTGTTTCGAAACTTCTCACACTCCTTCAGGACATCGTGCTGATGACCCATACCAAGTTTCGTAACAATCCGTTCATGCGTTGTTAAAATACAGCATTTTAGCACAAAATTCAAAATGGCCGACAGTCAAATTGGCCGATATGGCAAAATTGGATATCAGTCGACTCGGCATGACGCCCTGAATCTATCAAGACCAATTTTATGATTTTTGGACAAACTGTTCAGAAGTTATAAGCAAAAATAGCCATTTTTCATATCTCCGGACCTGTAGGTGGCGCTGTGCCGAAACGCAGCATGTAGCCTCAGGTCATGCTTGTGAGTACATGTACCAAGTTTGGTCTGAATACGATAAACCGTTGCGGAGATACAGCCTTACGACTGTTTTTGCAAGCGCTACGTAAAATTTGTTCGAGCGTTTATCGAAAACGGTTTGACGAATCAACAAGATTTTAATAACTTTTTGTCACCACTGCCTGAAGATGATCCGATTCAATTTTCTTGCAAATCGGACAAACCGTCTAGGACGAGTTCGAAAAAGTAGCTTTTTCAGAAAATTCAAAATGGCGGCCATATTTATAGGACGGAAAATGACGTCATAGGGTGCAATTGAATCGGCATGAGCTCAGGAATCAGAGGAAAAAAGAATTTTGTTGATTGGCCTTACGGTTCAAAAGTTATTAGCAAAATAAAAGTGAAACTTTGGACAGGTGGTGGCGCTAGAGGGAATGACTTAGATACACAAAAATTGGTGTATTTAATGTTGGGACTGTCCTCTATCAGAATGTCAAACCAAAACAACTTTCCCGCAATCGGTTCTATGGGCTGCCATAGACTCCCATGGCGGAAGAAGAAGAATAATAAATATAGCTGCAAGCAGCCATTACCGGGGCCAAGCACAATCAGATGACAAGACATGCCAACATGGCTGAAAGTGTCAGACCAACTGCAACAATGAGCAATTAAAGACATTAAAGAGTATTTTAGGCCAAATGCCTGAAAAATCATAGAAACAGTAAATAAAAATATGATTTAATGGATTATCACTTTCAACCAATAGGTGGCGCAGTTACAAACCTGATGTGATGCGGTCAGAGTGAAGTGACAATGACACATACAAAGTTTGGTGTCAATATGTCAAGGCATTGCAGAGATAAAGCCTGAATAGTGCCTTTGGCATCATGCCACAACTTTGCTGCTGCGGTATACGACAACGGTTTCGTCAATCGACACGAAATCAATAACTTTTAGTCGGCACGGTCTGGAGATGATACGATTCGATTTTGGTGAAAATCGGATAAACGGTCTAGGAGGAGTTCGAAAAAGTAGGTTTTGACTGAACATCAAGATGGCGGACAGGAAGTTCGGCCAAATAAGGAAAACTTGGTATCTATGTTCTCGGCTTGACCCAAGGAATCTATTAAGACCAGTGGCATTTCAATAGACAGATTTATTCAAAAGTTATTAGCCTTTTTGGAAATTTTGTTATAACTTTTGACCACTAGGTGGCGCTGTTTCGAAATATTTTGAGTACCTTCAGGGGATGGTGCTGAAGGCACATTCTGAGTTTCGTAATATTACACCAATGCATTTGTTTAGTATAGCATTTTATTTCACAAAACTCTATTGAAATCAATGGGAATTTCATGTTTTGTTCTATTATAGCGCCACCAAGAGGCTCAGTCCCACCATTTTTTTTATGTGTCATCAGAGTGAGCCCATACATATATGTGTCGATTTTGGTGCAAAAATCTCAATTTGCTTCGGAGTTATAGACATTTATATGAAAAAACACGTAAAAAATGACTGACACATGACTTTGATTGAATATTACTACCCCTAAACATCAATATTTTCGCATATGGGCATTGGCATATAGCTATCGACCTATGTTTCCAAACTTCTGACGGTGGTTTCGTCTCAATCGGACAAACGGTTTCGAAGATATAGCCTAATGTTTTTTAAGCGCTAAATCACAATGCTACACAAACCGTTTGGCGAAACCTAACATGTTTGGTATCGTTGGACTCGGCAACGATTCAGGAGTCCAATGAGATGAGTCTCGTGAAAATAAGTCGATCACACCCAAAGTTATAAGCATTTGAAAAAAAAAATTCACCACTAGGTGGCGCTGTTTCGAAACTTCTCACACTCCTTCAGGGTATCGTGCTGATGACCCATACCAAGTTTCGTAACAATCCGTTCATGCGTTGTTAAAATACAGCATTTTAGCACAAAATTCAAAATGGCCGACAGTCAAATTGGCCGATATGGCAAAATTGGATATCAGTCGACTCGGCATGACGCCCTGAATCTATCAAGACCAATTTTATGATTTTTGGACAAACTGTTCAGAAGTTATAAGCAAAAATTGCCATTTTTCATATCTCCGGACCTGTAGGTGGCGCTGTGCCGAAACGCAGCATGTAGCCTCAGGTCATGCTTGTGAGTACATGTACCAAGTTTGGTCTGAATACGATAAACCGTTGCGGAGATACAGCCTTACGACTGTTTTTGCAAGCGCTACGTAAAATTTGTTCGAGCGTTTATCGAAAACGGTTTGACGAATCAACAAGATTTTAATAACTTTTTGTCAGCACTGCCTGAAGATGATCCGATTCAATTTTCGTGCAAATCGGACAAACCGTCTAGGACGAGTTCGAAAAAGTACCTTTTTAGGAAAATTCAAAATGGCGGCCATGTTTTTATGACGGAAAATGACGATATAGGGTGCAATCGAATCGTCATGAGCTCAGGAATCAGAGGAAAAAAGGATTTCGCTGATTGGCCTTACGGTTCAAAAGTTATTAGCAAAGTAAAAGTGAAACTTTGGACAGGTGGTGGCGCTAGAGGGAATGACTTAGAAACACAAAAATTGGTGTACTTAATGTTGGGACTGTCCTCTATCAGAATGTCAAACCAAAACAACTTTCCCGCAATCGGTTCTATGGGCTGCCATAGACTCCCATGGCGGAAGAAGAAGAATAATAATAAGAACGGGAACAGATACAATAGGTGCCTCCGCACCTTCGGTGCTTGGCCCCTAAATATAGCTGCAAGCAGCAATTACCGGGGCCAAGCAGAATAAGACGACAAGACATGCCAACATGTCTGAAAGTGTCAGACCAACTGCAACAATGAGCAATTAAAGACATTTAAAGAGGATTTCAGGCGAAATGGCTGAAAAATCATGTAAAAAGTGATTCAAAATATGATTTAATGGATTGTCACTTTCGACCAATAGGTGGCGCAGTTACAAAACTGATGTGATGTGGTCAGAGTGAAGTGACAATGACACATACAAAGTTTGGTGTCAATATGTCAAGGCATTGCAGAGATAAAGCCTGAATAGTGCTTTTAGCATCATGCCTCAACTTTGCTGCTGCGCTATACGAAAACGGTTTTGTCTATCGACACGAAATCCATAACTTTTAGTCGGCACGGTCTGGAGATGATACGATTCGATTTTGGTGAAAATCGGACAAACGGTCTAGGAGGAGTTCGAAAAAGTAGGTTTTGAATGAACATCAAGATGGCGGACAGGAAGTTCGGCCAAATAAGGAAAACTTGGTATCTATGTTCTCGGCTTGACCCAAGGAATCTATTAAGACCAGTGGCATTTCAATAGACAGATTTATTCAAAAGTTATTAGCCTTTTTGGAAATTTTGTTATAACTTTTGACCACTAGGTGGCGCTGTTTCGAAATATTTTGAGTACCTTCAGGGGATGGTGCTGAAGGCACATTCTGAGTTTCGTAATATTACACCAATGCATTTGTTTAGTATAGCATTTTATTTCACAAAACTCTATTGAAATCAATGGGAATTTCATGTTTTGTTCTATTATAGCGCCACCAAGAGGCTCAGTCCCACCATTTTTTTTATGTGTCATCAAAGTGAGCCCATACATATATGTGTCGATTTTGGTGCAAAAATCTCAATTTCCTTCGGAGTTATAGACATTTATATGAAAAAAAAACGTAAAAAATGACTGACACATGACTTTGATTGAATATTACTACCCCTAAACATCAATATTTTCACATTTAGGCATTAACATTTAGTTAACAAGCTATGATTCCAAACTTCTGACGGTGGTTTCGTCTCAATCGGACAAACGGTTTCGAAGATATAGCCTAATGTTTTTTAAGCGCTAAATCACAATGCTACACAAACCGTTAGGCGAAACCTAACATGTTTGGTATCGTTGGACTCGGCAACGATTCAGGAGTCCAATGAGATGAGTTTCGTGAAAATAAGTCGATCACACCCAAAGTTATAAGCATTTGGAAAAAAAAATTCACCACTAGGTGGCGCTGTTTCGAAACTTCTCACACTCCTTCAGGACATCGTGCTGATGACCCATACCAAGTTTCGTAACAATCCGTTCATGCGTTGTTAAAATACAGCTTTTTAGCACAAAATTCAAAATGGCCGACAGTCAAATTGGCCGATATGGCAAAATTGGATATCAGTCGACTCGGCATGACGCCCTGAATCTATCAAGACCAATTTTATGATTTTTGGACAAACTGTTCAGAAGTTATAAGCAAAAATAGCCATTTTTCATATCTCCGGACCTGTAGGTGGCGCTGTGCCGAAACGCAGCATGTTGCCTCAGGTCATGCTTGTGAGTACATGTACCAAGTTTGGTCTGAATACGATAAACCGTTGCGGAGATACAGCCTTACGACTGTTTTTGCAAGCGCTACGTAAAATTTGTTCGAGCGTTTATCGAAAACGGTTTGACGAATCAACAAGATTTTAATAGCTTTTTGTCACCACTGCCTGAAGATGATCCGATTCAATTTTCGTGCAAATCGGACAAACCGTCTAGGACGAGTTCGAAAAAGTAGCTTTTTCAGAAAATTCAAAATGGCGGCCATATTTATATGACGGAAAATGACGTCATAGGGTGCAATCGAATCGGCATGAGCTCAGGAATCAGAGGAAAAAAGAATTTTGTTGATTGGCCTTACGGTTCAAAAGTTATTAGCAAAATAAAAGTGAAACTTTGGACAGGTGGTGGCGCTAGAGGGAATGACTTAGATACACAAAAATTGGTGTATTTAATGTTGGGACTGTCCTCTATCAGAATGTCAAACCAAAACAACTTTCCCGCAATCGGTTCTATGGGCTGCCATAGACTCCCATGGCGGAAGAAGAAGAATAATAATAAGAACGGGAACAGATACAATAGGTGCCTCCGCACCTTCGGTGCTTGGCCCCTAAATATAGCTGCAAGCAGCCATTACCGGGGCCAAGCACAATCAGATGACAAGACATGCCAACATTGCTGAAAGTGTCAGACCAACTGCAACAATGAGCAATTAAAGACATTAAAGAGTATTTTAGGCCAAATGCCTGAAAAATCATAGAAACAGTAAATAAAAATATGATTTAATGGATTATCACTTTCAACCAATAGGTGGCGCAGTTACAAACCTGATGTGATGCGGTCAGAGTGAAGTGACAATGACACATACAAAGTTTGGTGTCAATATGTCAAGGCATTGCAGAGATAAAGCCTGAATAGTGCCTTTGGCATCATGCCTCAACTTTGCTGCTGCGGTATACGACAACGGTTTCGTCAATCGACACGAAATCAATAACTTTTAGTCGGCACGGTCTGGAGATAATACGATTCGATTTTGGTGAAAATCGGACAAACGGTGTAGGAGGAGTTCGAAAAAGTAGGTTTTGAATAAAAATCAAGATGGTGCACAGGAAAATAGGCCAAATAAGGAAAACTTGGTATCTATGTTCTCGGCTTGATCCAAGGAATGTAAGAAGACCAATGGTATTTCAAAAGGCAGATGTTATCAAAAGTAATTAGCCTTTTTGTAAATTTTGTTATAACTTTTGACCACAAGGTGGCGCTGTCTCGAAATATTTTGGGTACCTTCAGGGTATGGTGCTGATGGCACATACTGAGTTTCATAATATTAAACCAATGCATTTGTTTAGTATAGCATTTTATTTCACAAAACTGTATTGAAGTCTATGGGAATTTCATGTTTTGTTCTATTATAGCGCCACCAAGAGGCTCAGTCAAACCATTTTTTTTACATGTCCTCAGAGTGAGCCCATACATATGTGTGTCAATTTTGGTGAAAATATCTCAATTCGCGTCGGAGTTATAGACATTTATATGAAAAAACACGAAAAAAATGACTGACACATGACTTTGATTGGAAATTACTACCCCTAAACATCAATATTTTCGCATTTGGGCATTGGTGTATAGCTATCGACCTATGCTTCCAAACTTCTGACGGTGGTTTCGTCTCGATCGGACTAGCGGTTTCAAAGATATAGCCAAATGTTTTTTAAGCGCTAAATCACAACGCTACACAAAGCATAGGGCGAAACCTAGCATGTTTGGTATCGTAGGACTCGGCAACGATTCAGGAGTCTAATGACATGAGTTTCGTGAAAATAAGTCAACCACAACCAAAGTTATAAGCATTTGGAAAAAAAAATTCACCACTAGGTGGCGCTGTTTCGAAACTTCTCAGGCTCCTTCAGGGCATCGTGCTGATGACCCATGCCAAGTTTCGTAACAATCCGTTCATGCGTTGTTAAAATACAGCATTTTAGCACAAAATTCAAAATGGCCGACAGCCACAATGGCCGATATGGTAAAATTGGATATCAGTCGACTCGGCATGCTGCCCTGAATCTAACGAGATCAATTTTATGATTTTTGGACAAACTGTTCAAAAGTTATAAGCAAAAATAGCCATTTTTCATATCTCCGGACCAGTAGGTGGCGCTGAGCCGAAACGCAGCATGTAGCCTCAGGTCATGCTTGTGATGACATGTACCTAGTTTGGTCTGAATACAATAAACCGTTGCGGAGATACAGCCCTACGACTGTTTTTGCAAGCGCTACCTAAAATTTGTTCGAGCGTTTATCAAAAACGGTTTGACGAATCAACTTTCTTTTAATAAGTTTTTGTCAGCAATGCCTGAAGATGATCTGGTTCAATTTTTGTGCAAATCGGACAAACCGTCTAGGACGAGTTCGAAAAAGTAGCTTTTTTGGAAAATTCTAAATGGCGGCCATGTTTTATGACGGAAAATGACGTCATAGGGTGCCGTCGAATCGGCATGAGCTGAGGAATCAGGGGAAAAAAGAATTTTGTTGATTGGCCTTACGGTTCAAAAGTTATTAGCAAAACAAAAGTGAAACTTTGGACAGGTGGTGGCGCTAGAGGGAATTACTTAGACACACCAAAATTGGTGTATTTAATGTTGGGACTGTCCTCTATCAGAATGTCAAACCAAAACAACTTTCCCGCAATCGGTTCTATGGGCTGCCATAGACTCCCATGGCGGAAGAATAATAATAATAATAAGAAATGGAACAGATACAATAGGTGCCTCCGCACCTTCGGTGCTTGGCCCCTAATAAGAACGGGAACAGATACAATAGGTGCCTCCGCACCTTCGGTGCTTGGCCCCTAAATATAGCTGCAAGCAGCAATTACCGGGGCCAAGCAGAATAAGACGACAAGACATGCCAACATGTCTGAAAGTGTCAGACCAACTGCAACAATGAGCAATTATAGACTTTAAAGAGGATTTTATGCAAAATGCCTGAAAAATCATAGAAACAATAATTAAAAATATGATTTTATGGATTATCACTTTCGACCAATAGGTGGCGCAGTTACAAAACTGATGTGATGTGGTCAGAGTGAAGTGACAATGACACATACAAAGTTTGGTGTCAATATGTCAAGGCATTGCAGAGATAAAGCCTGAATAGTGCTATTAGCATCATGCCTCAACTTTGCTGCTGCGCTATACGAAAACGGTTTTGTCTGTCGACACGAAATCCATAACTTTTAGTCGGCACGGTCTGGAGATGATACGATTCGATTTTGGTGAAAATCGGACAAACGGTCTAGGAGCAGTTCGAAAAAGTAGGTTTTGAATGAAAATCAAGATGGCGGACAGGAAGTTCGGCCAAATAAGGTAAATTTGGTATCTATGTTCTCGGTTTGACCCAAGGAATCTATTAAGACCAGTTGTATTACAATAAGCCAATTTATTCAAAAGTTATTATCAGTTTTCTAAATTTTGTTATAACTTTTGACCAATAGGTGGCGCTGTCTTGAAATATTTTGAGTACTTTCAGGGGATGGTGCTGATGGCACATTCTGAGTTTCGTAATATTACACCAATGCATTTGTTTAGTATAGCATTTTATTTCACAAAACTGTATTGAAGTCAATGGGAATTTCATGTTTTGTTCTATTATAGCGCCACCAAGAGGCTGAGTCCCACCATTTTTTTTACGTGTCCTCAGAGTGAGCCCATACATATGTGTGTCGATTTTGGTGAAAATATCTCAATTCGCTTCGGAGTTATAGACATTTATATGAAAAAACACGTAAAAAATGACTGACACATGACTTTGATTGGAATTTACTACCCCTAAACATCAATATTTTCGCATTTGGGCATTGGCGTATAGCTATCGACCTATGTTTCCAAACTTCTGACGGTGGTTTCGTCTCGATCGGACAAGCGGTTTCGAAGATATAGCCAAATGTTTTTTAAGCGCTAAATCACAACGCTACACAAACCGTAAGGCGAAACCTAGCATGTTTGGTATCGTAGGACTCGGCAAGGTTTCAGGAGTCTTAATAGATGAGTCTCGTGAAAATAAGTCGACCACACCCAAAGTTATAAGCATTTGGAAAAAAAAATTCAACACTAGGTGGCGCTGTTCCAAAACTTCTCAGGCTCCTTCAGGACATTGTGCTGATGACCCATACCAAGTTTCGTAACAATCCGTTCATGCGTTCTTAAAATACAGCATTTTAGCACATAATTCAAAATGGCCGACAGCCAAAATGGCCGATATGGTAAAATTGGATATCAGTCGACTCAGCATGTTGCCCTGAATCTAACAAGACCAATTTTATGATTTTTGGACAAACTGTTCAGAAGTTATAAGCAAAAATAGCCATTTTTCATATCTCCGGACCAGTAGGTGGCGCTGCGCCGAAACGCAGCATGTAGCCTCAGGTCATGCTTGTGATGACATGTACCAATTTTGGTCTGAATCCGATAAAGCGTTGCGGAGATACAGCCCTACGACTGTTTTCGCAAGCGCTACGTAAAATTTGTTAGAGCGTTATTCGAAAACGGTTTGACGAATCAATTTGAATTCCATAACTTTTTGTCAGCACTACCTGAAGATGATCTGGTTCAATTTTCGTGCAAATCGGACAAACCGTCTAGGACGAGTTCGAAAAAGTAGCTTTTTCAGGTCATTCAAAATGGCGGCCATATTTATATGCCGGAAAATGACATCATAGGGTGCACTCGAATCGACAAGAGCTCAGGAATCAGAGGAAAAAGAATTTTGTTGATTGGCCTTACTGTTCAAAAGTTATTAGCAAAATAAAAGTGAAATTTTGGACAGGTGGTGGCGCTAGAGGGAATGACTTAGAAACACCAAAATTGGTGTATTTAATGTTGGGACTGTCCTCTATCAGAATGTCAAATCAAAACAACTTTCCCGCAATCGGTTCTATGGGCTGCCATAGACGCCCAGTCGGAAGAAACGGAAGAATAATAATAATAAGAACGGGAACAGATACAATAGGTGCCTACGCACCTTCGGTGCTTGGCCCCTAAATATAGCTGCAAGCAGCAATTACCGGGGCCAAGCAGAATAAGACGACAAGACATTTCGACATGTCTGAAAGTGTCAGACCAACTGCAACAATGAGCAATTAAAGACATTTAAAGAGGATTTTAGACAAAATGGCTGAAAAATCATAGAAACAGTAATTAAAAATATGATTTAATGGATTATCACTTTCGACAAATAGGTGGCACAGTTACAAAACTGATGTGATGTGGTCAGAGTGAGGAGACAATGACACATACAAAGTTTGGTGTCAATATGTCAAGGCATTGCAGAGATAAAGCCTGAATAGTGCTATTAGCATCATGCCTCAAATTTGCTGCTGCGCTATACGAAAACGTTTTCGTGAATTGACACGAAATCCATAACTTTTAGTCGGCACAGTCTGGGGATGATACGATTCGATTTTGGTGAAAATCGGACAAACGGTGTGGGAGGAGTTCGAAAAAGTAGATTTTGAATGAAAATAGCATTTTATCTCACAAAACTGTATTGAAGTCAATGGGAATTTCATGTTTTGTTCTATTATAGCGCCACCAAGAGGCTCAGTCCCACAATTTTTTTTACGTGTCCTCAGAGTGAGCCCATACATATGTGTGTCAGTTTTGGTGAAAATATCTCAATTTGCTTTAGAGTTATAAACATTTATATGAAAAAACACGTAAAAAATGACTGACACATGACTTTGTTTGAATTTTACTACCCCTAAACATCAATATTTTCGCATTTGGGCATTGGCATATAGCTATCGACCTATGTTTCCAAACTTCTGACGGTGGTTTCGTCTCGATCGGACAAGCGGTTTCGAAGATATAGCCTAATGTTTTTTAAGCGCTAAATCACAACGCTACACAAACCGTAAGGCGAAACCTAGCATGTTTGGTATCATAGGACTCGGCAATGATTCAGGAGTCTAAAAAGATGAGTTTCGTGAAAATAAGTTGACCACACCCAAAGTTATAAGCATTTGAAAAAAAAAATTCACCACTAGGTGGCGCTGTTTCGAAACTTCTCACGCTCCTTCAGGACATCGGGCTGATGACCCATACCAAGTTCCGTAACAATCCGTTCATGTGTTCTTAAAATACAGCATTTTAGCACAAAATTCAAAATGGCCGACAGCCAAAATGGCCGATATGGTAATATTGGATATCAGTGGACTCGGCATGTTACCCTGAATCTAACGAGACCAATTTTATGATTTTTGGACAAACTGTTCAGAAGTTATAAGCAAAAATAGCCATTTTTCATATCTCCGGACCAGTAGGTGGCGCTGCGCCGAAACACAGCATGTAGCCTCAGGTCATGCTTGTGATGACATGTACCAACTTTGGTCTGAATCTGATAAAGCGTTGCGGAGATACGGCTTTACATCTGTTTTCGCAAGAGCTACGTAAAATTTATTCGTGGGTTTATCGAAAACTGTTAAGCGAATCAACTTGAATTCCATAACTTTTTGTCAGCATGGTCTGTAGATGATCTGGTTTAATTTTCGTGCAAATCGGACAAACCGTCTAGGACGAGTTCGAAAAAGTAGCTTTTTAGATAAATTCAAAATGGCGGCCATATTGTTATGACGGAAATGACGTCATAGGGTGCAATCGAATTGGCATGAGCTCAGTAATCAGAGAGAAAAAGAATTTTGTTGATTGGCCTTACGGTTCAAAAGTTATTAGCAAAATAAAAGTGAAACTTTGGACAGGTGGTGGCGCTAGAGGGAATGACTTAGACACACCAAAATTGGTGTATTTAATGTTGGGACTGTCCTCTATCAGAATGTCAAACCAAAACAACTTTCCCGCATTCGGTTCTATGGGCTGCCATAGACTCCCAGTTGGAAGAAGGAAGAATAATAATAAATATAGCTGCAAGCAGCCATTACCGGGGCCAAGCTGAATAAGACGACAAGACATGCCGACATGTCTGAAAGTGTCAGACCAACTGCAACAATGAGCAATTAAAGACATTTAAAGAGGATTTTAGGCAAAATGCCTGAAAAATCATAGAAACAATAAATAAAAATATGATTTGATGGATTATCACTTTCGACCAATAGGTGGCGCAGTTACAAAACTGATGTGATGTGGTCAGAGTGAAGTTACAATGACACATACAAAGTTTGGTGTCAATATGTCAAGGCATTGCAGAGATAAAGCCTTAATTAATGCTATTAGCATCATGCCTCAACTTTGCTGCTGCGCTATACGAAAACGGTTTCGTCTATCGACACGAAATCCATAACTTTTAGTCGGCACGGTCTGGAGATGATACGATTCGATTTTGGTGAAAATCGGACAAACGGTCTAGGAGGAGTTCGAAAAAGTAGGTTTTGAATGAAAATCAAGATGGCGGACAAGAAGTTTGACCAAATAAGGAAAATTTGGTATCTATGTTCTCGGCTTGACCCAAGGAATCTATTAAGACCAGTGGCATTTACATAGGCCGATGTATTCAAAAGTTATTAGCAGTTTTGGAAATGTTGTTATAACTTTTGACCACTAGGTGGCGCTGTCTCTAAATATTTTGGGTACCTTCAGGGGATGGTGCTGATGGCACATTCTGAGTTTCGTAATATTACACCAATGCATTTGTTTAGTATAGCATTTTATTTCACAAAACTGCATTGAAGTCAATGGGAATTTCATGTTTTGTTCTATTATAGCGCCACCAAGAGGCTCAGTCCCACCATTTTTTTTATGTGTCCTCAGAGTGAGCCCATACATATATGTGTCGATTTTGGTGCAAAAATCTCAATTTGCTTCGGAGTTATAGACATTTATATGAAAAAACACGAAAAAAATGACTGACACATGACTTTGATTGGAAATTAGTACCCCTAAACATCAATATTTTCGCATTTGGGCATTGGCGAATAGCTATCGACCTATGTTTCCAAACTTCTGACGGTGGTTTCGTCTCGATCGGACTAGCGGTTTCAAAGATATAGCCAAATGTTTTTTAAGCGCTAAATCACAACGCTACACAAACCGTAAGGCAAAACCTAGCATGTTTGGTATCGTAGGACTTGGCAATGATTCAGGAGTCTAAAAAGATGAGTTTCGTGAAAATAAGTCGACCACACCCAAAGTTATAAGCATTTGAAAAAAAAAATTCACCACTAGGTGGCGCTGTTTCGAAACTTCTCAGGCTCATTCAGGGCATTGTGCTGATGACCCATACCACGTTTCGTAACAATCCGTTCATTCGTTCATAAAATACAGAATTTTAGCAAAAAATTCAAAATGGCCGACAGCCAAAATGACCGATATGGTCAAATTGGATATCAGTCGACTCGGCATGTTGCCCTGAATCTAACGAGACCAATTGTATGATTTTTGGACAAACTGTTCAGAAGTTATAAGCAAAAATAGCCATTTTTCATATCTCCGGACCAGTAGGTGGCGCTGCGCCGAAACACAGCATGTAGCCTCAGGTCATGCTTGTGAGTACAAGTACCAAGTTTGGTCTGAATACGATAAACCGTTGCGGAGATACGGCCTTACGACTGTTTTTGCTAGCGCTACGTAAAATGTATTCGTGCGTTTATCGAAAACGGTTTGACGAATCCATTTGAATTCCATAACTTTTTGTCAGCACTACCTGAAGATGATCTGGTTCAATTTTCGTGCAAATCGGACAAACCGTCTAGGACGAGTTCGAAAAAGTAGCTTTTTTTGAAAATTCAAGATGGCGGCCATATTTTTATGACGGCAAATGACGTCATAGGGTGCAATCGAATCGCCATGAGCTCAGGAATCAGTGGAAAAAAGAATTTCGCTGATTGGCCTTACGGTTCAAAAGTTATTAGCAAAATAAAAGTGAAATTTTGGACAGGTGGTGGCGCTAGAGGGAATGACTTAGAAACACCAAAATTGGTGTATTTAATGTTGAGACGGTCCTCTATCAGAATGTCAAACCAAAACAACTTTCCCGCAATCGGTTCTATGGGCTGCCATAGACTCCCAGTCGGAAGAAGGAAGAATAATAATAATAAATATAGCTGCAAGCAGCAATTACCGGGGCCAAGCAGAATAAGACGACAAGACATGCCAACATGTCTGAAAGTGTCAGACCAACTGCAACAATGAGCAATTAAAGACATTTAAAGAGGATTTTAGGCAAAATGCCTGAAAAATCATAGAAACAATAATTAAAAATATGATTTGATGGATTATCACTTTCGACCAATAGGTGGCGCAGTTACAAAACTGATGTGATGTGGTCAGAGTGAAGTGACAATGACACATACAAAGATTGGTGTCAATATATCAAGGCATTGCAGAGATAAAGCCTTAATTATTGCTATTAGCATCATGCCTCAACTTTGCTGCTGCGCTATACGAAAACGGTTTCGTCTATCGACACGAAATCCATAACTTTTAGTCGGCACGGTCTGGAGATGATACTATTCGATTTTGGTGAAAATCGGACTAACGGTCTAGGAGGAGTTCGAAAAAGTAGGTTTTGACTGAAAATCAAGATGGCGGACAGGAAGTTTGGCCAAATAAGGAAAACTTGGTATCTATGTTCTCGGCTTGACCCAAGGAATCTATTAAGACCCGTGGCATTTCAATAGCCAGATTTATTCAAAAGTTATTAGCCTTTTTGGAAATTTTGTTATAACTTTTGACCACTAGGTGGCGCTGTCTTGAAATATTTTGGTTGCCTTCAGGGAATGGTGCTGATGACACAATCTGAGTTTCGTAATATTACACCAATGCATTTGTTTAGTATAGCATTTTATTTCACAAAACTGTATTGAAGTCAATGGGAATTTCATGTTTTGTTCAATTATAGCGCCACCAAGAGGCTCAGTCCCACAATTTTTTTTACGTGTCCTCAGAGTGAGCCCATACATATGTGTCTCAATTTTGGTGAAAATATCTCAATTCACTTCGGAGTTATAGACATTTATATGAAAAAACACGAAAAAAATGACTGACACATGACTTTGATTGGAAATTAGTACCCCTAAACATCAATATTTTCGCATTTGGGCATTGGCATATTGCTATCGACCTATGTTTCCAAACTTCTGACGGTGGTTTCGTCTCGATCGGACTAGCGGTTTCAAAGATATAGCCAAATGTTTTTTAAGCGCTAAATCACAACGCTACACAAACCGTAAGGCGAAACCTAGCATGTTTGGTATCGTAGGACTCGGCAACGATTCAGGAGTCTAAAAAGATGAGTTTCGTGAAAATAAGTCGATCACACCCAAAGTTATAAGCATTTGAAAAAAAAAATTCACCACTAGGTGGCGCTGTTTCGAAACTTCTCAGACTCCTTCAGGACATCGTGCTGATGACCCATACCAAGTTTCGTAACAATCAGTTCATGTGTTGTTAAAATACAGCATTTTAGCACAAATTTCAAAATGGCCGACAGTCAAATTGGCCGATATGGCAAAATTGGATATCAGTCGACTCGGCATGACGCCCTGAATCTATCAAGACCAATTTTATGATTTTTGGACAAACTGTTCAGAAGTTATAAGCAAAAATAGCCATTTTTCATATCTCCGGACCTGTAGGTGGCGCTGTGCCGAAACGCAGCATGTAGCCTCAGGTCATGCTTGTGAGTACATGTACCAAGTTTGGTCTGAATACGATAAACCGTTGCGGAGATACGGCCTTACGACTGTTTTTGCAAGCGCTATGTAAAATTTGTTCGAGCGTTTATCGAAAACGGTTTGACGAATCAACAAGATTTTAATAACTTTTTGTCACCCCTGCCTGAAGATGATCCGATTCAATTTTCGTGCAAATCGGACAAACCGTCTAGGACGAGTTCGAAAAAGTACCTTTTTAGGAAAATTCAAAATGGCGGCCATGTTTTTATGACGGAAAATGACGATATAGGGTGCAATCGAATCGTCATGAGCTCAGGAATCAGAGGAAAAAAGGATTTTGCTGATTGGCCTTACGGTTCAAAAGTTATTAGCAAAGTAAAAGTGAAACTTTGGACAGGTGGTGGCGCTAGAGGGAATGACTTAGAAACACAAAAATTGGTGTACTTAATGTTGGGACTGTCCTCTATCAGAATGTCAAACCAAAACAACTTTCCCGCAATCGGTTCTATGGGCTGCCATAGACTCCCATGGCGGAAGAAGAAGAATAATAATAAGAACGGGAACAGATACAATAGGTGCCTCCGCACCTTCGGTGCTTGGCCCCTAATAAATATAGCTGCAAGCAGCCATTACCGGGGCCAAGCAGAATAAGACGACAAGACATGCCGACATGTCTGAAAGTGTCAGACCAACTGCAACAATGAGCAATTAAAGACATTTAAAGAGGATTTTAGGCAAAATGCCTGAAAAATCATAGAAACAATAATTAAAAATATGATTTGATGGATTATCACTTTCGACCAATAGGTGGCGCAGTTACAAAACTGATGTGATGTGGTCAGAGTGAAGTTACAATGACACATACAAAGTTTGGTGTCAATATGTCAAGGCATTGCAGAGATAAAGCCTTAATTAATGCTATTAGCATCATGCCTCAACTTTGCTGCTGCGCTATACGAAAACGGTTTCGTCTATCGACACGAAATCCATAACTTTTAGTCGGCACGGTCTGGAGATGATACGATTCGATTTTGGTGAAAATCGGACAAACGGTCTAGGAGGAGTTCGAAAAAGTAGGTTTTGAATGAAAATCAAGATGGCGGACAAGAAGTTTGACCAAATAAGGAAAATTTGGTATCTATGTTCTCGGCTTGACCCAAGGAATCTATTAAGACCAGTGGCATTTACATAGGCCGATGTATTCAAAAGTTATTAGCAGTTTTGGAAATGTTGTTATAACTTTTGACCACTAGGTGGCGCTGTCTCTAAATATTTTGGGTACCTTCAGGGGATGGTGCTGATGGCACATTCTGAGTTTCGTAATATTACACCAATGCATTTGTTTAGTATAGCATTTTATTTCACAAAACTGCATTGAAGTCAATGGGAATTTCATGTTTTGTTCTATTATAGCGCCACCAAGAGGCTCAGTCCCACCATTTTTTTTATGTGTCCTCAGAGTGAGCCCATACATATATGAGTCGATTTTGGTGCAAAAATCTCAATTTGCTTCGGAGTTATAGACATTTATATGAAAAAACACGAAAAAAATGACTGACACATGACTTTGATTGAATATTACTACCCCTAAACATCAATATTTTCGCATTTGGGCATTGGCGTATAGCTATCGACCTATGTTTCCAAACTTCTGACGGTGGTTTCGTCTCGATCGGACAAGCGGTTTCGAAGATATAGCCAAATGTTTTTTAAGCGCTAAATCACAACGCTACACAAACCGTTAGGCGAAACCTAACATGTTTGGTATCGTTGGACTCGGCAACGATTCAGGAGTCCAATGAGATGAGTTTCGTGAAAATAAGTCGATCACACCCAAAGTTATAAGCTTTTGAAAAAAAAAATTCACCACTAGGTGGCACTGTTACGAAACTTCTCACACTCCTTCAGGACATCGTGTTGATGACCCATACCAAGTTTCGTAACAATCCGTTCATGCGTTGTTAAAATAGAGCATTTTAGCACAAAATTCAAAATGGCCGACAGCCAAAATGACCGATATGGTCAAATTGGATATCAGTCGACTCGGCATGTTGCCCTGAATCTAACGAGACCAATTTTATGATTTTTGGACAAACTGTTCAGAAGTTATAAGAAAAAATAGCCATTTTTCATATCTCCGGACCAGTAGGTGGCGCTGCGCTGAAACACAGCATGTAGCCTCAGGTCATGCTTGTGAGTACAAGTACCAAGTTTGGTCTGAATACGATAAACCGTTGCGGAGATACGGCCTTACGACTGTTTTTGCTAGCGCTACGTAAAATGTATTCGTGCGTTTATCGAAAACGGTTTGACGAATCAATTTGAATTCCATAACTTTTTGTCAGCACTACCTGAAGATGATCTGGTTCAATTTTCGTGCAAATCGGACAAACCGTCTAGGACGAGTTCGAAAAAGTAGCTTTTTTTGAAAATTCAAGATGGCGACCATATTTTTATGACGGAAAATGACGTCATAGGGTGCAATCGAATCGCCATGAGCTCAGGAATCAGAGGAAAAAATAATTTTGTTGATTGGCCTTACGGTTCAAAAGTTATTAGCAAAGTAAAAGTGAAACTTTGGACAGGTGGTGGCGCTAGAGGGAATGACTTAGAATCACCAAAATTGGTGTATTTAATGTTGGGACTGTCCTCTATCAGAATGTCAAACCAAAACAACTTTCCCGCAATCGGTTCTATGGGCTGCCATAGACTCCCAGAGCGGAAGAATAATAATAATAATAATAAATATAGCTGCAAGCAGCAATTATCGGGGCCAAGCGCAAGCAGATGACAGGATATGCCAACATGGCTGAAGGTGTCAGACCAACTGCAACAATGAGCAATTAAAGACATTTAGAGAGGATTTTAGGTGAAATGGCTGAAAAATCATATAAAAAGTAATCCAGAATATGATTTAATGGATTATCACTTTCGACCAATAGGTATAGCAGTTACAAAACTGATGTGATGTGGTCAGAGTGAAGTGACAATGACACATACAAAGTTTGGTGTCAATATGTTAAGGCATTGCAGAGATAAAGCCTGAATAGTGCTATTAGCATCATGCCTCAACTTTGCTGCTGCTCTATGCGAAAACGGTTTCGTCTATCGACACGAAATCCATAACTTTTAGTCGGCACAGTCTGGAGATGATATGATTCGATTTTGGTGAAAATCAGACAAACGGTCTAGGAGGAGTTCGAAAAAGTACGTTTTGAAGGAAAATCAAGATGGTGGACAGGAAGTTAGGCCAAATAAGAAAAGCTTGGTATCTATGTTCTCGGCGTAACCCAAGGAATCTATTAAGACCAGTGGCATTTCAATAGCCAGATTAATTCAAAAGTTATTAGCCTTTTTGTAAATTTTGTTATAACTTTTGACCACTAGGTGGCGCTGGTTCGAAACTTCTCATGCTCCTTCAGGGCATCGTGCTGATTACCCATACTGAGTTTCGTAATGATACGTTCATGCGTTCATAAAATACAGCATTTTAGCACATAATTCAAAATGGCCGACAGCCAAAATGGCTGATCTGGGAAAATTGGATATCGGTCGACTCAGCATGACGTCCTGGATCTAACGAGACCATGTTTATGATTTTTGGACAAAGCAATCAGAAGTTATAAGCAAAAACAGACATTTTTCATATCTCCGGACCAGTAGGTGGTGCTGTGCCGAAACGCAGCACGTAGCCTCAGGTCATGCTTGTGATGACATGTACCAAGTTTGGTCTGAATCGGATAAAGCGTTGCGGAGATACAGCCTTATGTCTGTTTTCGCAAGACTACGTAAAATTTGTTCGTGGTTTTATCAAAAACGGTTTAGAGAATCAACATGAATTCCATAACTTTTTGTCGGCATGGTCTGGAGATGATCTGGTTCAATTTTCGTGAAAATCGGAGTAACGGCCGAGGAGGAGTTCGAAAAAGTTGTTTTTTCGGAAAATTCAAAATGGCGGAAAAATTTTCATGACGGAAAATGACGTCATAGGGTGCAATCGAATCTTCTTGAGCCAAGGCATCAGAGGAAAAAAGAATTTTGTTTCTAGCCCTTGTGGTTCAAAAGTTATTAGCATAAACATGAGTGCAACTTTGGACAGCTGGTGGCGCTAGAGAGAATGAATTGGAGACTCCAAATTTGCTATGCTGATAGATCAGACTCTCCTCTATCAGTGTGCCAAATTTTATAACTTTCCCGCAAGCGGTTCTATGGGCTGCCATAGACTCCCAGTCGGAAAAATGAAGAATAATAATAATAAGAACGGGAACAGATACAATAGGTGCCTACGCACCTTCGGTGCTTGGCCCCTAATAATAATAATAATAAGAAACGGAACAGATACAATAGGTGCCTCCGCACCTTCGGTGCTTGGCCCCTAATAATAATAATAATAAGAACGGGAACGAAAACAATAGGTGCCTCCGCACCTTCGGTGCTTGGCCCCTAATAAGAACGGGAACAGATACAATAGGTGCCTCCGCACCTTCGGTGCTTGGCCCCTAATAATAAGAACGCGAACGGATACAATAGGTGCCTCCGCACCTTCGGTGCTTGGCCCCTAAATATAGCTGCAAGCAGCAATTACCGGGGCCAAGCAGAATAAGATGACAAGACATGCCGACATGTCTGAAAGTGTCAGACCAACTGCAACAATGAGCAATTAAAGACATTTAAAGAGGATTTTAGACGAAATGGCTGAAAAATCATAGAAACTAATTAAAAATATGATTTAATGGATTATCACTTTCGACAAATAGGTGGCGCAGTTACAAAACTGATGTGATGTGGTCAGAGTGAGGAGACAATGACACATACAAAGTTTGGTGTCAATATGTCAAGGCATTGCAGAGATAAAGCCTGAATAGTGCTATTAGGATCATGCCTCAAATTTGCTGCTGCGCTATACGAAAACGGTTTCGTCAATTGACACGAAATCCATAACTTTTAGTCGGCACAGTCTGGGGATGATACGATTCGATTTTGGTGAAAATCGGACAAACGGTGTGGGAGGAGTTCGAAAAAGTAGGTTTTGAATGAAAATAGCATTTTATCTCACAAAACTGTATTGAAGTCAATGGGAATTTCATGTTTTGTTCTATTATAGCGCCACCAAGAGGCTCAGTCCCACAATTTTTTTTACGTGTCCTCAGAGTGAGCCCATACATATGTGTGTCAGTTTTGGTGAAAATATCTCAATTTGCTTTAGAGTTATAAACATTTATATGAAAAAACACGTAAAAAATGACTGACACATGACTTTGTTTGAATTTTACTACCCCTAAACATCAATATTTTCGCATTTGGGCATTGGCATATAGCTATCGACCTATGTTTCCAAACTTCTGACGGTGGTTTCGTCTCGATCGGACAAGCGGTTTCGAAGATATAGCCTAATGTTTTTTAAGCGCTAAATCACAACGCTACACAAACCGTAAGGCGAAACCTAGCATGTTTGGTATCGTAGGACTCGGCAAGGTTTCAGGAGTCTAATTAGATGAGTCTCGTGAAAATAAGTCGACCGCACCCAAAGTTATAAGCATTTGAAAAAAAAAATTCCCCACTAGGTGGCGCTGTTTCGAAACTTGTCACACTCCTTCAGGACATCGTGCTGATGACCCATGCCAAGTTTCGTAACAATCCGTTCATGCGTTCATAAAATACAGCATTTTAGCACATAATTCAAAATGGCCGACAGTCAAAATGGCCGATATGGTAAAATTGGATATCAGTCGACTCGGCATGTCGCCCTGAATCTAACGAGACCAATTTTATGATTTTTGGACAAACTGTTCAGAAGTTATAAGCAAAAATAGCCATTTTTCATATCTCCGGACCAGTAGGTGGCGCTGCGCCGAAATGCAGCATGTAGCCTCAGGTCATGCTTGTGATGACATGTACCAAGTTTGGTCTGAATACGATAAACCGTTGCAGAGATACAGCCTTACGACTGTTTTTGCAGGCGCTACGTAAAATTTGTTCGTGCGTTTATTGAAAACGGTTTGACGAATCAATTTGAATTCCATAACTTTTGGTCAGCACTACCTGAAGATGATCTGGTTCAATTTTCGTGCAAATCGGACAAACCGTCTAGGACGAGTTCGAAAAAGTAGGTTTTTCGAATGAATCAAAATGGCGGCCATATTTTTATTACAGAAAATGAAGTCATAGGATGCAATCGAATCGGCATGAGCTCAGGAATCAGAGGAAAAAATAATTTTGTTGATTGGCCTTACAGTTCAAAAGTTATTAGCAAAATAAAAGTGAAACTTTGGACAGGTGGTGGCGCTAGAGGGAATGACTTAGAAACACAAAAATTGCTGTATTTAATGTTGGGACTGTCCTCTATCAGAATGTCAAACCAAAACAACTTTCCCGCAATCGGTTCTATGGGCTGCCATAGACGCCCAGTCGGAAGAAGAATAATAATAAATATAGCTGCAAGCAGCCATTACCGGGGCCAAGCAGAATAAGACGACAAGACATGCCAACATGTCTGAAAGTGTCAGACCAACTGCAACAATGAGCAATTAAAGACATTTAAAGAGGATTTTAGGCAAAATGCCTGAAAAATCATAGAAACAATAATTAAAAATATGATTTGATGGATTATCACTTTCGACCAATAGGTGGCGCAGTTACAAAACTGATGTGATGTGGTCAGAGTGAAGTGACAATGACACATACAAAGATTGGTGTCAATATATCAAGGCATTGCAGAGATAAAGCCTTAATTATTTCTATTAGCATCATGCCTCAACTTTGCTGCTGCGCTATACGAAAACGGTTTCGTCTATCGACACGAAATCCATAACTTTTAGTCGGCACGGTCTGGAGATGATACGATTCGATTTTGGTGAAAATCGGACTAACGGTCTAGGAGGAGTTCGAAAAAGTAGGTTTTGACTGAAAATCAAGATGGCGGACAGGAAGTTTGGCCAAATAAGGAAAACTTGGTATCTATGTTCTCGGCTTGACCCAAGGAATCTATTAAGACCCGTGGCATTTCAATAGCCAGATTTATTCAAAAGTTATTAGCCTTTTTGGAAATTTTGTTATAACTTTTGACCACTAGGTGGCGCTGTCTTGAAATATTTTGGTTGCCTTCAGGGGATAGTGCTGATGACACAATCTGAGTTTCGTAATATTACACCAATGCATTTGTTTAGTATAGCATTTTATTTCACAAAACTGTATTGAAGTCAATGGGAATTTCATATTTTGTTCAATTATAGCGCCACCAAGAGGCTCAGTCCCACAATTTTTTTTACGTGTCCTCAGAGTGAGCCCATACATATGTGTGTCAACTTTGGTGAAAATATCTCAATTCACTTCGGAGTTATAGACATTTATATGAAAAAACACGAAAAAAATGACTGACACATGACTTTGATTGGAAATTAGTACCCCTAAACATCAATATTTTCGCATTTGGGCATTGGCGTATAGCTATCGACCTATGTTTCCAAACTTCTGACGGTGGTTTCGTCTCGATCGGACTAGCGGTTTCAAAGATATAGCCAAATGTTTTTTAAGCGCTAAATCACAACGCTACACAAACCGTAAGGCGAAACCTAGCATGTTTGGTATCGTAGGACTCGGCAACGATTCAGGAGTCTAAAAAGATGAGTTTCGTGAAAATAAGTCGATCACACCCAAAGTTATAAGCATTTGAAAAAAAAAATTCACCACTAGGTGGCGCTGTTTCGAAACTTCTCACACTCCTTCAGGACATCGTGCTGATGACCCATACCAAGTTTCGTAACAATCCGTTCATGCGTTGTTAAAATACAGCATTTTAGCACAAAATTCAAAATGGCCGACAGTCAAATTGGCCGATATGGCAAAATTGGATATCAGTCGACTCGGCATGACGCCCTGAATCTATCAAGACCAATTTTATGATTTTTGGACAAACTGTTCAGAAGTTATAAGCAAAAATAGCCATTTTTCATATCTCCGGACCTGTAGGTGGCGCTGTGCCGAAACGCAGCATGTAGCCTCAGGTCATGCTTGTGAGTACATGTACCAAGTTTGGTCTGAATACGATAAACCGTTGCGGAGATACGGCCTTACGACTGTTTTTGCAAGCGCTACGTAAAATTTGTTCGAGCGTTTATCGAAAACGGTTTGACGAATCAACAAGATTTTAATAACTTTTTGTCACCCCTGCCTGAAGATGATCCGATTCAATTTTCGTGCAAATCGGACAAACCGTCTAGGACGAGTTCGAAAAAGTAACTTTTTAGGAAAATTCAAAATGGCGGCCATGTTTTTATGACGGAAAATGACGATATAGGGTGCAATCGAATCGTCATGAGCTCAGGAATCAGAGGAAAAAAGGATTTCGCTGATTGGCCTTACGGTTCAAAAGTTATTAGCAAAGTAAAAGTGAAACTTTGGACAGGTGGTGGCGCTAGAGGGAATGACTTAGACACACCAAAATTGGTGTACTTAATGTTGGGACTGTCCTCTATCAGAATCTCAAACCAAAACAACTTTCCCGCAATCGGTTCTATGGGCTGCCATAGACTCCCATGGCGGAAGAAGAAGAATAATAATAAGAACGGGAACAGATACAATAGGTGCCTCCGCACCTTCGGTGCTTGGCCCCTAAATATAGCTGCAAGCAGCAATTACCGGGGCCAAGCAGAATAAGACGACAAGACATGCCGACATGTCTGAAAGTGTCAGACCAACTGCAACAATGAGCAATTAAAGACATTTAAAGAGGATTTTAGACGAAATGGCTGAAAAATCATAGAAACAGTAATTAAAAATATGATTTAATGGATTATCACTTTCGACAAATAGGTGGCGCAGTTACAAAACTGATGTGATGTGGTCAGAGTGAGGAGACAATGACACATACAAAGTTTGGTGTCAATATGTCAAGGCATTGCAGAGATAAAGCCTGAATAGTGCTATTAGCATCATGCCTCAAATTTGCTGCTGCGCTATACGAAAACGGTTTCGTCAATTGACACGAAATCCATAACTTTTAGTCGGCACAGTCTGGGGATGATACGATTCGATTTTGGTGAAAATCGGACAAACGGTGTGGGAGGAGTTCGAAAAAGTAGGTTTTGAATGAAAATAGCATTTTATCTCACAAAACTGTATTGAAGTCAATGGGAATTTCATGTTTTGTTCTATTATAGCGCCACCAAGAGGCTCAGTCCCACAATTTTTTTTTACGTGTCCTCAGAGTGAGCCCATACATATGTGTGTCAGTTTTGGTGAAAATATCTCAATTTGCTTTAGAGTTATAAACATTTATATGAAAAAACACGTAAAAAATGACTGACACATGACTTTGTTTGAATTTTACTACCCCTAAACATCAATATTTTCGCATTTGGGCATTGGTGTATGGCTATCGACCTATGTTTCCAAACTTCTGACGGTGGTTTCGTCTCGATCGGACAAGCGGTTTCGAAGATATAGCCTAATGTTTTTTAAGCGCTAAATCACAACGCTACACAAACCGTAAGGCGAAACCTAGCATGTTTGGTATCGTAGGACTCGGCAAGGTTTCAGGAGTCTAATTAGATGAGTCTCGTGAAAATAAGTCGACCGCACCCAAAGTTATAAGCATTTGAAAAAAAAAATTCCCCACTAGGTGGCGCTGTTTCGAAACTTCTCACACTCCTTCAGGACATCGTGCTGATGACCCATGCCAAGTTTCGTAACAATCCGTTCATGCGTTCATAAAATACAGCATTTTAGCACATAATTCAAAATGGCCGACAGTCAAAATGGCCGATATGGTAAAATTGGATATCAGTCGACTCGGCATGTCGCCCTGAATCTAACGAGACCAATTATGATTTTTGGACAAACTGTTCAGAAGTTATAAGCAAAACTAGCCATTTTTCATATCTCCGGACCAGTAGGTGGCGCTGCGCCGAAACGCAGCATGTAGCCTCAGGTCATGCTTGTGATGACATGTACCAAGTTTGGTCTGAATACGATAAACCGTTGCAGAGATACAGCCTTACGACTGTTTTTGCAGGCGCTACGTAAAATTTGTTCGTGCGTTTATTGAAAACGGTTTGACGAATCAATTTGAATTCCATAACTTTTGGTCAGCACTGCCTGAAGATGATCTGGTTCAATTTTCGTGCAAATCGGACAAACCGTCTAGGACGAGTTCGAAAAAGTAGGTTTTTCGAATGAATCAAAATGGCGGCCATATTTTTATTACAGAAAATGAAGTCATAGGATGCAATCGAATCGGCATGAGCTCAGGAATCAGAGGAAAAAATAATTTTGTTGATTGGCCTTACAGTTCAAAAGTTATTAGCAAAATAAAAGTGAAACTTTGGACAGGTGGTGGCGCTAGAGGGAATGACTTAGAAACACCAAAATTGGTGTATTTAATGTTGGGACTGTGCTCTATCAGAATGTCAAACCAAAACAACTTTCCCGCAATCGGTTCTATGGGCTGCCATAGACTCCAAGAGCGGAAGAAGAAGAAGAAGAAGAAGAAGAAGAATAATAATAAGAACGCGAACGGATACAATAGGTGCCTCCGCACCTTCGGTGCTTGGCCCCTAAATATAGCTGCAAGCAGCAATTACCGGGGCCAAGCAGAATAAGACGACAAGACATGCCAACATGTCTGAAAGTGTCAGACCAACTGCAACAATGAGCAATTATAGACTTTAAAGAGGATTTTATGCAAAATGCCTGAAAAATCATAGAAACAATAATTAAAAATATGATTTTATGGATTATCACTTTCGACCAATAGGTGGCACAGTTACAAAACTGATGTGATGTGGTCAGAGTGAAGTGACAATGACACATACAAAGTTTGGTGTCAATATGTCAAGGCATTGCAGAGATAAAGCCTGAATAGTGCTATTAGCATCATGCCTCAACTTTGCTGCTGCGCTATACGAAAACGGTTTCGTCTGTCGACACGAAATCCATAACTTTTAGTCGGCACGGTCTGGAGATGATACGATTCGATTTTGGTGAAAATCGGACAAACGGTCTAGGAGGAGTTCGAAAAAGTAGGTTTTGAATGAAAATCAAGATGGCGGACAAGAAGTTTGACCAAATAAGGAAAATTTGGTATCTATGTTCTCGGCTTGACCCAAGGAATCTATTAAGACCAGTGGCATTTACATAGGCCGATGTATTCAAAAGTTATTAGCAGTGTTGGAAATGTTGTTATAACTTTTGACCACTAGGTGGCGCTGTCTCTAAATATGTTGGGTACCTTCAGGGGATGGTGCTGATGGCACATTCTGAGTTTCGTAATATTACACCAATGCATTTGTTAAGTATAGCATTTTATTTCACAAAACTGCATTGAAGTCAATGGGAATTTCATGTTTTGTTCTATTATAGCGCCACCAAGAGGCTCAGTCCCACCATTTTTTTTATGTGTCCTCAGAGTGAGCCCATACATCTATGTGTTGATTTTGGTGCAAAAATCTCAATTTGCTTCGGAGTTATAGACATTTATATGAAAAAACACGTAAAAAATGACTGACACATGACTTTGATTGAATATTACTACCCCTAAACATCAATATTTTCACATTTGGGCATTGGCGTATAGCTATCGACCTATGTTTCCAAACTTCTGAAGGTGGTTTCGTCTTGATCGGACAAGCTGTTTCAAAGATATAGCCAAATGTTTTTTAAGCGCTAAATCACAACGCTACACAAACCATAAGGCGAAACCTAACATGTTTGGTATCGTTGGACTCGGCAACGATTCAGGAGTCTAAAGAGATGAGTCCTGTGAAAATAAGTTGACCACACCCAAAGTTATAAGCATTTGGAAGCATTTGGGGAAAAAAATTCACCACTAGATGGCACTGTTTCGAAACTTCTCAGGCTCCTTCAGGACATCGTGCTGATGACCCATACCGAGTTTCATAACGATACGTTCATGCATTCCTAAAATACAGCATTTTAGCACATAATTCAAAATGGCCGACAGCCAAAATGGCTGATCTGGGAAAATTGGATATCAGTCGACTCAGCATGATCCCTTGAATCTAACGAGACCACTTTTATGATTTTTGGACAAACCATTCAGAAGTTATAAGCAAAAAAAGCCATTTTTCATATCTCCGGACCAGAGGGTGGCACTGCGACGAAACGCAGCATGTAGGCTCAGGTCATGCTTGTGATGATATGTGCTTAGTTTGGTCTGAATACGATAAAGCGTTGCGGAGATACAGGCTTGTGTCTGTTTTCGCAAGCGCTACATAAAATTTGTTTGCGCGGTATTCGAAAACGGTTTGACGAATCAACACGAATTCCATAACTTTTTGTCGGCATGGTCTGAAGATGATCTGGTTCAATTTTCGTGGAAATTGGAGCAACGGCCTAGGAGGAGTTCGAAAAAGTAGGTTTTTTGAAAAATTCAAAATGGCGGAAAAATTATAATGACGGAAAATGACGTCATAGGGTGCAATCGAATCGTCATGAGCTCAGGAATCAGAGGAAAAAGGAATTTTGTTTCTAGCCCTTGTGATTCAAAAGTTATTAGCATAAACATGAGTGCAACTTTGGACAGTTGGTGGCGCTAGAGGGAAAGACTTAGACACACCAAAATTGGTGTATTTAATGTTGGGACTGTCCTCTATTAGAATGTCAAATCATTACAACTTTCCCGCAATCGGTTCTATGGGCTGCCATAGACTCCCAGTCGGAAGAAGGAAGAATAATAATAATAAATATAGCTGCAAGCAGCAATTACCGGGGCCAAGCAGAATAAGACGACAAGACATGCCGACATGTCTGAAAGTGTCAGACCAACTGCAACAATGAGCAATTAAAGACATTTAAAGAGGATTTTAGACGAAATGGCTGAAAAATCATAGAAACAGTAATTAAAAATATGATTTAATGGATTATCACTTTCGACAAATAGGTGGCACAGTTACAAAACTGATGTGATGTGGTCAGAGTGAGGAGACAATGACACATACAAAGTTTGGTGTCAATATGTCAAGGCATTGCAGAGATAAAGCCTGAATAGTGCTATTAGCATCATGCCTCAAATTTGCTGCTGCGCTATACGAAAACGGTTTCGTCAATTGACACGAAATCCATAACTTTTAGTCGGCACAGTCTGGGGATGATACGATTCGATTTTGGTGAAAATCGGACAAACGGTGTGGGAGGAGTTCGAAAAAGTATGTTTTGAATGAAAATAGCATTTTATCTCACAAAACTGTATTGAAGTCAATGGGAATTTCATGTTTTGTTCTATTATAGCGCCACCAAGAGGCTCAGTCCCACAATTTTTTTTACGTGTCCTCAGAGTGAGCCCATACATATGTGTGTCAGTTTTGGTGAAAATATCTCAATTTGCTTTAGAGTTATAAACATTTATATGAAAAAACACGTAAAAAATGACTGACACATGACTTTGTTTGAATTTTACTACCCCTAAACATCAATATTTTCGCATTTGGGCATTGGCATATAGCTATCGACCTATGTTTCCAAACTTCTGACAGTGGTTTCGTCTCGATCGGACAAGCGGTTTCGAAGATATAGCCTAATGTTTTTTAAGCGCTAAATCACAACGCTACACAAACCGTAAGGCGAAACCTAGCATGTTTGGTATCGTAGGACTCGGCAAGGTTTCAGGAGTCTAATTAGATGAGTCTCGTGAAAATAAGTCGACCGCACCCAAAGTTATAAGCATTTGAAAAAAAAAATTCCCCACTAGGTGGCGCTGTTTCGAAACTTCTCACACTCCTTCAGGACATCGTGCTGATGACCCATGCCAAGTTTCGTAACAATCCGTTCATGCGTTCATAAAATACAGCATTTTAGCACATAATTCAAAATGGCCGACAGTCAAAATGGCCGATATGGTAAAATTGGATATCAGTCGACTCGGCATGTCGCCCTGAATCTAACGAGACCAATTTTATGATTTTTGGACAAACTGTTCAGAAGTTATAAGCAAAAATAGCCATTTTTCATATCTCCGGACCAGTAGGTGGCGCTGCGCCGAAACGCAGCATGTAGCCTCAGGTCATGCTTGTGATGACATGTACCAAGTTTGGTCTGAATACGATAAACCGTTGCAGAGATACAGCCTTACGACTGTTTTTGCAGGCGCTACGTAAAATTTGTTCGTGCGTTTATTGAAAACGGTTTGACGAATCAATTTGAATTCCATAACTTTTGGTCAGCACTGCCTGAAGATGATCTGGTTCAATTTTCGTGCAAATCGGACAAACCGTCTAGGACGAGTTCGAAAAAGTAGCTTTTTCAGAAAATTAAAAATGGCGGCCATATTTATATGACGGAAAATGACGTCATAGGGTGCAATCGAATCGGCATGAGCTCAGAAATAAGAGGAAAAAAGAATTTTGTTGATTGGCCTTACGGTTCAAAAGTTATTAGCAAAATAAAAGTGAAACTTTGGACAGGTGGTGGCGCTAGAGGGAATGACTTAGAAACACAAAAATTGGTGTATTTAATGTTGGGACTGTCCTCTATCAGAATGTCAAACCAAAACAACTTTCCCGCAATCGGTTCTATGGGCTGCCATAGACTCCCATGGCGGAAGAAGAAGAAGAATAATAATAATAAATATAGCTGCAAGCAGCCATTACCGGGGCCAAGCAGAATAAGACGACAAGACATGCCAACATGTCTGAAAGTGTCAGACCAACTGTAACAATGAGCAATTAAAGACATTTAAAGAGGATTTTAGGCAAAATGCCTGAAAAATCATAGAAACAATAATTAAAAATATGATTTGATGGATTATCACTTTCGACCAATAGGTGGCGCAGTTACAAAACTGATGTGATGTGGTCAGAGTGAAGTGACAATGACACATACAAAGATTGGTGTCAATATATCAAGGCATTGCAGAGATAAAGCCTTAATTATTGCTATTAGCATCATGCCTCAACTTTGCTGCTGCGCTATACGAAAACGGTTTCGTCTATCGACACGAAATCCATAACTTTTAGTCGGCACGGTCTGGAGATGATACGATTCGATTTTGGTGAAAATCGGACAAACGGTCTAGGAGGAGTTCGAAAAAGTAGGTTTTGACTGAAAATCAAGATGGCGGACAGGAAGTTTGGCCAAATAAGGAAAACTTGGTATCTATGTTCTCGGCTTGACCCAAGGAATCTATTAAGACCCGTGGCATTTCAATAGCCAGATTTATTCAAAAGTTATTAGCCTTTTTGGAAATTTTGTTATAACTTTTGACCACTAGGTGGCGCTGTCTTGAAATATTTTGGTTGCCTTCAGGGGATGGTGCTGATGACACAATCTGAGTTTCGTAATATTACACCAATGCATTTGTTTAGTATAGCATTTTATTTCACAAAACTGTATTGAAGTCAATGGGAATTTCATATTTTGTTCAATTATAGCGCCACCAAGAGGCTCAGTCCCACAATTTTTTTTACGTGTCCTCAGAGTGAGCCCATACATATGTGTGTCAATTTTGGTGAAAATATCTCAATTCACTTCGGAGTTATAGACATTTATATGAAAAAACACGAAAAAAATGACTGACACATGACTTTGATTGGAAATTAGTACCCCTAAACATCAATATTTTCGCATTTGGGCATTGGCGTATAGCTATCGACCTATGTTTCCAAACTTCTGACGGTGGTTTCGTCTCGATCGGACTAGCGGTTTCAAAGATATAGCCAAATGTTTTTTAAGCGCTAAATCACAACGCTACACAAACCGTAAGGCGAAACCTAGCATGTTTGGTATCGTAGGACTCGGCAACGATTCAGGAGTCTAAAAAGATGAGTTTCGTGAAAATAAGTCGATCACACCCAAAGTTATAAGCATTTGAAAAAAAAAAATCACCACTAGGTGGCGCTGTTTCGAAACTTCTCACACTCCTTCAGGACATCGTGCTGATGACCCATACCAAGTTTCGTAACAATCCGTTCATGCGTTCTTAAAATACAGCATTTTAGCACAAAATTCAAAATGGCCGACAGTCAAATTGGCCGATATGGCAAAATTGGATATCAGTCGACTCGGCATGACGCCCTGAATCTATCAAGACCAATTTTATGATTTTTGGACAAACTGTTCAGAAGTTATAAGCAAAAATAGCCATTTTTCATTAGCAAAGTAAAAGTGAAACTTTGGACAGGTGGTGGCGCTAGAGGGAATGACTTAGAAACACCAAAATTGGTGTACTTAATGTTGGGACTGTCCTCTATCAGAATGTCAAACCAAAACAACTTTCCCGCAATCGGTTCTATGGGCTGCCATAGACTCCCATGGCGGAAGAAGAAGAATAATAATAAGAACGGGAACAGATACAATAGGTGCCTCCGCACCTTCGGTGCTTGGCCCCTAATAATAAGAACGCGAACAGAAACAATAGGTGCCTCCGCACCTTCGGTGCTTGGCCCCTAATAAATATAGCTGCAAGCAGCAATTACCGGGGCCAAGCAGAATAAGACGACAAGACATGCCAACATTGCTGAAAGTGTCAGATCAACTGCAACAATTAGCAATTAAAGACATTTAAAGAGGATTTTAGGCGAAATGCCTGAAAAATCATATAAACAGTAATTAAAAATATGATTTAATGGATTATCACTTTCGACCAATAGGTGGCGCAGTTACAAAACTGATGTGATGTGGTCAGAGTGAAGTGACAATGACACATACAAAGTTTGGTGTCAATATGTCAAGGCATTGCAGAGATAAAGCCTGAATAATGCTTTTAGCATCATGCCTCAACTTTGCTGCTGCGCTATACGAAAACGGTTTCGTCAATCGACACGAAATCCATAACTTTCAGTCGGCACAGTCTGGAGATGATATGATTCGATTTTGGTGAAAATCGGACAATCGGTGTAGGAGGAGTTCGAAAAAGTAGGTTTTGAATGAAAATAGCATTTTATTTCACAAAACTCTATTGAAGTCAATGGGAATTTCATGTTTTGTTCTATTATAGCGCCACCAAGAGGCTCAGTCCCACAATTTTTTTTACGTGTCCTCAGAGTGAGCCCATACATATGTGTGTCAGTTTTGGTGAAAATATCTCAATTCGCTTCAGAGTTATAGGCATTTATATGAAAAAACACGTAAAAAATGACTGACACATGACTTTGTTTGGAATTTACTACCCCTAAACATCAATATTTTCGCATTTGGGCATTGGCGTATGGCTATCGACCTATGTTTCCAAACTTCTGACGGTGGTTTCGTCTCGATCGGACTAGCGGTTTCGAAGATATAGCCAAATGTTTTTTAAGCGCTAAATCACAACGCTACACAAACCGTAAGGCGAAACCTAGCATGTTTGGTATCATAGGACTCGGCAATGATTCAGGAGTCTAAAAAGATGAGTTTCGTGAAAATAAGTTGACCACACCCAAAGTTATAAGCATTTGAAAAAAAAATTCACCACTAGGTGGCGCTGTTTCGAAACTTCTCACGCTCCTTCAGGACATCGGGCTGATGACCCATACCAAGTTCCGTAACAATCCGTTCATGTGTTCTTAAAATACAGCATTTTAGCACAAAATTCAAAATGGCCGACAGCCAAAATGGCCGATATGGTAATATTGGATATCAGTGGACTCGGCATGTTACCCTGAATCTAACGAGACCAATTTTATGATTTTTGGACAAACTGTTCAGAAGTTATAAGCAAAAATAGCCATTTTTCATATCTCCGGACCAGTAGGTGGCGCTGCGCCGAAACGCAGCATGTAGCCTCAGGTCATGCTTGTGATGACATGTACCAATTTTGGTCTGAATCCGATAAAGCGTTGCGGAGATACAGCCCTACGACTGTTTTCGCAAGCGCTACGTAAAATGTGTTCGAGCGTTATTCGAAAACGGTTTGACGAATCAATTTGAATTCCATAACTTTTTGTCAGCACTGCCTGAAGATGATCTGGTTCAATTTTCGTGCAAATCGGACAAACCGTCTAGGACGAGTTCGAAAAAGTAACTTTTTCAGCCCATTAAAAATGGCGGCCATATTTATAAGCCGGAAAATGACGTCATAGGGTGCAATCGAATCGGCATGAGCTCGGGAATCAGAGGAAAAAAGAATTTTGTTGATTGGCCAAACGGTTCAAAAGTTATTAGCAAAATAAAAGTGAAATTTTGGACAGGTGGTGGCGCTAGAGGGATTGGTTTTAAGACACCAAATTTGGTATGGTGACTTTTTGGACTGTCCTCTATCATTGTGCCAAATTTCATAACTTTCCCGCAATCGGTTCTATGGGCTGCCATAGACTCCCATGGCGGAAGAAGAATAATAATAAATATAGCTGCAAGCAGCCATTACCGGGGCCAAGCACAATCAGATGACAAGACATGCCAACATTGCTGAAAGTGTCAGACCAACTTCGACAATGAGCAATTAAAGACATTTAAAAAGGATTATAGGCAAAATGCCTGAAAAATCAGAGAAACAGTAAATAAAAATATGATTTAATGGATTATCACTTTTGACCAATAGGTGGCGCAGTTACAAAACTGATGTGATGTGGTCAGAGTGAAGTGACAATGACACACAAAGTTTGGTGTCAATATGTCAAGGAATTGCAGTGATAAAGCCTGAATAGTGCTATTAGCATCATGCCTCAACTTTGCTGCTGCGCTATACGAAAACGGTTTTGTCAATCGACACGAAATCCATAACTTTTAGTCGGCACGGTCTGGAGATGATACGATTTGATTTTGGTGAAAATCGGACAAACGGTCTAGGAGGAGTTCGAAAAAGTAGGTTTTGAATGAAAATCAAGATGGCGGACAGGAAGTTAGGCCAAATAAGGTAAACTTGGTATCTATGTTCTCAGCTTGACCCAAGGAATCTACTAAGATGAGTTGCATTACAATAGGCCAATTTATTCAAAAGTTATTAGCAATTTTGGAAATTTTGTTATAACTTTTGACCACTAGGTGGCGCTGTTTCTAAATATGTTGGGTACCTTCAGGGGATGGTGCAGATGGCACATTCTGAGTTTTGTAATATTACACCAATGCATTTGTTTAGTATAGCATTTTATTTCACAAAACTGTATTGAAGTCAATGGGAATTTCATGTTTTGTTCTATTATAGCGCCACCAAGAGGCTCAGTCCAACCATTTTTTTTATGTGTCCTCAGAGTGAGCCCATACATATGTGTGTCGATTTTGGTGAAAATATCTCAATTATCTTCGGAGTTAAAGACATTTATATGAAAAAACACGTAAAAAATGACTGACACATGACTTTAATAGGAATTTACTACCTCTAGACATCAATATTTTCGCATTTGGGCTTTGACGTTTAGTTAACAAGCTATGATTCCAAACTTCTGACGGTGGTTTCGTCTCGATCGGACAAACGGTTTCGAAGATATCGCCAAATGTTTTTTAAGTGCTAAATCACAACGCTACACAAACCCTAAGGCGAAACCTAGCATGTTTGGTATTGTTGGACTCGGCAAGGATTCAGGAGTCTAAAGAGATGAGTCTCCTGAAAATATGTCAACCACACCCAAAGTTATAAGCATTTAAAAAAAAAAATTCACCACTAGGTGGCGCTGTTTCGAAACTTCTCAGGCTCCTTCAGGGCATCATGCTGATGACCCACACCAAGTTTCGTAACAATTCGTTAATGCGTTCATAAAATACAGCATTTTAGCACATAATTCAAAATGGCCGACAGTCAAAATAGCCGATATGGTAAAATTGGATATCAGTCGACTCGGCATGTCGCCCTGAATCTAACGAGACCAATTTTATGATTTTTGGACAAACTGTTCAGAAGTTATAAGCAAAAATAGCCATTTTTCATATCTCCGGACCAGTAGGTGGCGCTGCGCCGAAACGCAGCATGTAGCCTCAGGTCATGCTTGTGAGTACATGTACCAAGTTTGGTCTGAATACGATAAACCGTTGCGGAGATACAGCCTTACGACTGTTTTTGCTAGCGCTACGTAAAATGTATTCATGCGTTTATCGAAAACGGTTTGACGAATCAATTTGAATTCCATAACTTTTGGTCAGCACTGCCTGAAGATGATCTGGTTCAATTTTCGTGCAAATCGGACAAACCGTCTAGGACGAGTTCGAAAAAGTAGGTTTATCGAAAAATTCAAAATGGCGGCCATATTTTTATGACGGAAAATGACGTCATAGGGTGCAATCGAATCGGCATGAGCTCAGGAATCAGAGGGAAAAAGAATTTTGTTGATTGGCCTTACGGTTCAAAAGTTATTAGCAAAATAAAAGTGAAATTTTGGACAGGTGGTGGCGCTAGAGGGAATGACTTAGAAACACAAAAATTGGTGTATTTAATGTTGGGACTGTCCTCTATCAGAATGTCAAACCAAAACAACTTTCCCGCAATCGGTTCTATGGGCTGCCATAGACTCCCAGTCGGAAAAATGAAGAATAATAATAATAAGAACGGGAACAGATACAATAGGTGCCTACGCACCTTCGGTGCTTGGCCCCTAAATATAGCTGCAAGCAGCAATTACCGGGGCCAAGCAGAATAAGACGACAAGACATGCCAACATGTCTGAAAGTGTCAGACCAACTGCAACAATGAGCAATTAAAGACATTTAAAGAGGATTTTAGACGAAATGGCTGAAAAATCATAGAAACAGTAATTAAAAATATGATTTAATTGATTATCACTTTTGACAAATAGGTGGCACAGTTACAAAACTGATGTGATGTGGTCAGAGTGAGGAGACAATGACACATACAAAGTTTGGTGTCAATATGTCAAGGCATTGCAGAGATAAAGCCTGAATAGTGCTTTTATCATCATGCCTCAAATTTGCTGCTGCGCTATACGAAAACAGTTTCGTCAATCGACACGAAATCCATAACTTTTAGTCGGCACAGTCTGGAGATGATATGATTCGATTTTGGTGAAAATCGGACAAACGGTGTGGGAGGAGTTCGAAAAAGTAGGTTTTGAATGAAAATAGCATTTTATTTCACAAAACTGTATTGAAGTCAATGGGAATTTCATGTTTTGTTCTATTATAGCGCCACCAAGAGGCTCAGTCACACCATTTTTTTTATGTGTCCTCAGAGTGAGCCCATACATATATGTGTCGATTTTGGTGCAAAAATCTCAATTTGCTTCGGAGTTATAGACATTTATATGAAAAAACACGTAAAAAATGACTGACACATGACTTTGATTGAATATTACTACCCCTAAACATCAATATTTTCGCATTTGGGCATTGGCATTTAACTATCGACCTACGCTTCCAAACTTCTGACGGTGGTTTCGTCTCGATCGGACAAACGGTTTCGAAGATATAGCCTACTGTTTTTTAAGCGCTAAATCACAACGCTACACAAACCGTAAGGCAAAACCTAGCATGTTTGGTATCATAGGACTCGGCAATGATTCAGGAGTCTAAAAAGATGAGTTTCGTGAAAATAAGTTGACCACACCCAAAGTTATAAGCATTTGAAAAAAAAAATTCACCACTAGGTGGCGCTGTTTCGAAACTTCTCACGCTCCTTCAGGACATCGGGCTGATGACCCATACCAAGTTCCGTAACAATCCGTTCATGTGTTCTTAAAATACAGCATTTTAGCACAAAATTCAAAATGGCCGACAGCCAAAATGGCCGATATGGTAATATTGGATATCAGTGGACTCGGCATGTAACCCTGAATCTAACGAGACCAATTTTATGATTTTTGGACAAACTGTTCAGAAGTTATAAGCAAAAATAGCCATTTTTCATATCTCCGGACCAGTAGGTGGCGCTGCGCCGAAACACAGCATGTAGCCTCAGGTCATGCTTGTGATGACATGTACCAACTTTGGTCTGAATCTGATAAAGCGTTGCGGAGATACGGCTTTACATCTGTTTTCGCAAGCGCTACGTAAAATTTATTCGTGGGTTTATCGAAAACTGTTAAGCGAATCAACTTGAATTCCATAACTTTTTGTCAGCATGGTCTGTAGATGATCTGGTTTAATTTTCGTGCAAATCGGACAAACCGTCTAGGACGAGTTCGAAAAAGTAGCTTTTTAGATAAATTCAAAATGGCGGCCATATTGTTATGACGGAAATGACGTCATAGGGTGCAATCGAATTGGCATGAGCTCAGGAATCAGAGAGAAAAAGAATTTTGTTGATTGGCCTTACGGTTCAAAAGTTATTAGCAAAATAAAAGTGAAACTTTGGACAGGTGGTGGCGCTAGAGGGAATGACTTAGACACACCAAAATTGGTGTATTTAATGTTGGGACTGTCCTCTATCAGAATGTCAAACCAAAACAACTTTCCCGCATTCGGTTCTATGGGCTGCCATAGACTCCCAGTTGGAAGAAGGAAGAATAATAATAAATATAGCTGCAAGCAGCAATTATCGGGGCCAAGCGCAAGCAGATGACAGGATATGCCAACATGGCTGAAGGTGTCAGACCAACTGGAACAATGAGCAATTAAATACATTTAAAGAGGATTTTAGGCGAAATGGCTGAAAAATCATATAAAAAGTCATTTAAAATATGATTTAATGGATTATCACTTTCGACCAATAGGTGGAGCAGTTACAAAACTGATGTGATGTGGTCAGAGTGAAGTGACAATGACATATACAAAGTTTGGTGTCAATATTTCAAGGGATTTCAGAGATAAAGCCTGAATAGTGCTTTTGGCATCATGCCTCAAATTTGCTGCTGCGCTATACGAAAACAGTTTCGTCTATCGACACGAAATCCATAACTTTTAGTCGGCACAGTCTGGAGATGATACGATTCGATTTTGGTGAAAATCGGACAAACAGTCTAGGAGGAGTTCGAAAAAGTAGGTTTTGAATGAAAATCAAGATGGCGGACAGGAAGTTTGGCCAAATAAGGAAAATTGGTATCTATGTTCTCGGCTTGACCCAGGGAATCTATTAAGACCAGTGGCATTTCAATAGCCAGATTTATTCAAAAGTTATTAGCCTTTTTGGAAATTTTGTTATAACTTTTGACCACTAGGTGGCGCTGTCTCGAAATCTTTCGGGTACCTTCAGGGGATGGAGCTGATGGCACATTCTGAGTTTCGTAATATTACACAAATGCATTTGTTTAGTATAGCATTTTATTTCACAAAACTGTATTGAAGTCAATGGGAATTTCATGTTTTGTTCTGTTATAGCGCCACCAAGAGGCTCAGTCACACCATTTTTTTTATGTGTCCTCAGAGTGAGCCCATACATATGTGTGTCAATTTTGGTGAAGATATCTCAATTCGCTTCGGAGTTATAGACATTTATATGAAAAAACACGTAAAAAATGACTGACACATGACTTTGATTGGAATTTACTACCCCTAAACATCAATATTTTTGCATTTGGGCATTGGCGTATAGCTATCGACCTATGTTTCCAAACTTCTGACGGTGGTTTCGTCTTGATCGGACTATCGGTTTCGAAGATATAGCCAAATGTTTTTTAAGCGCTAAATCACAACGCTACACAAACCGTAAGGCGAAACCTAGCATGTTTGGTATCGTGGGACTCGGCAACGATTCAGGACTGTAATGAGATGAGTCTCGTGAAAATAAGTCGACCACACCCAAAGTTATAAGCATTTGGGAAAAAAAATTCACCACTAGGTGGCGCTGTTTCGAAACTTCTCAGGTTCCTTCAGGACATTGTGATGATGACCAATACCAAGTTTCGTAACAATTCGTTCATGCGTTCATAAAATACAGCATTTTAGCACAAAATTCAAAATGGCTGACAGTCAAAATGGCCGATATGGTCAAATTGGATATCAGTCGAATCGGCATGTTGCCCTGAATCTAACGAGACCAATTTTATGATTTTTGGACAAACTGTTCAAAACCTATAAGCAAAAATAGCCATTTTCCATATCTCCGGACCAGTAGGTGGCGCTGCACCGAAACACAGCATGTAGCCTCAGGTCATACCTGTGATGACATGTACCAAGTTTGGTCTGAATACGATAAACCGTTGCGGAGATAGAGCCCTACGACTGTTTTTGCAGGCGCTACGTAAAATTAGTTCGAGCGTTTTTCGAAAACGGTTTAACGAATCAATTTGAATTCCATTACTTTTTGTCAGCACTGCCTGAAGATGATCTGGTTCAATTTTCGTGCGAATCGGACAAACCGTCTAGGACGAGTTCGAAAAAGTAGGTTTTACGAAAAATTAAAAATGGCGGCCATATTGTTATGACGGAAAATGAAGTCATAGGGTGCAATCGAATCGGCATGAGCTCAGGAATCAGAGGAAAAAAGAATTTTGTTGATTGACCTCACGGTTCAAAAGTTATTAGCAAAATAAAAGTGAAACTTTGGACAGGTGGTGGCGCTAGAGGGAATGACTTAGAAACAACAAAATTGGTGTATTTAATGTTGGGAGAGTCCTCTATCAGAATTTCAATCCAAAACAACTTTCCCGCAATCGGTTCTATGGGCTGCCATAGACACCCAGTCGGAAGAAACGGAAGAATAATAATAATAAGAACGGGAACAGATACAATAGGTGCCTACGCACCTTCGGTGCTTGGCCCCTAAATATAGCTGCAAGCAGCAATTATCGGGGCCAAGCGCAAGCAGATGACAGGATATGCCAACATGTCTGAAAGTGTCAGACCAATTGCAACAATGAGCAATTAAAGACATTTAGAGAAGATTTTAGGCGAAATTTCTGAAAAATCATAAAAAAAGTCATTCAGAATATGATTTAATGGATTATCACTTTCGACCAATAGGTGGAGGAGTTATAAAACTGATGTGATGAAGTCAGAGTGAAGTGACAATAGGCTTGTTTGAGATGCGTCTTGCCTCGCCTGCAATGTAGCCGAGAGTAGGCGGCTGCAGTGAGAGGAGGAGTGTAAAAAGAGCAGGCAAGCCGGACAGTTCTCTCTTCACGCAGTGGATCTGACACCTGTGAGATCAAAGATGGATATCGCGGGATTCACGCTCGTGCACAGTGTTGCTAATAAACTGGATGTAATTCAAGTTCTGTTGCTTTTATATGAAAATAAATAAAATGAACAAGACACCCAAAGTAGTTGTTATTTAATTCCATTCCAAATACAGGTTTATCAATATTTATTTCTTTAATATAGACATTATGTGTTTTTATTTTTTTTATTTTTTTATAAAAATTAAATTGCATAACCCAAAGAGATCGCACTGTCAGATAGTTTGGGAATATTCACACATAGCATATAGACATAAAACCTGATATTAGAGTTTTAAAATCAAACATTTTAAAAGAGAACAATACATCACAGTTGTTTAAACCAATGAGCATGTTGTCAGCAAGTCGTTTCCCATCGTGCTTTTGATCAGCGCAGTCGGTGGAGAGCAACTGTGCTCGACTGCAGAATCCGACACGTGCGCCTTGTGATCGCGAGAGATTTTTGACATATGTCAGCATGACATCAGAGCAAGGCGGACTGTCCTCGGACACATTTTTAACCAATATGCATCTTGTGCTGATCACCGGTGATCGATTCTGCGCAGATTTTGCTCATGTCAAACAAGCCTATTGACATATACAAAGTTTGGTGTCAATATGTCAAGGCATTGCAGAGATAAAGCCTGAATAGTCCTTTTGGCATCATGCCTCAACTTTGCTGCTGCGGTTTACAAAAACGGTTTCGTCATTCAACACAAAATCCATAATTTTTAGTCAGCACAGTCTGGAGATGATATGATTCGATTTTGGTGAAATTTGGACAAATGGTCTAGGAGGAGTTCGAAAAGGTTGGTTTTGAATGAAAATCAACATGGTGGACAGGAAGTTTGGTCAAATAAGGAAAACTTGGTGTCCATGTTGTTGGCTTGTGGAATGAATATTATCACAGATGCATATGTGCCCATACACACACAGACACAAATACATACACAGACATAGAGAGGTTTGACTGCAATAGAGAGCATTTTTATAGATATTGGAAAATAAAATCATTAATTCTCTGCATAAATCTAAAACAATTTATACATAAATGAAGGTATGGTATGAGAGCACAAATGCAACGTGGAAAGAACATGACTACACACAGATCACATGCACACATAGAGAAATACACAAATACAAACACAAACAAACAGGAGTGACTGTAAAAGAGAGTTTTTTTTTTTTATTGGCAAATAAACTTAATAATTCCAGCATGAATCTAAAAATGTTCACACATAAATGAAGGCTTGATACTAGAGAAGAAAAAAACAACAATGTGGAATGAGCATGATTACACATACACACATGCATGTGCATGCACAGAAATACACACAGACACATAGTGTGTTTACTGTTCACTGCTATTTCATACGCCTATAGCTGTTTTTTTTTTTACTTTTTTAAAATTAATTTCTTATTGTACAGTGAATCATTTTATACAGTTTGATTATGAAATAATATGCAATTGCTATCAAGTATTTTCTTTTAGTGGCAACTTATGTGATATTTTTGCAAATGTATGTAGCTTTGTTGCAAGAACAAGATATTTCAAAAGACCTCAAATAAGACCAACAAAAAATTCTAAACTTTGTCAAAATACTGATTTAATGTATTTTAAAATGTCTAAATATATAATTCATAAAAAAGCTGTTATAAGAGCAATAAGTCACATCCAGAAAAATGAATGGATCTCTATGGGGCCTCTGTTGGAAGTATATGGTAATTACATTTTGTGGCTAAAAGTATATTATTTACAAAAAAGATGTAACCACCAGATGGCAGAATTCTGCATCTAACATAAGCATCAACATCCAGAAACAAGTCATATTTAAATTTGATCATCATGTGTTTTTTCATAAAAATGTTACATTTTATATGTATGCTAGTTGTTGAGGAATTTTGCAGTAAGTAGGTAAAAAAGTACTTTATATCCTTGTCAGGTCTCGTTGATACTGTCTCAACAAACTGACTCTTCAATGCTTATGCAAAGACCATACTTACCTTCTTCATCTACTTACCCACCATCAGCCTGTTATCTGGATCCTCCGTCTTCTTCTGTCATCCTCCTGCCATCATCTAACCTAATCTAGTCATCTACAAACTGTAACAGATAAGATACTTTATCAGATCCATATTATCCATAAACTCTGCAACCGTTAATCATATCCCATCAAACTCACCTGCTGTGACTGTTCAACTGTGTTAATAAACATCCTTGCAACTTACCTGTTTGTTCTGTGCTGATTTGTGACACACTGCACCACACATCAGTGTTTCCTGAACGCATGTACGGTTTTGATCTAATAAACAATTTATAAATACAGGCATTTGCTATGTAAGCCTATAATAAATTAATGACTGACTCAATCATAAAGACAGTGATTTACCGTCCCCTACTGTTTTAAGTTTAATACTTAAATCATACATTACATATTTCTCTATTGAACATTTAAATATATATATATATATATATATATATATATATATATATATATATATATAATTGCCTAACCCAGCTAAAAAATAATCTGTTGGGGGTACAACACTCTAAAAACTATTGGAACCACTGGACTATGGTATAAACAAAGTAAAAAAAAAAAAAACATACAAACTATAATTCTGAGAGTTATAACAATCAACTCCTCTTACACTCATGTCCTTCACCACCATGACTTTTGCCTTCTTTTTGATAATACTTTAATTGTAACAGTCATAAAAGTCTTCATATGAACAATCAATAGGCTAAACTGCAGGGGTGCATATAGCCTACTGGGTGATATGGGAACTGCCATCCATAAAAATATTTATCCAGTATAAATACAAATGTAAGCAGTGTTTTCTGTCAATAAACGTGTCTTGGTGCCATAAGTAATATAATGATGCTTCCAAGCACCAATTATATTGAATCACTAATGTATATCAGCCATTTCAACTGAAATTTAAAAGCTGTGATATTAATGTTGCCCACTTGAGGGAGCCATATGATAAGTACATTTTTAAGCCCAATGTTTGTTTGTTTTTTAAAATCAGTTAACATCCATTTAAATTGAAATAAATGTATATATATATAACGAATTTGTAGAACTATGGTGTACTGGCAACATTGTTTTACATAGAATCTGTCAAATGCTGAAAAATCATTAAATGTTAAACCTTTATAAATAAAATAAAACATATATTTTTCAGTATTCATATTTTTCAAGTTGACATGATTACAAAACTGATGTGATGTGGTCAGAATAAATTGACAATGACACATACAAAGTTTGGTGCCAATATGTGAAGGCACTGCAGAGATAAAGCCTGAATAGTCCTTTTGGCATCATGCCTCAACTTTGCTGCTGCAGTATACGAAACAGTTTTGTCTATTCACACGGAAGCCATAACTTTTATTCGGCACAGTATGGAATGGATGTGTATTGTAAGTGGAGTGGATTGTGGATGATACAAATCAGTGGCAACTACTGGTGTTTCAAAGAGGGGAAGCTCATTTTCATCATACATCATAAAAATTAGTCATTTATAAATAAGTAAATTCTACGTTCCTTTTATAAGAAAATGTTATGAAAAGAAATCGAGTCAGCCGAACTGCTGTATGTAACAGATTTTGAATGAACTTGTCTTTGAAATGAACGTTTTCTAACACATTTTTAGTCAATAAAATATTAACACAATAGGTGATGTGCTCAGAGTGAAGTGACAATGACACATACAAAGTTTGGTGTCAATATGTCAAGGCATTGCAGAGATAAAGCCTGAATAGTGCTTTTAGCATCATACCTCAACTTAGCTGCTACAATATACGAAAACGGTTTCGTCTATTGACACGAAATCCATAACTTTTATTCAGCATAGTCTGGAGATGATACGATTCTATTTTGATGAAAATTGGACAAACGGTCTAGGAGAAGTTCGAAAAAGTAGGTTTTGACTGAAAATCAAGATGGCGGACAGGAACTTTGGCCAAATAAGGAAAACTTGGTATCTATGTTCTCGGCTTGACCGAAGGAATCTATTAAGACCAGTGGCATTTCAAAAGCCAGATTTATTCAAAATTTATTAGCCTTTTTGGAAATTTTGTCATAACATTTGATCACTAGATGGCTCTCTCTCAAAATATTTTGGGTACCTTCAGGGGATGGTGCTGATGGCACATTCTGAGTTTCGTAATATTACACCAATGCATTTGTTTACTATAGCATTTTAATTCACAAAACTGTATTTAAGTCAATGGGAATTTCATGTTTTGTTCTGTTATATCACCACCAAGAGGCTCAGTCCCACCATTTTTTTAATGTGTCCTCAGAGTGAGCCCATGCATATTTGTGTCAATTTTGGTGAAAATATCTCAATTTGCTTCGGAGTTATAGACATTTCTATGAAAAAACACGTAAAAAATGACTGACACATGACTTTGTTTGGAATTTACTACCCCTAAACATCAATATTTTCGCATTTGGGCATTGGCGTTTAGCTATCGACCTATGTTTCCAAACTTCTGAAGGTGGTTTCGTCTCGATCGGACAAGCGGTTTCAAAGATATAGCCAAATGTTTTTTAAGCGCTAAATCACAACGCTACACAAACCATAAGGCAAAACCTAACATGTTTGGTATCGTTGGACTCGGCAACGATTCAGGAGTCTAAAGAGATGAGTCCTGTGAAAATAAGTTGACCACACCCAAAGTTATAAGCATTTGGAAGCATTTGGGAAAAAAAATTCACCACTAGGTGGCACTGTTTCGAAACTTCTCAGGCTCCTTCAGGGCATCGTGCTGATGATCCATTCCGAGTTTTGTAACGATACGTTCACGCGTTCATAAAATACAGCATTTTAGCACATAATTCAAAATGGCCGACAGCCAAAATGGCTGATCGGGGAAAATTGGATATCAGTCGACTCAGCATGATGCCCTGAATCTAACGAGACCACTTTTATGATTTTTGGACAAACCATTCAGAAGTTATAAGCAAAAATAGCCATTTTTCATATCTCCGGACCAGTAGGTGGCACTGTGCCGAAACGCAGCATGTTGCCTCAGGTCATGCTTGTGATGAGATGTACCAAGTTTGGTCTGAATATGTAAAAGTGTTGAGGAGATACTGGCTTGTGTCTGTTTTCGCAAGCGCTATGTAAAATTTGTTTGCACGGTATTCGAGAACGGTTTGATGAATCAACACGAATTCCATAACTTTTTGTCGGCATGGTCTGAAGATGATCTGATTAAATTTTCGTGGAAATTGGAGCAACGGCCTAGGAGGAGTTTGAAAAAGTAGGTTTTTCGGAAAATTCAAAATGCCGGAAAAATTATTATGACGAAAAATGACGTCATAGGGTGCAATCGAATCGCCCTGATCTCAGAAATCAGAGGAAAAAAGAATTTTGTTTCTAGCCCGTGTGGTTCAAAAGCTATTAGCATAAACATGAGTGAAACTTTGGACAGTTGGTGGCGCTAGAGGGAATGACTTAGACACACCAAAATTGGTGTATTTAATGTTGGGACTGTCCTCTATCAGAATGTCAAACCATTACAACTTTCCCGCGATCGGTTCTATGGGCTGCCATAGACTCCCAGTCGGAAGAAGGAAGAATAATAATAATAATAATAAATATAGCTGCAAGCAGCCATTACCGGGGCCAAGCTGAATAAGACGACAAGACATGCCGACATGTCTGAAAGTGTCAGACCAACTGCAACAATGAGCAATTAAAGACATTTAAAGAGGATTTTAGGCAAAATGCCTGAAAAATCATAGAAACAATAAATAAAAATATGATTTGATGGATTATCACTTTCGACCAATAGGTGGCGCAGTTACAAAACTGATGTGATGTGGTCAGAGTGAAGTTACAATGACACATACAAAGTTTGGTGTCAATATGTCAAGGCATTGCAGAGATAAAGCCTTAATTAATGCTATTAGCATCATGCCTCAACTTTGCTGCTGCGCTATACGAAAACGGTTTCGTCTATCGACACGAAATCCATAACTTTTAGTCGGCACGGTCTGGAGATGATACGATTCGATTTTGGTGAAAATCGGACAAACGGTCTAGGAGGAGTTCGAAAAAGTAGGTTTTGAATGAAAATCAAGATGGCGGACAAGAAGTTTGACCAAATAAGGAAAATTTGGTATCTATGTTCTCGGCTTGACCCAAGGAATCTATTAAGACCAGTGGCATTTACATAGGCCGATGTATTCAAAAGTTATTAGCAGTTTTGGAAATGTTGTTATAACTTTTGACCACTAGGTGGCGCTGTCTCTAAATATTTTGGGTACCTTCAGGGGATGGTGCTGATGGCACATTCTGAGTTTCGTAATATTACACCAATGCATTTGTTTAGTATAGCATTTTATTTCACAAAACTGCATTGAAGTCAATGGGAATTTCATGTTTTGTTCTATTATAGCGCCACCAAGAGGCTCAGTCCCACCATTTTTTTTATGTGTCCTCAGAGTGAGCCCATACATATATGTGTCGATTTTGGTGCAAAAATCTCAATTTGCTTCGGAGTTATAGACATTTATATGAAAAAACACGAAAAAAATGACTGACACATGACTTTGATTGGAAATTAGTACCCCTAAACATCAATATTTTCGCATTTGGGCATTGGCGTATAGCTATCGACCTATGTTTTCAAACTTCTGACGGTGGTTTCGTCTCGATCGGACTAGCGGTTTCAAAGATATAGCCAAATGTTTTTTAAGCGCTAAATCACAACGCTACACAAACCGTAAGGCAAAACCTAGCATGTTTGGTATCGTAGGACTCGGCAATGATTCAGGAGTCTAAAAAGATGAGTTTCGTGAAAATAAGTCGACCACACCCAAAGTTATAAGCATTTGAAAAAAAAAATTCACCACTAGGTGGCGCTGTTTCGAAACTTCTCAGGCTCATTCAGGGCATTGTGCTGATGACCCATACCACGTTTCGTAACAATCCGTTCATGCGTTCATAAAATACAGAATTTTAGCACAAAATTCAAAATGGCCGACAGCCAAAATGACCGATATGGTCAAATTGGATATCAGTCGACTCGGCATGTTGCCCTGAATCTAACGAGACCAATTGTATGATTTTTGGACAAACTGTTCAGAAGTTATAAGCAAAAATAGCCATTTTTCATATCTCCGGACCAGTAGGTGGCGCTGCGCCGAAACACAGCATGTAGCCTCAGGTCATGCTTGTGAGTACAAGTACCAAGTTTGGTCTGAATACGATAAACCGTTGCGGAGATACGGCCTTACGACTGTTTTTGCTAGCGCTACGTAAAATGTATTCGTGCGTTTATCGAAAACGGTTTGACGAATCCATTTGAATTCCATAACTTTTTGTCAGCACTACCTGAAGATGATCTGGTTCAATTTTCGTGCAAATCGGACAAACCGTCTAGGACGAGTTCGAAAAAGTAGCTTTTTTTGAAAATTCAAGATGGCGGCCATATTTTTATGACGGCAAATGACGTCATAGGGTGCAATCGAATCGCCATGAGCTCAGGAATCAGTGGAAAAAAGAATTTCGCTGATTGGCCTTACGGTTCAAAAGTTATTAGCAAAATAAAAGTGAAATTTTGGACAGGTGGTGGCGCTAGAGGGAATGACTTAGAAACACCAAAATTGGTGTATTTAATGTTGAGACGGTCCTCTATCAGAATGTCAAACCAAAACAACTTTCCCGCAATCGGTTCTATGGGCTGCCATAGACTCCCAGTCGGAAGAAGGAAGAATAATAATAATAAATATAGCTGCAAGCAGCCATTACCGGGGCCAAGCACAATCAGATGACAAGACATGCCAACATTGCTGAAAGTGTCAGACCAACTGCAACAATGAGCAATTAAAGACATTAAAGAGTATTTTAGGCCAAATGCCTGAAAAATCATAGAAACAGTAAATAAAAATATGATTTAATGGATTATCACTTTCAACCAATAGGTGGCGCAGTTACAAACCTGATGTGATGCGGTCAGAGTGAAGTGACAATGACACATACAAAGTTTGGTGTCAATATGTCAAGGCATTGCAGAGATAAAGCCTGAATAGTGCCTTTGGCATCATGCCTCAACTTTGCTGCTGCGGTATACGACAACGGTTTCGTCAATCGACACGAAATCAATAACTTTTAGTCGGCACGGTCTGGAGATGATACGATTCGATTTTGGTGAAAATCGGACAAACGGTGTAGGAGGAGTTCGAAAAAGTAGGTTTTGAATAAAAATCAAGATGGCGCACAGGAAAATAGGCCAAATAAGGAAAACTTGGTATCTATGTTCTCGGCTTGATCCAAGGAATGTAAGAAGACCAATGGTATTTCAAAAGGCAGATGTTATCAAAAGTAATTAGCCTTTTTGTAAATTTTGTTATAACTTTTGACCACAAGGTGGCGCTGTCTCGAAATATTTTGGGTACCTTCAGGGTATGGTGCTGATGGCACATACTGAGTTTCATAATATTAAACCAATGCATTTGTTTAGTATAGCATTTTATTTCACAAAACTGTATTGAAGTCTATGGGAATTTCATGTTTTGTTCTATTATAGCGCCACCAAGAGGCTCAGTCAAACCATTTTTTTTACATGTCCTCAGAGTGAGCCCATACATATGTGTGTCAATTTTGGTAAAAATATCTCAATTCGCGTCGGAGTTATAGACATTTATATGAAAAAACACGAAAAAAATGACTGACACATGACTTTGATTGGAAATTACTACCCCTAAACATCAATATTTTCGCATTTGGGCATTGGCGTATAGCTATCGACCTATGTTTCCAAACTTCTGACGGTGGTTTCGTCTCGATCGGACTAGCGGTTTCAAAGATATAGCCAAATGTTTTTTAAGCGCTAAATCACAACGCTACACAAACCATAAGGCGAAACCTAGCATGTTTGGTATCGTAGGACTCGGCAACGATTCAGGAGTCTAATGACAAGAGTTTCGTGAAAATAAGTCAACCACAACCAAAGTTATAAGCATTTGGAAAAAAAAATTCACCACTAGGTGGCGCTGTTTCGAAACTTCTCAGGCTCCTTCAGGGCATCGTGCTGATGACCCATGCCAATTTTCGTAACAATCCGTTCATGCGTTGTTAAAATACAGCATTTTAGCACAAAATTCAAAATGGCCGACAGCCACAATGGCCGATATGGTAAAATTGGATATCAGTCGACTCGGCATGTTGCCCTGAATCTAACGAGATCAATTTTATGATTTTTGGATAAACTGTTCAAAAGTTATAAGCAAAAATAGCCATTTTTCATATCTCCGGACCAGTAGGTGGCGCTGAGCCGAAACGCAGCATGTAGCCTCAGGTCATGCTTGTGATGACATGTACCAAGTTTGGTCTGAATACGATAAACCGTTGCGGAGATACAGCCTTATGACTGTTTTTGCAAGCGCTACCTAAAATTTGTTCGAGCGTTTATCAAAAACGGTTTGACGAATCAACTTTCTTTTAATAACTTTTTGTCAGCAATGCCTGAAGATGATCTGGTTAAATTTTTGTGCAAATCGGACAAACCGTCTAGGACGAGTTCGAAAAAGTAGCTTTTTTGGAAAATTCTAAATGGCGGCCATGTTTTATGACGGAAAATGACGTCATAGGGTGCAGTCAAATCGGCATGAGCTCAGGAATCAGAGGAAAAAAGAATTTTGTTGATTGGCCTTACGGTTCAAAAGTTATTAGCAAAACAAAAGTGAAACTTTGGACAGGTGGTGGCGCTAGAGGGAATGACTTAGACACACCAAAATTGGTGTATTTAATGTTGGGACTGTCCTCTATCAGAATGTCAAACCAAAACAACTTTCCCGCAATCGGTTCTATGGGCTGCCATAGACTCCCATGGCGGAAGAATAATAATAATAATAAGAAATGGAACAGATACAATAGGTGCCTCCGCACCTTCGGTGCTTGGCCCCTAATAATAATAATAAGAACGGGAACGAAAACAATAGGTGCCTCCGCACCTTCGGTGCTTGGCCCCTAATAAGAACGGGAACGAAAACAATAGGTGCCTCCGCACCTTCGGTGCTTGGCCCCTAAATATAGCTGCAAGCAGCAATTACCGGGGCCAAGCAGAATAAGACGACAAGACATGCCAACATGTCTGAAAGTGTCAGACCAACTGCAACAATGAGCAATTAAAGACATTTAAAGAGGATTTTTGGCAAAATGCCTGGAAAATCATAGAAACAATAATTAAAAATATGATTTGATGGATTATCACTTTCGACCAATAGGTGGCGCAGTTACAAAACTGATGTGATGTGGTCAGAGTGAAGTTACAATGACACATACAAAGTTTGGTGTCAATATGTCAAGGCATTGCAGAGATAAAGCCTTAATTAGTGCTATTAGCATCATGCCTCAACTTTGTTGCTGCGCTATACGAAAACGGTTTCGTCTATCGACACGAAATCCATAACTTTTAGTCGGCACGGTCTGGAGATGATACGATTCAATTTTGGTGAAAATCGGACAAACGGTCTAGGAGGAGTTCGAAAAAGTAGGTTTTGAATGAAAATCAAGATGGCGGACAAGAAGTTTGACCAAATAAGGAAAATTTGGTATCTATGTTCTCGGCTTGACCCAAGGAATCTATTAAGACCAGTGGCATTTACATAGGCCGATGTATTCAAAAGTTATTAGCAGTTTTGGAAATGTTGTTATAACTTTTGACCACTAGGTGGCGCTGTCTCTAAATATTTTGGGTACCTTCAGGGGATGGTGCTGATGGCACATTCTGAGTTTCGTAATATTACACAAATGCATTTGTTAAGTATAGCATTTTATTTCACAAAACTGCATTGAAGTCAATGGGAATTTCATATTTTGTTCAATTATAGCGCCACCAAGAGGCTCAGTCCCACAATTTTTTTTACGTGTCCTCAGAGTGAGCCCATACATATGTGTGTCAATTTTGGTGAAAATATCTCAATTCGCTTCGGAGTTATAGACATTTATATGAAAAAACACGAAAAAAATGACTGACACATGACTTTGATTGGAAATTAGTACCCCTAATCATCAATATTTTCGCATTTGGGCATTGGCGTTTAGCTATCGACCTATGTTTCCAAACTTCTGACGGTGGTTTCGTCTCGATCGGACTAGCGGTTTCAAAGATATAGCCAAATGTTTTTTAAGCGCTAAATCACAACGCTACACAAACCGTAAGGCGAAACCTAGCATGTTTGGTATCGTAGGACTCGGCAACGATTCAGGAGTCTAAAAAGATGAGTTTCGTGAAAATAAGTCGACCACACCCATAGTTATAAGCATTTGGAAAAAAAAATTCACCACTAGGTGGCGCTGTTTCGAAACTTCTCAGGCTCATTCAGGGCATCGTGCTGATGACCCATGCCAAGTTTCGTAACAATCCGTTCATGCATTCCTAAAATACAGCATTTTAGCACATAATTCAAAATGGCCGACAGTCAAAATGGCCGATATGGCAAAATTGGATATCAGTCGACCCGGCATGTCGCCCTGAATCTATCAAGACCAATTTTATGATTTTTGGACAAACTGTTCAGAAGTTATAAGCAAAAATAGCCATTTTTCATATCTCCGGACCAGTAGGTGGCGCTGCGCCGAAACGCAGCATGTAGCCTCAGGTCATGCTTGTGAGTACATGTACCAAGTTTGGTCTGAATACGATAAACCGTTGCGGAGATATAGCCTTACGACTGTTTTTGCTAGCGCTACGTAAAATGTATTCGTGCGTTTATCGAAAACGGTTTGACGAATCAATTTGAATTCCATAACTTTTGGTCAGCACTGCCTGAAGATGATCTGGTTCAATTTTCGTGCAAATCGGACAAACCATCTAGGACGAGTTCGAAAAAGTAGCTTTTTCAGAAAATTAAAAATGGTGGCCATATTTATATGACGGAAAATGACGTCATAGGGTGCAATCGAATCGGCATGAGCTCAGGAATCAGAGGAAAAAAGAATTTTGTTGATTGGCCTTACGGTTCAAAAGTTATTAGCAAAATAAAAGTGAAACTTTGGACAGGTGGTGGCGCTAGAGGGAATGACTTAGACACACCAAAATCAGTGTATTTAATGTTGGGACTGTCCTCTATCAGAATGTCAAACCATTACAACTTTCCCGCGATCGGTTCTATGGGCTGCCATAGACTCCCAGTCGGAAGAAGGAAGAATAATAATAATAAATATAGCTGCAAGCAGCAATTATCGGGGCCAAGCACAATCAGACGACAAGACATGCCAACATGTCTGAAAGTGTCAGACCAACTGCAACAATGAGCAATTAAAGACATTTAAAGAGGATTTTAGACGAAATGGCTGAAAAATCATAGAAACAGTCAATAAAAATATGATTTAATGCATTATCACTTTCGACCAATAGGTGGCGCAGTTACAAAACTGATGTGATGTGGTCAGAGTGAAGTGACAATGACACATACAAAGTTTGGTGTCAATATGTCAAGGCATTGCAGAGATAAAGCCTGAATAGTGCTATTAGCATCATGCCTCAACTTTGCTGCTGCGCTATACGAAAACGGTTTGGTCTATCCACACGAAATCCATAACTTTTAGTCGGCACGGTCCTGAGATGATACGATTCGATTTTGGTGAAAATCGGACAAACGGTCTAGGAGGAGTTCGAAAAAGTAGGTTTTGAATGAAAATCAAGATGGCGGACAGGAAGTTTGGCCAAATAAGGTAAACTTGGTATCTATGTTCTCGGCTTGACCCAAGGAATCTATTAAGACCAGTGGCATTTCAGTAGCCAGATGTATTCAAAAGTTATTAGCCTTTTTGGAAATGTATTATAAGTTTTGACCACTAGGTGGCGCTGTTTCGAAATATTTTGAATACCTTTAGGGGATGGTGCTGATGGCACATTCTGAGTTTCGTAATATTACACCAATGCATTTGTTTAGTATAGCATTTTATTTCACAAAACTGTATTGAAGTCAATGGGAATTTCATGTTTTGTTCTATTATAGCGCCACCAAGAGGCTCAGTCCCACCATTTTTTTTATGTATCCTCAGAGTGAGCCCATACATATGTGTGTCGATTTTGGTGAAAATATCTCAATTCGCTTCAGAGTTATAGACATTTATATGAAAAAACACGTAAAAAATGACTGACACATGACTTTGATTGGAATTTACTACCCCTAAACATCAATATTTTCGCATTTGGGCATTGGCGTGTAGCTATCGACCTATGTTTCCAAACTTCTGACGGTGGTTTCGTCTCGATCGGACAAACGGTTTCGAAGATATAGCCAAATGTTTTTTAAGCGCTAAATCACAACGCTACACAAACCATAAGGCGAAACCTAGCATGTTTGGTATCGTTGGACTCGGCAAGGATTCAGGAGTCTAATGAGATGAGTTTGGTGAAAATAAGTCGACCACACCCAAAGTTATAAGCATTTGAAAAAAAAATCACCACTAGGTGGCGCTGTTTCGAAACTTCTCACGCTCCTTCAGAACATTGTGCTGATGACCCATACCAAGTTTCGTAACAATCCGTTCATGCGTTCTTAAAATACAGTATTTTAGCACAAAATTCAAAATGGCCGACAGTCAAAATGGCCGATATGGTAAAATTTGATATCAGTCGACTCGGCATGTTGCCTTGAATCTAACGAGACCAATTTTATGATTTTTGGACAAACTGTTCAGAAGTTATAAGCAAAAATAGCCATTTTTCATATCTCCGGACCAGCAGGTGGCGCTGCGCCGAAACGCAGCATGTTGCCTCAGGTCATGCTTGTGATGACATGTACCAAGTTTGGTCTGAATCCGATAAAGCGTTGCGGAGATACAGCCCTACGACTGTTTTCGCAAGCGCTACGTAAAATTTGTTTGTGCGCTTATTGAAAACGGTTTGACGAATCAATTTGAATTCCATAACTTTTTGTCAGCACTGCCTGAAGATGATCTGGTTCAATTTTCGTGCAAATCGGACAAACCGTCTAGGACGAGTTCGAAAAAGTAGCTTTTTCAGCACATTCAAAATGGCGGCCATATTTTTAAGCCGGAAAATGACGTCATAGGGTGCAATCGAATCGGCATGAGCTCAGGAATCAGAGGAAAAAAGAATTTTGTTGATTGGCCTTACGCTTCAAAAGTTATTAGCAAAATAAAAGTGAAACTTTGGACAGGTGGTGGCGCTAGAGGGAATGACTTAGAAACACCAAAATTGGTGTATTTAATGTTGGGACTGTCCTCTATCAGAATGTCAAACCAAAACAACTTTCCCGCAATCGGTTCTATGGGCTGCCATAGACGCCCAGTCGGAAGAAGAATAATAATAAATATAGCTGCAAGCAGCAATTACCGGGGCCAAGCAGAATAAGACGACAAGACATGCCGACATTTCTGAAAGTGTCAGACCAACTGCAACAATGAGCAATTAAAGACATTTAAAGAGGATTTTAGACGAAATGGCTGAAAAATCATAGAAACAGTAATTAAAAATATGATTTAATGGATTATCACTTTCGACAAATAGGTGGCGCAGTTACAAAACTGATGTGATGTGGTCAGAGTGAGGAGACAATGACACATACAAAGTTTGGTGTCAATATGTCAAGGCATTGCAGAGATAAAGCCTGAATAGTGCTATTAGCATCATGCCTCAAATTTGCTGCTGCGCTATACGAAAACGGTTTCGTCAATTGACACGAAATCCATAACTTTTAGTCGGCACAGTCTGGGGATGATACGATTCGATTTTGGTGAAAATCGGACAAACGGTGTGGGAGGAGTTCGAAAAAGTAGGTTTTGAATGAAAATAGCATTTTATCTCACAAAACTGTATTGAAGTCAATGGGAATTTCATGTTTTGTTCTATTATAGCGCCACCAAGAGGCTCAGTCCCACAATTTTTTTTACGTGTCCTCAGAGTGAGCCCATACATATGTGTGTCAGTTTTGGTGAAAATATCTCAATTTGCTTCAGAGTTATAAACATTTATATGAAAAAACACGTAAAAAATGACTGACACATGACTTTGTTTGAATTTTACTACCCCTAAACATCAATATTTTCGCATTTGGGCATTGGCGTATAGATATCGACCTATGTTTCCAAACTTCTGACGGTGGTTTCGTCTCGATCGGACAAGCGGTTTCGAAGATATAGCCTAATGTTTTTTAAGCGCTAAATCACAACGCTACACAAACCGTAAGGCGAAACCTAGCATGTTTGGTATCGTAGGACTCGGCAAGGTTTCAGGAGTCTAATTAGATGAGTCTCGTGAAAATAAGTCGACCGCACCCAAAGTTATAAGCATTTGAAAAAAAAAATTCCCCACTAGGTGGCGCTGTTTCGAAACTTCTCACACTCCTTCAGGACATCGTGCTGATGACCCATGCCAAGTTTCGTAACAATCCGTTCATGCGTTCATAAAATACAGCATTTTAGCACATAATTCAAAATGGCCGACAGTCAAAATGGCCGATATGGTAAAATTGGATATCAGTCGACTCGGCATGTCGCCCTGAATCTAACGAGACCAATTTTATGATTTTTGGACAAACTGTTCAGAAGTTATAAGCAAAAATAGCCATTTTTCATATCTCCGGACCAGTAGGTGGCGCTGCGCCGAAACGCAGCATGTAGCCTCAGGTCATGCTTGTGATGACATGTACCAAGTTTGGTCTGAATACGATAAACCGTTGCAGAGATACAGCCTTACGACTGTTTTTGCAGGCGCTACGTAAAATTTGTTCGTGCGTTTATTGAAAACGGTTTGACGAATCAATTTGAATTCCATAACTTTTGGTCAGCACTGCCTGAAGATGATCTGGTTCAATTTTCGTGCAAATCGGACAAACCGTCTAGGACGAGTTCGAAAAAGTAGCTTTTTCAGAAAATTAAAAATGGCGGCCATATTTATATGACGGAAAATGACGTCATAGGGTGCAATCGAATCGGCATGAGCTCAGAAATAAGAGGAAAAAAGAATTTTGTTGATTGGCCTTACGGTTCAAAAGTTATTAGCAAAATAAAAGTGAAACTTTGGACAGGTGGTGGCGCTAGAGGGAATGACTTAGAAACACAAAAATTGGTGTATTTAATGTTGGGACTGTCCTCTATCAGAATGTCAAACCAAAACAACTTTCCCGCAATCGGTTCTATGGGCTGCCATAGACTCCCATGGCGGAAGAAGAAGAAGAATAATAATAATAAATATAGCTGCAAGCAGCAATTACCGGGGCCAAGCAGAATAAGACGACAAGACATGCCAACATGTCTGAAAGTGTCAGACCAACTGCAACAATGAGCAATTATAGACTTTAAAGAGGATTTTATGCAAAATGCCTGAAAAATCATAGAAACAATAATTAAAAATATGATTTTATGGATTATCACTTTCGACCAATAGGTGGCGCAGTTACAAAACTGATGTGATGTGGTCAGAGTGAAGTGACAATGACACATACAAAGTTTGGTGTCAATATGTCAAGGCATTGCAGAGATAAAGCCTGAATAGTGCTTTTAGCATCATGCCTCAACTTTGCTGCTGCGCTATACGAAAACGGTTTCGTCTATCGACACGAAATCCATAACTTTTAGTCGGCACGGTCTGGAGATGATACGATTCGATTTTGGTGAAAATCGGACAAACGGTCTAGGAGGAGTTCGAAAAAGTAGGTTTTGAATGAACATCAAGATGGCGGACAGGAAGTTCGGCCAAATAAGGAAAACTTGGTATCTATGTTCTCGGCTTGACCCAAGGAATCTATTAAGACCAGTGGCATTTCAATAGACAGATTTATTCAAAAGTTATTAGCCTTTTTGGAAATTTTGTTATAACTTTTGACCACTAGGTGGCGCTGTTTCGAAATATTTTGAGTACCTTCAGGGGATGGTGCTGAAGGCACATTCTGAGTTTCGTAATATTACACCAATGCATTTGTTTAGTATAGCATTTTATTTCACAAAACTCTATTGAAATCAATGGGAATTTCATGTTTTGTTCTATTATAGCGCCACCAAGAGGCTCAGTCCCACCATTTTTTTTATGTGTCATCAGAGTGAGCCCATACATATATGTGTCCATTTTGGTGCAAAAATCTCAATTTCCTTCGGAGTTATAGACATTTATATGAAAAAAACCCGTAAAAAATGACTGACACATGACTTTGATTGAATATTACTACCCCTAAACATCAATATTTTCACATTTGGGCATTAACATTTAGTTAACAAGCTATGATTCCAAACTTCTGACGGTGGTTTCGTCTCAATCGGACAAACGGTTTCGAAGATATAGCCTAATGTTTTTTAAGCGCTAAATCACAATGCTACACAAACCGTTAGGCGAAACCTAACATGTTTGGTATCGTTGGACTCGGCAACGATTCAGGAGTCCAATGAGATGAGTTTCGTGAAAATAAGTCGATCACACCCAAAGTTATAAGCATTTGGAAAAAAAAATTCACCACTAGGTGGCGCTGTTTCGAAACTTCTCACACTCCTTCAGGACATCGTGCTGATGACCCATACCAAGTTTCGTAACAATCCGTTCATGCGTTGTTAAAATACAGCATTTTAGCACAAAATTCAAAATGGCCGACAGTCAAATTGGCCGATATGGCAAAATTGGATATCAGTCGACTCGGCATGACGCCCTGAATCTATCAAGACCAATTTTATGATTTTTGGACAAACTGTTCAGAAGTTATAAGCAAAAATAGCCATTTTTCATATCTCCGGACCTGTAGGTGGCGCTGTGCCGAAACGCAGCATGTAGCCTCAGGTCATGCTTGTGAGTACATGTACCAAGTTTGGTCTGAATACGATAAACCGTTGCGGAGATACAGCCTTACGACTGTTTTTGCAAGCGCTACGTAAAATTTGTTCGAGCGTTTATCGAAAACGGTTTGACGAATCAACAAGATTTTAATAACTTTTTGTCACCACTGCCTGAAGATGATCCGATTCAATTTTCGTGCAAATCGGACAAACCGTCTAGGACGAGTTCGAAAAAGTAGCTTTTTCAGAAAATTCAAAATGGCGGCCATATTTATAGGACGGAAAATGACGTCATAGGGTGCAATTGAATCGGCATGAGCTCAGGAATCAGAGGAAAAAAGAATTTTGTTGATTGGCCTTACGGTTCAAAAGTTATTAGCAAAATAAAAGTGAAACTTTGGACAGGTGGTGGCGCTAGAGGGAATGACTTAGATACACAAAAATTGGTGTATTTAATGTTGGGACTGTCCTCTATCAGAATGTCAAACCAAAACAACTTTCCCGCAATCGGTTCTATGGGCTGCCATAGACTCCCATGGCGGAAGAAGAAGAATAATAATAAGAACGGGAACAGATACAATAGGTGCCTCCGCACCTTCGGTGCTTGGCCCCTAATAAATATAGCTGCAAGCAGCAATTACCGGGGCCAAGCAGAATAAGACGACAAGACATGCCAACATGTCTGAAAGTGTCAGACCAACTGCAACAATGAGCAATTATAGACTTTAAAGAGGATTTTATGCAAAATGCCTGAAAAATCATAGAAACAATAATTAAAAATATGATTTTATGGATTATCACTTTCGACCAATAGGTGGCGCAGTTACAAAACTGATGTGATGTGGTCAGAGTGAAGTGACAATGACACATACAAAGTTTGGTGTCAATATGTCAAGGCATTGCAGAGATAAAGCCTGAATAGTGCTATTAGCATCATGCCTCAACTTTGCTGCTGCGCTATACGAAAACGGTTTTGTCTATCGACACGAAATCCATAACTTTTAGTCGGCACGGTCTGGAGATGATACGATTCGATTTTGGTGAAAATCGGACAAACGGTCTAGGAGGAGTTCGAAAAAGTAGGTTTTGATTGAACATCAAGATGGCGGACAGGAAGTTTGGCCAAATAAGGAAAACTTGGTATCTATGTTCTCGGCTTGACCCAAGGAATCTATTAAGACCAGTGGCATTTCAATAGACAGATTTATTCAAAAGTTATTAGCCTTTTTGGAAATTTTGTTATAACTTTTGACCACTAGGTGGCGCTGTTTCGAAATATTTTGAGTACCTTCAGGGGATGGTGCTGAAGGCACATTCTGAGTTTCGTAATATTACACCAATGCATTTGTTTAGTATAGCATTTTATTTCACAAAACTCTATTGAAATCAATGGGAATTTCATGTTTTGTTCTATTATAGCGCCACCAAGAGGCTCAGTCCCACCATTTTTTTTATGTGTCATCAGAGTGAGCCCATACATATATGTGTCGATTTTGGTGCAATAATCTCAATTTGCTTCGGAGTTATAGACATTTATATGAAAAAACACGTAAAAAATGACTGACACATGACTTTGATTGAATATTACTACCCCTAAACATCAATATTTTCACATTTGGGCATTGGCGTATAGCTATCGACCTATGTTTCCAAACTTCTGACGGTGGTTTCGTCTCAATCGGACAAACGGTTTCGAAGATATAGCCTAATGTTTTTTAAGCGCTAAATCACAATGCTACACAAACCGTTAGGCGAAACCTAACATGTTTGGTATCGTTGGACTCGGCAACAATTCAGGAGTCCAATGAGATGAGTTTCGTGAAAATAAGTCGATCACACCCAAAGTTATAAGCATTTGAAAAAAAAAATTCACCACTAGGTGGCGCTGTTTCGAAACTTCTCACACTCCTTCAGGACATCGTGCTGATGACCCATACCAAGTTTCGTAATAATCCGTTCATGCGTTGTTAAAATACAGCATTTTAGCACAAAATTCAAAATGGCCGACAGTCAAATTGGCCGATATGGCAAAATTGGATATCAGTCGACTCGGCATGACGCCCTGAATCTATCAAGACCAATTTTATGATTTTTGGACAAACTGTTCAGAAGTTATAAGCAAAAATAGCCATTTTTCATATCTCCGGACCAGTAGGTGGCGCTGCGGCGAAACGCAGCATGTAGCCTCAGGTCATGCTTGTGATGACATGTACCAAGTTTGGTCTGAATACGATAAACCGTTGCGGAGATACAGCCTTACGACTGTTTTTGTAAGCGCCACGTAAAATTTGTTCGAGCGTTTATCGAAAACGGTTTGACGAATCAAAAAGATTTTAATAACTTTTTGTCACCACTGCCTGAAGATGATCCGATTCAATTTTCGTGCAAATCGGACAAACCGTCTAGGACGAGTTCGAAAAAGTAGCTTTTTAGGAAAATTCAAAATGGCGGCCATGTTTTTATGACGGAAAATGACGTCATAGGGTGCAATCGAATCGTCATGAGCTCAGGAATCAGAGGAAAAAAGGATTTCGCTGATTGGCCTTACGGTTCAAAAGTTATTAGCAAAGTAAAAGTGAAACTTTGGACAGGTGGTGGCGCTAGAGGGAATGACTTAGACACACCAAAATTGGTGTACTTAATGTTGGGACTGTCCTCTATCAGAATGTCAAACCAAAACAACTTTCCCGCAATCGGTTCTATGGGCTGCCATAGACTCCCATGGCGGAAGAAGAAGAATAATAATAATAAGAACGGGAACAGATACAATAGGTGCCTCCGCACCTTCGGTGCTTGGCCCCTAATAAGAACGCGAACAGAAACAATAGGTGCCTCCGCACCTTCGGTGCTTGGCCCCTAAATATAGCTGCAAGCAGCAATTACCGGGGCCAAGCAGAATAAGACGACAAGACATTTCGACATGTTTGAAAGTGTCAGACCAACTGCAACAATGAGCAATTAAAGACATTTAAAGAGGATTTTAGGCAAAATGGCTGAAAAATCATAGAAACAATAATTAAAAATATGATGTAATGGATTATCACTTTCGACCAATAGGTGGTGCAGTTACAAAACTGATGTGATGTGGTCAGAGTGAAGTGACAATGACACATGCAAAGTTTGGTGTCAATATGTCAAGGCATTGCAGACATAAAGCCTGAATAATGCTTTTAGCATCATGCCTCAAATTTGCTGCTGCGCTATACGAAAACGGTTTCGTCAATCGACACGAAATCCATAACTTTCAGTCGGCACGGTCTGGAGATGATATGATTCGATTTTGGTGAAAATCGGACAAACGGTGTAGGAGGAGTTCGAAAAAGTAGGTTTTTAATGAAAATAGCATTTTATTTCACAAAACTGTATTGAAGTCAATGGGAATTTTATGTTTTGTTCTATTATAGCGCCACCAAGAGGCTCAGTCTCACAATTTTTTTTACGTGTCCTCAGAGTGAGCCCATACATATGTGTGTCAGTTTTGGTGAAAAAATCTCAATTTGCTTCAGAGTTATAGGCATTTATATGAAAAAACACGTAAAAAATGACTGACACATGACTTTGTTTGGAATTTACTACCCCTAAACATCAATATTTTCGCATTTGGGCATTGGCGTATAGCTATCGACCTATGTTTCCAAACTTCTGACGGTGGTTTCGTCTCGATCGGACTAGCGGTTTCGAAGATATAGCCAAATGTTTTTTAAGCGCTAAATCACAACGCTACACAAACCGTAAGGCAAAACCTAGCATGTTTGGTATCGTAGGACTCGGCAAGGTTTCAGGAGTCTAATTAGATGAGTCTCGTGAAAATAAGTTGACCACACCCAAAGTTATAAGCATTTGAAAAAAAAAATTCACCACTAGGTGGCGCTGTTTCGAAACTTCTCACGCTCCTTCAGGACAACGTGCTGATGAGCCATACCAAGTTTCGTAACAATTCGTTCATGCGTTCTTAAAATACAGTATTTTAGCACAAAATTCAAAATGGCCGACAGTCAAAAGGGCCGATATGGTAAAACTGGATATCATACGAATCGGCATATTGCCCTGAATCTAACGATACCAATTTTATGATTTTTGGACAAACTGTTCAGAAGTTATAAGCAAAAATAGCCATTTTTCATATCTCCGGACCAGTAGGTGGCGCTGCGCCGAAACGCAGCATGTAGCCTCAGGTCATGCTTGTGAGTACATGTACCAAGTTTGGTCTGAATACGATAAACCTTTGCGGAGATACAGCCTTACGACTGTTTTTGCTAGCGCTACGTAAAATGTATTTGTGCGTTTATCGAAAACGGTTTGACGAATCAATTTGAATTCCATAACTTTTGGTCAACACTGCCTGAAGATGATCTGGTTCAATTTTCGTGCAAATCGGACAAACCGTCTAGGACGAGTTCGAAAAAGTAGCTTTTTCAGAAAATTAAAAATGGCGGCCATATTTATATGACGGAAAATGACGTCATAGGGTGCAATCGAATCGGCATGAGCTCAGAAATAAGAGGAAAAAAGAATTTTGTTGATTGGCCTTACGGTTCAAAAGTTATTAGCAAAATAAAAGTGAAACTTTGGACAGGTGGTGGCGCTAGAGGGAATGACTTAGAAACACAAAAATTGGTGTATTTAATGTTGGGACTGTCCTCTATCAGAATGTCAAACCAAAACAACTTTCCCGCAATCGGTTCTATGGGCTGCCATAGACTCCAAGAGCGGAAGAAGAAGAAGAAGAAGAAGAATAATAATAAATATAGCTGCAAGCAGCAATTACCGGGGCCAAGCAGAATAAGACGACAAGACATGCCGACATGTCTGAAAGTGTCAGACCAACTGCAACAATGAGCAATTAAAGACATTTAAAGAGGATTTTAGACGAAATGGCTGAAAAATCATAGAAACAGTAATTAAAAATATGATTTAATGGATTATCACTTTCGACAAATAGGTGGCGCAGTTACAAAACTGATGTGATGTGGTCAGAGTGAGGAGACAATGACACATACAAAGTTTGGTGTCAATATGTCAAGGCATTGCAGAGATAAAGCCTGAATAGTGCTATTAGCATCATGCCTCAAATTTGCTGCTGCGCTATACGAAAACGGTTTCGTCAATTGACACGAAATCCATAACTTTTAGTCGGCACAGTCTGGGGATGATACGATTCGATTTTGGTGAAAATCGGACAAACGGTGTGGGAGGAGTTCGAAAAAGTAGGTTTTGAATGAAAATAGCATTTTATCTCACAAAACTGTATTGAAGTCAATGGGAATTTCATGTTTTGTTCTATTATAGCGCCACCAAGAGGCTCAGTCCCACAATTTTTTTTACGTGTCCTCAGAGTGAGCCCATACATATGTGTGTCAGTTTTGGTGAAAATATCTCAATTTGCTTTAGAGTTATAAACATTTATATGAAAAAACACGTAAAAAATGACTGACACATGACTTTGTTTGAATTTTACTACCCCTAAACATCAATATTTTCGCATTTGGGCATTGGCGTACAGCTATCGACCTATGTTTCCAAACTTCTGACGGTGGTTTCGTCTCGATCGGACAAGCGGTTTCGAAGATATAGCCTAATGTTTTTTAAGCGCTAAATCACAACGCTACACAAACCATAAGGCGAAACCTAGCATGTTTGGTATCGTAGGACTCGGCAAGGTTTCAGGAGTCTAATTAGATGAGTCTCGTGAAAATAAGTCGACCGCACCCAAAGTTATAAGCATTTGAAAAAAAAAATTCCCCACTAGGTGGCGCTGTTTCGAAACTTCTCACACTCCTTCAGGACATCGTGCTGATGACCCATGCCAAGTTTCGTAACAATCCGTTCATGCGTTCATAAAATACAGCATTTTAGCACATAATTCAAAATGGCCGACAGTCAAAATGGCCGATATGGTAAAATTGGATATCAGTCGACTCGGCATGTCGCCCTGAATCTAACGAGACCAATTTTATGATTTTTGGACAAACTGTTCAGAAGTTATAAGCAAAAATAGCCATTTTTCATATCTCCGGACCAGTAGGTGGCGCTGCGCCGAAACGCAGCATGTAGCCTCAGGTCATGCTTGTGATGACATGTACCAAGTTTGGTCTGAATACGATAAACCGTTGCAGAGATACAGCCTTACGACTGTTTTTGCAGGCGCTACGTAAAATTTGTTCGTGCGTTTATTGAAAACGGTTTGACGAATCAATTTGAATTCCATAACTTTTGGTCAGCACTGCCTGAAGATGATCTGGTTAAATTTTCGTGCAAATCGGCCAAACCGTCTAGGACGAGTTCGAAAAAGTAGCTTTTTCAGAAAATTAAAAATGGCGGCCATATTTATATGACGGAAAATGACGTCATAGGGTGCAATCGAATCGGCATGAGCTCAGAAATAAGAGGAAAAAAGAATTTTGTTGATTGGCCTTACGGTTCAAAAGTTATTAGCAAAATAAAAGTGAAACTTTGGACAGGTGGTGGCGCTAGAGGGAATGACTTAGAAACACAAAAATTGGTGTATTTAATGTTGGGACTGTCCTCTATCAGAATGTCAAACCAAAACAACTTTCCCGCAATCGGTTCTATGGGCTGCCATAGACTCCCATGGCGGAAGAAGAAGAAGAATAATAATAATAAATATAGCTGCAAGCAGCAATTACCGGGGCCAAGCAGAATAAGACGACAAGACATGCCGACATGTCTGAAAGTGTCAGACCAACTGCAACAATGAGCAATTAAAGACATTTAAAGAGGATTTTAGACGAAATGGCTGAAAAATCATAGAAACAGTAATTAAAAATATGATTTAATGGATTATCACTTTCGACAAATAGGTGGCGCAGTTACAAAACTGATGTGATGTGGTCAGAGTGAGGAGACAATGACACATACAAAGTTTGGTGTCAATATGTCAAGGCATTGCAGAGATAAAGCCTGAATAGTGCTATTAGCATCATGCCTCAAATTTGCTGCTGCGCTATACGAAAACGGTTTCGTCAATTGACACGAAATCCATAACTTTTAGTCGGCACAGTCTGGGGATGATACGATTCGATTTTGGTGAAAATCGGACAAACGGTGTGGGAGGAGTTCGAAAAAGTAGGTTTTGAATGAAAATAGCATTTTATCTCACAAAACTGTATTGAAGTCAATGGGAATTTCATGTTTTGTTCTATTATAGCGCCACCAAGAGTCTCAGTCCCACAATTTTTTTTACGTGTCCTCAGAGTGAGCCCATACATATGTGTGTCAGTTTTGGTGAAAATATCTCAATTTGCTTTAGAGTTATAAACATTTATATGAAAAAACACGTAAAAAATGACTGACACATGACTTTGTTTGAATTTTACTACCCCTAAACATCAATATTTTCGCATTTGGGCATTGGCATATAGCTATCGACCTATGTTTCCAAACTTCTGACGGTGGTTTCGTCTCGATCGGACAAGCGGTTTCGAAGATATAGCCTAATGTTTTTTAAGCGCTAAATCACAACGCTACACAAACCGTAAGGCGAAACCTAGCATGTTTGGTATCGTAGGACTCGGCAAGGTTTCAGGAGTCTAATTAGATGAGTCTCGTGAAAATAAGTCGACCGCACCCAAAGTTATAAGCATTTGAAAAAAAAAATTCCCCACTAGGTGGCGCTGTTTCGAAACTTGTCACACTCCTTCAGGACATCGTGCTGATGACCCATGCCAAGTTTCGTAACAATCCGTTCATGCGTTCATAAAATACAGCATTTTAGCACATAATTCAAAATGGCCGACAGTCAAAATGGCCGATATGGTAAAATTGGATATCAGTCGACTCGGCATGTCGCCCTGAATCTAACGAGACCAATTTTATGATTTTTGGACAAACTGTTCAGAAGTTATAAGCAAAAATAGCCATTTTTCATATCTCCGGACCAGTAGGTGGCGCTGCGCCGAAACGCAGCATGTAGCCTCAGGTCATGCTTGTGATGACATGTACCAAGTTTGGTCTGAATACGATAAACCGTTGCAGAGATACAGCCTTACGACTGTTTTTGCAGGCGCTACGTAAAATTTGTTCGTGCGTTTATTGAAAACGGTTTGACGAATCAATTTGAATTCCATAACTTTTGGTCAGCACTGCCTGAAGATGATCTGGTTCAATTTTCGTGCAAATCGGACAAACCGTCTAGGACGAGTTCGAAAAAGTAGGTTTTTCGAATGAATCAAAATGGCGGCCATATTTTTATTACAGAAAATGAAGTCATAGGATGCAATCGAATCGGCGTGAGCTCAGGAATCAGAGGAAAAAATAATTTTGTTGATTGGCCTTACAGTTCAAAAGTTATTAGCAAAATAAAAGTGAAACTTTGGACAGGTGGTGGCGCTAGAGGGAATGACTTAGAAACACCAAAATTGGTGTATTTAATGTTGGGACTGTGCTCTATCAGAATGTCAAACCAAAACAACTTTCCCGCAATCGGTTCTATGGGCTGCCATAGACTCCAAGAGCGGAAGAAGAAGAATAATAATAATAATAATAATAAGAACGCGAACGGATACAATAGGTGCCTCCGCACCTTCGGTGCTTGGCCCCTAAATATAGCTGCAAGCAGCAATTACCGGGGCCAAGCAGAATAAGACGACAAGACATGCCGACATGTCTGAAAGTGTCAGACCAACTGCAACAATGAGCAATTAAAGACATTTAAAGAGGATTTTAGACGAAATGGCTGAAAAATCATAGAAACAGTAATTAAAAATATGATTTAATGGATTATCACTTTCGACAAATAGGTGGCGCAGTTACAAAACTGATGTGATGTGGTCAGAGTGAGGAGACAATGACACATACAAAGTTTGGTGTCAATATGTCAAGGCATTGCAGAGATAAAGCCTGAATAGTGCTATTAGCATCATGCCTCAAATTTGCTGCTGCGCTATACGAAAACGGTTTCGTCAATTGACACGAAATCCATAACTTTTAGTCGGCACAGTCTGGGGATGATACGATTCGATTTTGGTGAAAATCGGACAAACGGTGTGGGAGGAGTTAGAAAAAGTAGGTTTTGAATGAAAATAGCATTTTATCTCACAAAACTGTATTGAAGTCAATGGGAATTTCATGTTTTGTTCTATTATAGCGCCACCAAGAGGCTCAGTCCCACAATTTTTTTTTACGTGTCCTCAGAGTGAGCCCATACATATGTGTGTCAGTTTTGGTGAAAATATCTCAATTTGCTTTAGAGTTATAAACATTTATATGAAAAAACACGTAAAAAATGACTGACACATGACTTTGTTTGAATTTTACTACCCCTAAACATCAATATTTTCGCATTTGGGCATTGGTGTATAGCTATCGACCTATGTTTCCAAACTTCTGACGGTGGTTTCGTCTCGATCGGACAAGCGGTTTCGAAGATATAGCCTAATGTTTTTTAAGCGCTAAATCACAACGCTACACAAACCGTAAGGCGAAACCTAGCATGTTTGGTATCGTAGGACTCGGCAAGGTTTCAGGAGTCTAATTAGATGAGTCTCGTGAAAATAAGTCGACCGCACCCAAAGTTATAAGCATTTGAAAAAAAAAATTCCCCACTAGGTGGCGCTGTTTCGAAACTTGTCACACTCCTTCAGGACATCGTGCTGATGACCCATGCCAAGTTTCGTAACAATCCGTTCATGCGTTCATAAAATACAGCATTTTAGCACATAATTCAAAATGGCCGACAGTCAAAATGGCCGATATGGTAAAATTGGATATCAGTCGACTCGGCATGTCGCCCTGAATCTAACGAGACCAATTTTATGATTTTTGGACAAACTGTTCAGAAGTTATAAGCAAAAATAGCCATTTTTCATATCTCCGGACCAGTAGGTGGCGCTGCGCCGAAACGCAGCATGTAGCCTCAGGTCATGCTTGTGATGACATGTACCAAGTTTGGTCTGAATACGATAAACCGTTGCAGAGATACAGCCTTACGACTGTTTTTGCAGGCGCTACGTAAAATTTGTTCGTGCGTTTATTGAAAACGGTTTGACGAATCAATTTGAATTCCATAACTTTTGGTCAGCACTGCCTGAAGATGATCTGGTTCAATTTTCGTGCAAATCGGACAAACCGTCTAGGACGAGTTCGAAAAAGTAGGTTTTTCGAATGAATCAAAATGGCGGCCATATTTTTATTACAGAAAATGAAGTCATAGGATGCAATCGAATCGGCATGAGCTCAGGAATCAGAGGAAAAAATAATTTTGTTGATTGGCCTTACAGTTCAAAAGTTATTAGCAAAATAAAAGTGAAACTTTGGACAGGTGGTGGCGCTAGAGGGAATGACTTAGAAACACCAAAATTGGTGTATTTAATGTTGGGACTGTGCTCTATCAGAATGTCAAACCAAAACAACTTTCCCGCAATCGGTTCTATGGGCTGCCATAGACTCCAAGAGCGGAAGAAGAAGAAGAATAATAATAATAATAAATATAGCTGCAAGCAGCCATTACCGGGGCCAAGCAGAATAAGACGACAAGACATGCCGACATGTCTGAAAGTGTCAGACCAACTGCAACAATGAGCAATTAAAGACATTTAAAGAGGATTTTAGGCAAAATGCCTGAAAAATCATAGAAACAATAAATAAAAATATGATTTGATGGATTATCACTTTCGACCAATAGGTGGCGCAGTTACAAAACTGATGTGATGTGGTCAGAGTGAAGTTACAATGACACATACAAAGTTTGGTGTCAATATGTCAAGGCATTGCAGAGATAAAGCCTTAATTAATGCTATTAGCATCATGCCTCAACTTTGCTGCTGCGCTATACGAAAACGGTTTCGTCTATCGACACGAAATCCATAACTTTTAGTCGGCACGGTCTGGAGATGATACGATTCGATTTTGGTGAAAATCGGACAAACGGTCTAGGAGGAGTTCGAAAAAGTAGGTTTTGAATGAAAATCAAGATGGCGGACAAGAAGTTTGACCAAATAAGGAAAATTTGGTATCTATGTTCTCAGCTTGACCCAAGGAATCTATTAAGACCAGTGGCATTTACATAGGCCGATGTATTCAAAAGTTATTAGCAGTTTTGGAAATGTTGTTATAACTTTTGACCACTAGGTGGCGCTGTCTCTAAATATTTTGGGTACCTTCAGGGGATGGTGCTGATGGCACATTCTGAGTTTCGTAATATTACACCAATGCATTTGTTTAGTATAGCATTTTATTTCACAAAACTGCATTGAAGTCAATGGGAATTTCATGTTTTGTTCTATTATAGCGCCACCAAGAGGCTCAGTCCCACCATTTTTTTTATGTGTCCTCAGAGTGAGCCCATACATATATGTGTCGATTTTGGTGCAAAAATCTCAATTTGCTTCGGAGTTATAGACATTTATATGAAAAAACACGAAAAAAATGACTGACACATGACTTTGATTGGAAATTAGTACCCCTAAACATCAATATTTTCGCATTTGGGCATTGGCGTATAGCTATCGACCTATGTTTCCAAACTTCTGACGGTGGTTTCGTCTCGATCGGACTAGCGGTTTCAAAGATATAGCCAAATGTTTTTTAAGCGCTAAATCACAACGCTACACAAACCGTAAGGCAAAACCTAGCATGTTTGGTATCGTAGGACTCGGCAATGATTCAGGAGTCTAAAAAGATGAGTTTCGTGAAAATAAGTCGACCACACCCAAAGTTATAAGCATTTGAAAAAAAAAATTCACCACTAGGTGGCGCTGTTTCGAAACTTCTCAGGCTCATTCAGGGCATTGTGCTGATGACCCATACCACGTTTCGTAACAATCCGTTCATGCGTTCATAAAATACAGAATTTTAGCACAAAATTCTAAATGGCCGACAGCCAAAATGACCGATATGGTCAAATTGGATATCAGTCGACTCGGCATGTTGCCCTGAATCTAACGAGACCAATTGTATGATTTTTGGACAAACTGTTCAGAAGTTATAAGCAAAAATAGCCATTTTTCATATCTCCGGACCAGTAGGTGGCGCTGCGCCGAAACACAGCATGTAGCCTCAGGTCATGCTTGTGAGTACAAGTACCAAGTTTGGTCTGAATACGATAAACCGTTGCGGAGATACGGCCTTACGACTGTTTTTGCTAGCGCTACGTAAAATGTATTCGTGCGTTTATCGAAAACGGTTTGACGAATCCATTTGAATTCCATAACTTTTTGTCAGCACTACCTGAAGATGATCTGGTTCAATTTTCGTGCAAATCGGACAAACCGTCTAGGACGAGTTCGAAAAAGTAGCTTTTTTTGAAAATTCAAGATGGTGGCCATATTTTTATGACGGCAAATGACGTCATAGGGTGCAATCGAATCGCCATGAGCTCAGGAATCAGTGGAAAAAAGAATTTCGCTGATTGGCCTTACGGTTCAAAAGTTATTAGCAAAATAAAAGTGAAATTTTGGACAGGTGGTGGCGCTAGAGGGAATGACTTAGAAACACCAAAATTGGTGTATTTAATGTTGAGACGGTCCTCTATCAGAATGTCAAACCAAAACAACTTTCCCGCAATCGGTTCTATGGGCTGCCATAGACTCCCAGTCGGAAGAAGGAAGAATAATAATAATAAATATAGCTGCAAGCAGCCATTACCGGGGCCAAGCTGAATAAGACGACAAGACATGCCGACATGTCTGAAAGTGTCAGACCAACTGCAACAATGAGCAATTAAAGACATTTAAAGAGGATTTTAGGCAAAATGCCTGAAAAATCATAGAAACAATAAATAAAAATATGATTTGATGGATTATCACTTTCGACCAATAGGTGGCGCAGTTACAAAACTGATGTGATGTGGTCAGAGTGAAGTTACAATGACACATACAAAGTTTGGTGTCAATATGTCAAGGCATTGCAGAGATAAAGCCTTAATTAATGCTATTAGCATCATGCCTCAACTTTGCTGCTGCGCTATACGAAAACGGTTTCGTCTATCGACACGAAATCCATAACTTTTAGTCGGCACGGTCTGGAGATGATACGATTCGATTTTGGTGAAAATCGGACAAACGGTCTAGGAGGAGTTCGAAAAAGTAGGTTTTGAATGAAAATCAAGATGGCGGACAAGAAGTTTGACCAAATAAGGAAAATTTGGTATCTATGTTCTCGGCTTGACCCAAGGAATCTATTAAGACCAGTGGCATTTACATAGGCCGATGTATTCAAAAGTTATTAGCAGTTTTGGAAATGTTGTTATAACTTTTGACCACTAGGTGGCGCTGTCTCTAAATATTTTGGGTACCTTCAGGGGATGGTGCTGATGGCACATTCTGAGTTTCGTAATATTACACCAATGCATTTGTTTAGTATAGCATTTTATTTCACAAAACTGCATTGAAGTCAATGGGAATTTCATGTTTTGTTCTATTATAGCGCCACCAAGAGGCTCAGTCCCACCATTTTTTTTATGTGTCCTCAGAGTGAGCCCATACATATATGTGTCGATTTTGGTGCAAAAATCTCAATTTGCTTCGGAGTTATAGACATTTATATGAAAAAACACGAAAAAAATGACTGACACATGACTTTGATTGGAAATTAGTACCCCTAAACATCAATATTTTCGCATTTGGGCATTGGCGTATAGCTATCGACCTATGTTTCCAAACTTCTGACGGTGGTTTCGTCTCGATCGGACTAGCGGTTTCAAAGATATAGCCAAATGTTTTTTAAGCGCTAAATCACAACGCTACACAAACCGTAAGGCAAAACCTAGCATGTTTGGTATCGTAGGACTCGGCAATGATTCAGGAGTCTAAAAAGATGAGTTTCGTGAAAATAAGTCGACCACACCCAAAGTTATAAGCATTTGAAAAAAAAATTCACCACTAGGTGGCGCTGTTTCGAAACTTCTCAGGCTCATTCAGGGCATTGTGCTGATGACCCATACCACGTTTCGTAACAATCCGTTCATGCGTTCATAAAATACAGAATTTTAGCACAAAATTCAAAATGGCCGACAGCCAAAATGACCGATATGGTCAAATTGGATATCAGTCGACTCGGCATGTTGCCCTGAATCTAACGAGACCAATTGTATGATTTTTGGACAAACTGTTCAGAAGTTATAAGCAAAAATAGCCATTTTTCATATCTCCGGACCAGTAGGTGGCGCTGCGCCGAAACACAGCATGTAGCCTCAGGTCATGCTTGTGAGTACAAGTACCAAGTTTGGTCTGAATACGATAAACCGTTGCGGAGATACGGCCTTACGACTGTTTTTGCTAGCGCTACGTAAAATGTATTCGTGCGTTTATCGAAAACGGTTTGACGAATCCATTTGAATTCCATAACTTTTTGTCAGCACTACCTGAAGATGATCTGGTTCAATTTTCGTGCAAATCGGACAAACCGTCTAGGACGAGTTCGAAAAAGTAGCTTTTTTTGAAAATTCAAGATGGCGGCCATATTTTTATGACGGCAAATGACGTCATAGGGTGCAATCGAATCGCCATGAGCTCAGGAATCAGTGGAAAAAAGAATTTCGCTGATTGGCCTTACGGTTCAAAAGTTATTAGCAAAATAAAAGTGAAATTTTGGACAGGTGGTGGCGCTAGAGGGAATGACTTAGAAACACCAAAATTGGTGTATTTAATGTTGAGACGGTCCTCTATCAGAATGTCAAACCAAAACAACTTTCCCGCAATCGGTTCTATGGGCTGCCATAGACTCCCAGTCGGAAGAAGGAAGAATAATAATAATAATAATAATAATAAGAACGGGAACGAAAACAATAGGTGCCTCCGCACCTTCGGTGCTTGGCCCCTAATAATAATAATAATAATAATAAGAAACGGAACAGATACAATAGGTGCCTCCGCACCTTCGGTGCTTGGCCCCTAATAATAAGAAACGGAACAGATACAATAGGTGCCTCCGCACCTTCGGTGCTTGGCCCCTAATAATAAATATAGCTGCAAGCAGCAATTATCGGGGCCAAGCGCAAGCAGATGACAGGATATGCCAACATGGCTGAAGGTGTCAGACCAACTGCAACAATGAGAAATTAAAGACATTTAGAGAGGATTTTAGGCGAAATGGCTGAAAAATCATATATAAAGTCATTCAAAATATGATTTAATGGATTATCACTTTCAACCAATAGGTGGCGCAGTTAGAAAACTGATGTGATGTGGTCAGAGTGAAGTGACAATGACACATACAAAGTTTGGTGTCAATATGTCAAGGCATTGCAGAGATAAAGCCTGAATAGTGCTTTTAGCATCATGCCTCATCTTTGCTGCTACGCTATACGAAAACAGTTTTGTCTATAGACACGAAATCAATAACTTTTAGTCAGCACAGTCTGGAGATGATACGATTCGATTTTGGTGAAAATCGGACAAACGGTCTAGGAGGAGTTCGAAAAAGTAGGTTTTGACTGAAAATCAAGATGGCGGACAGGAATCTAGGCCAAATAAGGAAAACTTGGTATCTATGTTCTCGGCTTGACCCAATGAATCTATTAAGACCAGTTGCATTACAATAGGCCAACTTATTCAAAAGTTATTAGCAGTTTTGTAAATTTTGTTATAACTTTTGACCACTAGGTGGCACTGTCTCGAAATATTTTGGATACCTTCAGGGGATGGTGCTGATGGCACATTATGAGTTTCCTAATATTACACCAATGCATTTGTTTAGTATAGCATTTTATTTCACAAAACTGTATTGAAGTCAATGGGAATTTCATGTTTTGTTCTATTATAGCGCCACCAAGAGGCTGAGTCCCACCATTTTTTTTACATGTCCTCAGAGTGAGCTCATACATATGTGTGTCGATTTTGGTGAAAATATCTCAATTCGCTTCGGAGTTATAGACATTTAAATGAAAAAACACATAAAAAATGACTGACACATGACTTTGATTGGAATTTACTACCCCTAAACATCAATATTTTCGCATTTGGGCATTGGCGTATAGCTATCGACCTATGTTTCCAAACTTCTGGCGGTGGTTTCGTCTCGATCGGACTAGCGGTTTCGAAGATATAGCCAAATGTTTTTTAAGCACTAAATCACAACGCTACACAAACCGTAAGGCAAAACCTAGCATGTTTGGTATCGTGGGACTCGGCAACGATTCAGGACTCTAATGAGATGAGTCTCGTGAAAATAAGTCGACCACACCCAAAGTTATAAGCATTTGAAAGCATTTGGTGAAAAAAATTCACCACTAGGTGGCACTGTTTCGAAACTTCTCAGGCTCCTTCAGGGCATCGTGCTGATGATCCATTCCAAGTTTTGTAACGATACGTTCACGCGCTCATAAAATACAGCATTTTAGCACATAATTCAAAATGGCCGACAGTCAAAATGGCTGATCGGGGAAAATTGGATATCAGTCGACTCAGCATGACGCCCTGAATCTAACGAGACCACTTTTATGATTTTTGGACAAACCATTCAGAAGTTATAAGCAAAAATAGCCATTTTTCATATCTCCGGACCAGTAGGTGGCACTGCGCCGAAACGCAGCATGCTGCCTCAGGTCATGCTTGTGATGAGATGTACCAAGTTTGGTCTGAATACGATAAACCGTTGCGGAGATACAGCCCTACGACTGTTTTCACAAGCGCTACGTAAAATTTGTTTGCGCGGTATTCGAGAACGGTTTGATGAATCAACACGAATTCCATAACTTTTTTTCGGCATGGTCTGAAGATGATCTGATTCAATTTTCGTGGAAATTGGACCAACGGCCTAGGAGGAGTTCGAAAAAGTAGGTTTTTCGGAAAATTCAAAATGGCGGAAAATTATTATGACGAAAAATTACGTCATAGGATGCAATCGAATCGCCATGAGCTCACGAATCAGAGGGAAAAGGAATTTTGTTTCTAGCCCTTGTGGTTCAAAAGTTATTAGCAGAAACATGAGTGAAAGTTTGGACAGTTGGTGGCGCTAGAGGGAATGACTTAGACACACCAAAATTGGTGTATTTAATGTTGGGACTGTCCTCTATCAGAATGTCAAACCATTACAACTTTCCCGCAATCGGTTCTATGGGCTGCCATAGACTCCCAGTCGGAACAATGAAGAATAATAATAATAATAATAATAATAAATATAGCTGCAAGCAGCAATTACCGGGGCCAAGCAGAATAAGACGACAAGACATGCCAACATGTCTGAAAGTGTCAGACCAACTGCAACAATGAGCAATTAAAGACATTTAAAGAGGATTTTAGGCGAAATGGCTGAAAAATCACATAAATTGTCATTCAAAATATGATTTAATGGATTGTTACTTTTGACCAAAAGGTGGCGCTGTTACGAAATTGATGTGGTGTGGTCAGAGTAAGGAGACAGTGACACATACAAAGTTTTGTGTCAATATGTCGAGGCATTGCAGATATAAAGCCTGAATAGTCATTTTGGCATCATGCCTCAACTTTGCTGCTGTGCTATACGAAAACGGTTTCATCAATCGACACGAAATCCATAACTTTTTGTCGGCACAGTCTGGAGATGATACGATTCGATTTTGGTGAAAATCGGACAAACGGTCTAGGAGGAGTTCGAAAAAGTAGGTTTTGAATGAAAATCAAGATGGCGGACAGGAAGTTTGGCCAAATAAGGAAAACTTGGTATCTATGTTCTCGGCTTGACCCAAGGAATCTATTAAGAACCGTGGAATTTCAATAGCCAGATTTATTCAAAAGTTATTAGCCTTTTTGGAAATTTTGTTATAACTTTTGACCACTAGGTGGCGCTGTCTTGAAATATTTTGGTTGCCTTCAGGGGATGGTGCTGATGACACAATCTGAGTTTCGTAATATTACACCAATGCATTTGTTTAGTATAGCATTGTATTTCACAAAACTGTATTGAAGTCAATGGGAATTTCATATTTTGTTCAATTATAGCGCCACCAAGAGGCTCAGTCCCACAATTTTTTTTACGTGTCCTCAGAGTGAGCCCATACATATGTGTGTCAATTTTGGTGAAAATATCTCAATTCGCTTCGGAGTTATAGACATTTATATGAAAAAACACGAAAAAAATGACTGACACATGACTTTGATTGGAAATTAGTACCCCTAAACATCAATATTTTCGCATTTGGGCATTGGCGTATAGCTATCGACCTATGTTTCCAAACTTCTGACGGTGGTTTCGTCTCGATTGGACTAGCGGTTTCAAAGATATAGCCAAATGTTTTTTAAGCGCTAAATCACAACGCTACACAAACCGTAAGGCGAAACCTAGCATGTTTGGTATCGTAGGACTCGGCAACGATTCAGGAGTCTAAAAAGATGAGTTTCGTGAAAATAAGTCGACCACACCCAAAGTTATAAGCATTTGAAAAAAAAAATTCACCACTAGGTGGCGCTGTTTCGAAACTTCTCAGGCTCATTCAGGGCATTGTGCTGATGACCCATACCACGTTTCGTAACAATCCGTTCATGCGTTCATAAAATACAGAATTTTAGCACAAAATTCAAAATGGCCGACAGCCAAAATGACCGATATGGTCAAATTGGATATCAGTCGACTCAGCATGTTGCCCTGAATCTAACGAGACCAATTGTATGATTTTTGGACAAACTCTTCAGAAGTTATAAGCAAAAATAGCCATTTTTCATATCTCCGGACCAGTAGGTGGCGCTGCGCCGAAACACAGCATGTAGCCTCAGGTCATGATTGTGAGTACAAGTACCAAGTTTGGTCTGAATACGATAAACCGATGCGGAGATACGGCCTTACGACTGTTTTTGCTAGCGCTACGTAAAATGTATTTGTGCGTTTATCGAAAACGGTTTGACGAATCCATTTGAATTCCATAACTTTTTGTCAGCACTACCTGAAGATGATCTGGTTCAATTTTCGTGCAAATCGGACAAACCGTCTAGGACGAGTTCGAAAAAGTAGCTTTTTTTGAAAATTCAAGATGGCGGCCATATTTTTATGACGGCAAATGACGTCATAGGATGCAATCGAATCGCCATGAGCTCAGGAATCAGAGGAAAAAAGAATTTCGCTGATTGGCCTTATGGTTCAAAAGTTATTAGCAAAATAAAAGTGAAACTTTGGACAGGTGGTGGCGCTAGAGGGAATGACTTAGAAACACCAAAATTGGTGTATTTAATGTTGAGACGGTCCTCTATCAGAATGTCAAACCAAAACAACTTTCCCGCAATCGGTTCTATGGGCTGCCATAGACTCCCATGGCGGAAGAATAATAATAATAATAATAATAATAATAAATATAGCTGCAAGCAGCAATTACCGGGGCCAAGCAGAATAAGACGACAAGACATTTCGACATGTCTGAAAGTGTCAGACCAACTGCAACAATGAGCAATTAAAGACATTTAAAGAGGATTTTAGACAAAATGGCTGAAAAATCATAGAAACAGTAATTAAAAATATGATTTAATGGATTATCACTTTCGACAAATAGGTGGCACAGTTACAAAACTGATGTGATGTGGTCAGAGTGAGGAGACAATGACACATACAAAGTTTGGTGTCAATATGTCAAGGCATTGCAGAGATAAAGCCTGAATAGTGCTATTAGCATCATGCCTCAAATTTGCTGCTGCGCTATACGAAAACGGTTTCGTGAATTGACACGAAATCCATAACTTTTAGTCGGCACAGTCTGGGGATGATACGATTCGATTTTGGTGAAAATCGGACAAACGGTGTGGGAGGAGTTCGAAAAAGTAGATTTTGAATGAAAATAGCATTTTATCTCACAAAACTGTATTGAAGTCAATGGGAATTTCATGTTTTGTTCTATTATAGCGCCACCAAGAGGCTCAGTCCCACAATTTTTTTTTACGTGTCCTCAGAGTGAGCCCATACATATGTGTGTCAGTTTTGGTGAAAATATCTCAATTTGCTTTAGAGTTATAAACATTTATATGAAAAAACACGTAAAAAATGACTGACACATGACTTTGTTTGAATTTTACTACCCCTAAACATCAATATTTTCGCATTTGGGCATTGGCGTATATCTATCGACCTATGTTTCCAAACTTCTGACGGTGGTTTCGTCTCGATCGGACAAGCGGTTTCGAAGATATAGCCTAATGTTTTTTAAGCGCTAAATCACAACGCTACACAAACCGTAAGGCGAAACCTAGCATGTTTGGTATCGTAGGACTCGGCAAGGTTTCAGGAGTCTAATTAGATGAGTCTTGTGAAAATAAGTCGACCAAACCCAAAGTTATAAGCGTTTGAAAAAAAAATTTCACCACTAGGTGGCGCTGTTTCGAAACTTCTCACGCTCCTTCAGGACATCGTGCTGATGACCCATGCCAAGTTTTGTAACAATCCGTTAATGCGTTCCTAAAATACAGCATTTTAGCACATAATTCAAAATGGCCGACAGTCAAAATGGCCGATATGGTAAAATTGGATATCAGTCGACTCAGCATGTTGCCCTGAATCTAACGAGACCAATTTTATGATTTTTGGACAAACAGTTCAGAAGTTATAAGCAAAAATAGCCATTTTTCATATCTCCGGACCAGTAGGTGGCGCTGCGCCGAAACGCAGCATGTAGCCTCAGGTCATGCTTGTGATGACATGTACCAAGTTTGGTCTGAATACGATAAACCGTTGCGGAGATACAGCCTTACGACTGTTTTTGCAGGTGCTACGTAAAATTTGTTCGAGCGTTTATCGAAAACGGTTTGACGAATCAATTTGAATTCCATAACTTTTTGTCAGCACTCCCTGAAGATGATCTGGTTCAATTTTCGTGCAAATCGGACAAACCGTCTAGGACGAGTTCGAAAAAGTAGGTTTTTCGAATGATTCAAAATGGCGGCCATATTTTTATTACGGAAAATTAAGTAATAGGATGCAATCGAATCGGCATGAGCTCAGGAATCAGATGAAAAAAGAATTTTGTTGATTGGCCTTACGGTTCAAAAGTTATTAGCAAGATAAAAGTGAAACTTTGGACAGGTGGTGGCGCTAGAGGGAATGACTTAGAAACACAAAAATTGGTGTATTTAATGTTGGGACTGTCCTCTATCAGAATGTCAAACCAAAACAACTTTCCCGCAATCGGTTCTATGGGCTGCCATAGACTCCAAGAGCGGAAGAAGAAGAAGAAGAAGAAGAAGAATAATAATAAGAACGCGAACGGATACAATAGGTGCCTCCGCACCTTCGGTGCTTGGCCCCTAATAAGAACGCGAACGGATACAATAGGTGCCTCCGCACCTTCGGTGCTTGGCCCCTAAATATAGCTGCAAGCAGCAATTACCGGGGCCAAGCAGAATAAGACGACAAGACATGCCGACATGTCTGAAAGTGTCAGACCAACTGCAACAATGAGCAATTAAAGACATTTAAAGAGGATTTTAGACGAAATGGCTGAAAAATCATAGAAACAGTAATTAAAAATATGATTTAATGGATTATCACTTTCGACAAATAGGTGGCGCAGTTACAAAACTGATGTGATGTGGTCAGAGTGAGGAGACAATGACACATACAAAGTTTGGTGTCAATATGTCAAGGCATTGCAGAGATAAAGCCTGAATAGTGCTATTAGCATCATGCCTCAAATTTGCTGCTGCGCTATACGAAAACGGTTTCGTCAATTGACACGAAATCCATAACTTTTAGTCGGCACAGTCTGGGGATGATACGATTCGATTTTGGTGAAAATCGGACAAACGGTGTGGGAGGAGTTCGAAAAAGTAGGTTTTGAATGAAAATAGCATTTTATCTCACAAAACTGTATTGAAGTCAATGGGAATTTCATGTTTTGTTCTATTATAGCGCCACCAAGAGGCTCAGTCCCACAATTTTTTTTTACGTGTCCTCAGAGTGAGCCCATACATATGTGTGTCAGTTTTGGTGAAAATATCTCAATTTGCTTTAGAGTTATAAACATTTATATGAAAAAACACGTAAAAAATGACTGACACATGACTTTGTTTGAATTTTACTACCCCTAAACATCAATATTTTCGCATTTGGGCATTGGTGTATAGCTATCGACCTATGTTTCCAAACTTCTGACGGTGGTTTCGTCTCGATCGGACAAGCGGTTTCGAAGATATAGCCTAATGTTTTTTAAGCGCTAAATCACAACGCTACACAAACCGTAAGGCGAAACCTAGCATGTTTGGTATCGTAGGACTCGGCAAGGTTTCAGGAGTCTAATTAGATGAGTCTCGTGAAAATAAGTCGACCGCACCCAAAGTTATAAGCATTTGAAAAAAAAAATTCCCCACTAGGTGGCGCTGTTTCGAAACTTCTCACACTCCTTCAGGACATCGTGCTGATGACCCATGCCAAGTTTCGTAACAATCCGTTCATGCGTTCATAAAATACAGCATTTTAGCACATAATTCAAAATGGCCGACAGTCAAAATGGCCGATATGGTAAAATTGGATATCAGTCGACTCGGCATGTCGCCCTGAATCTAACGAGACCAATTTTATGATTTTTGGACAAACTGTTCAGAAGTTATAAGCAAAAATAGCCATTTTTCATATCTCCGGACCAGTAGGTGGCGCTGCGCCGAAACGCAGCATGTAGCCTCAGGTCATGCTTGTGATGACATGTACCAAGTTTGGTCTGAATACGATAAACCGTTGCAGAGATACAGCCTTACGACTGTTTTTGCAGGCGCTACGTAAAATTTGTTCGTGCGTTTATTGAAAACGGTTTGACGAATCAATTTGAATTCCATAACTTTTGGTCAGCACTGCCTGAAGATGATCTGGTTCAATTTTCGTGCAAATCGGACAAACCGTCTAGGACGAGTTCGAAAAAGTAGGTTTTTCGAATGAATCAAAATGGCGGCCATATTTTTATTACAGAAAATGAAGTCATAGGATGCAATCGAATCGGCATGAGCTCAGGAATCAGAGGAAAAAATAATTTTGTTGATTGGCCTTACAGTTCAAAAGTTATTAGCAAAATAAAAGTGAAACTTTGGACAGGTGGTGGCGCTAGAGGGAATGACTTAGAAACACCAAAATTGGTGTATTTAATGTTGGGACTGTGCTCTATCAGAATGTCAAACCAAAACAACTTTCCCGCAATCGGTTCTATGGGCTGCCATAGACTCCAAGAGCGGAAGAAGAAGAAGAATAATAATAATAATAAATATAGCTGCAAGCAGCAATTACCGGGGCCAAGCAGAATAAGACGACAAGACATGCCGACATGTCTGAAAGTGTCAGACCAACTGCAACAATGAGCAATTAAAGACATTTAAAGAGGATTTTAGACGAAATGGCTGAAAAATCATAGAAACAGTAATTAAAAATATGATTTAATGGATTATCACTTTCGACAAATAGGTGGCGCAGTTACAAAACTGATGTGATGTGGTCAGAGTGAAGTGACAATGACACATACAAAGTTTGGTGTTAATATGTCAAGGCATCGCAGAGATAAAGCCTGAATAGTGCTATTAGCATCATGCCTCAACTTTGCTGCTGCGCTATACGAAAACGTTTTCGTCTATCGACACGAAATCCATAACTTTTAGTCGGCACGGTCTGGAGATGATACGATTCGATTTTGGTGAAAATCGGACAAACGGTCTAGGAGGAGTTTGAAAAAGTAGGTTTTGACTGAAAATCAAGATGGCGGACAGGAAGTTCGGCCAAATAAGGAAAACTTGGTATCTATGTTCTCGGCTTGACCCAAGGAATCTATTAAGACCAGTGGCATTTCAATAGACAGATTTATTCAAAAGTTATTAGCCTTTTTGGAAATTTTGTTATAACTTTTGACCACTAGGTGGCGCTGTTTCGAAACTTCTCACACTCCTTCGGGACATCGTGTTGATGACCCATGCCAAGTTTCGTAACAATCCGTTCATGCATTGTTAAAATACAGCATTTTAGCACAAAATTCAAAATGGCCGACAGTCAAAATGGCCGATATGGCAAAATTGGATATCAGTCGACTCGGCATGTCGCCCTGAATCTATCAAGACCAATTTTATGATTTTTGGACAAACTGTTCAGAAGTTATAAGCAAAAATAGCCATTTTTCATATCTCCGGACCAGTAGGTGGCGCTGCGCCGAAACGCAGCATGTAGCCTCAGGTCATGCTTGTGAGGACATGTACCAAGTTTGGTCTGAATACGATAAACCGTTGCGGAGATACAGCCTTACGACTGTTTTTGCTAGCGCTACGTAAAATGTATTCGTGCGTTTATCGAAAACGGTTTGACGAATCAATTTGAATTCCATAACTTTTGGTCAGCACTGCCTGAAGATGATCTGGTTCAATTTTCGTGCAAATCGGACAAACCGTCTAGGACGAGTTCGAAAAAGTAGCTTTTTCAGAAAATTCAAAATGGCGGCCATATTTATATGACGGAAAATGACGTCATAGGGTGCAATCGAATCGGCGTGAGCTCAGGAATCAGAGGAAAAAAGAATTTTGTTGATTGGCCTTACGGTTCAAAAGTTATTAGCAAAATAAAAGTGAAACTTTGGACAGGTGGTGGCGCTAGAGGGAATGACTTAGAAACACAAAAATTGGTGTATTTAATGTTGGGACTGTCCTCTATCAGAATGTCAAACCAAAACAACTTTCCCGCAATCGGTTCTATGGGCTGCTATAGACTCCCATGGCGGAAGAAGAAGAAGAATAATAATAATAAATATAGCTGCAAGCAGCAATTACCGGGGCCAAGCAGAATAAGACGACAAGACATGCCAAAATGTCTGAAAGTGTCAGACCAACTGCAACAATGAGCAATTAAAGACATTTAAAGAGGATTTTAGGCGAAATGGCTGAAAAATCATGTAAAAAGTGATTCAAAATATGATTTAATGGATTGTCACTTTTGACCAAAAGGTGGCGCTGTTACGAAATTGATGTGGTGTGGTCAGAGTAAGTAGACAGTGACACATACAAAGTTTTGTGTCAATATGTCGAGGCATTGCAGATATAAAGCCTGAATAGTCATTTTGGCATCATGCCTCAACTTTGCTGCTGTGCTATACGAAAACGGTTTCATCAATCGACACGAAATCCATAACTTTTTGTCGGCACAGTCTGGAGATGATACGATTCGATTTTGGTGAAAATCGGACAAACGGTCTAGGAGGAGTTCGAAAAAGTAGGTTTTGAATGAAAATCAAGATGGCGGACAGGAAGTTTGGCCAAATAAGGAAAACTTGGTATCTATGTTCTCGGCTTGACCCAAGGAATCTATTAAGAACCGTGGAATTTCAATAGCCAGACTTATTCAAAAGTTATTAGCCTTTTTGGAAATTTTGTTATAACTTTTGACCACTAGGTGGCGCTGTCTTGAAATATTTTGGTTGCCTTCAGGGGATGGTGCTGATGACACAATCTGAGTTTCGTAATATTACACCAATGCATTTGTTTAGTATAGCATTTTATTTCACAAAACTGTATTGAAGTCAATGGGAATTTCATATTTTGTTCAATTATAGCGCCACCAAGAGGCTCAGTCCCACAATTTTTTTTACGTGTCCTCAGAGTGAGCCCATACATATGTGTGTCAATTTTGGTGAAAATATCTCAATTCGCTTCGGAGTTATAGACATTTATATGAAAAAACACGAAAAAAATGACTGACACATGACTTTGATTGGAAATTAGTACCCCTAAACATCAATATTTTCGCATTTGGGCATTGGCGTATAGCTATCGACCTATGTTTCCAAACTTCTGACGGTGGTTTCGTCTCGATCGGACTAGCGGTTTCAAAGATATAGCCAAATGTTTTTTAAGCGCTAAATCACAACGCTACACAAACCGTAAGGCGAAACCTAGCATGTTTGGTATCGTAGGACTCGGCAACGATTCAGGAGTCTAAAAAGATGAGTTTCGTGAAAATAAGTCGACCACACCCAAAGTTATAAGCATTTGAAAAAAAAAATTCACCACTAGGTGGCGCTGTTTCGAAACTTCTCAGGCTCATTCAGGGCATTGTGCTGATGACCCATACCACGTTTCGTAACAATCCGTTCATGCGTTCATAAAATACAGAATTTTAGCACAAAATTCAAAATGGCCGACAGCCAAAATGACCGATATGGTCAAATTGGATATCAGTCGACTCGGCATGTTGCCCTGAATCTAACGAGACCAATTGTATGATTTTTGGACAAACTGTTCAGAAGTTATAAGCAAAAATAGCCATTTTTCATATCTCCGGACCAGTAGGTGGCGCTGCGCCGAAACACAGCATGTAGCCTCAAGTCATGCTTGTGAGTACAAGTACCAAGTTTGGTCTGAATACGATAAACCGTTGCGGAGATACGGCCTTACGACTGTTTTTGCTAGCGCTACGTAAAATGTATTTGTGCGTTTATTGAAAACGGTTTGACGAATCCATTTGAATTCCATAACTTTTTGTCAGCACTACCTGAAGATGATCTGGTTCAATTTTCGTGCAAATCGGACAAACCGTCTAGGACGAGTTCGAAAAAGTAGCTTTTTTTGAAAATTCAAGATGGCGGCCATATTTTTATGACGGCAAATGACGTCATAGGGTGCAATCGAATCGCCATGAGCTCAGGAATCAGAGGAAAAAAGAATTTCGCTGATTGGCCTTTTGGTTCAAAAGTTATTAGCAAAATAAAAGTGAAACTTTGGACAGGTGGTGGCGCTAGAGGGAATGACTTAGAAACACCAAAATTGGTGTATTTAATGTTGAGACGGTCCTCTATCAGAATGTCAAACCAAAACAACTTTCCCGCAATCGGTTCTATGGGCTGCCATAGACTCCAATGGCGGAAGAATAATAATAATAATAAATATAGCTGCAAGCAGCAATTACCGGGGCCAAGCAGAATAAGACGACAAGACATGCCAACATGTCTGAAAGTGTCAGACCAACTGCAACAATGAGCAATTAAAGACATTTAAAGAGGATTTTTGGCAAAATGCCTGAAAAATCATAGAAACAATAATTAAAAATATGATTTGATGGATTATCACTTTCGACCAATAGGTGGCGCAGTTACAAAACTGATGTGATGTGGTCAGAGTGAAGTTACAATGACACATACAAAGTTTGGTGTCAATATGTCAAAGCATTGCAGAGATAAAGCCTTAATTAGTGCTATTAGCATCATGCCTCAACTTTGTTGCTGCGCTATACGAAAACGGTTTCGTCTATCGACACGAAATCCATAAGTTTTAGTCGGCACGGTCTGGAGATGATACGATTCAATTTTGGTGAAAATCGGACAAACGGTCTAGGAGGAGTTCGAAAAAGTAGGTTTTGAATGAAAATCAAGATGGCGGACAAGAAGTTTGACCAAATAAGGAAAATTTGGTATCTATGTTCTCGGCTTGACCCAAGGAATCTATTAAGACCAGTGGCATTTACATAGGCCGATGTATTCAAAAGTTATTAGCAGTTTTGGAAATGTTGTTATAACTTTTGACCACTAGGTGGCGCTGTCTCTAAATATTTTGGGTACCTTCAGGGGATGGTGCTGATGGCACATTCTGAGTTTCGTAATATTACACAAATGCATTTGTTAAGTATAGCATTTTATTTCACAAAACTGCATTGAAGTCAATGGGAATTTCATATTTTGTTCAATTATAGCGCCACCAAGAGGCTCAGTCCCACAATTTTTTTTACGTGTCCTCAGAGTGAGCCCATACATATGTGTGTCAATTTTGGTGAAAATATCTCAATTCGCTTCGGAGTTATAGACATTTATATGAAAAAACACGAAAAAAATGACTGACACATGACTTTGATTGGAAATTAGTACCCCTAATCATCAATATTTTCGCATTTGGGCATTGGCGTATAGCTATCGACCTATGTTTCCAAACTTCTGACGGTGGTTTCGTCTCGATCGGACTAGCGGTTTCAAAGATATAGCCAAATGTTTTTTAAGCGCTAAATCACAACGCTACACAAACCGTAAGGCGAAACCTAGCATGTTTGGTATCGTAGGACTCGGCAACGATTCAGGAGTCTAAAAAGATGAGTTTCGTGAAAATAAGTCGACCACACCCATAGTTATAAGCATTTGGAAAAAAAAATTCACCACTAGGTGGCGCTGTTTCGAAACTTCTCAGGCTCATTCAGGGCATCGTGCTGATGACCCATGCCAAGTTTCGTAACAATCCGTTCATGCATTCCTAAAATACAGCATTTTAGCACATAATTCAAAATGGCCGACAGTCAAAATGGCCGATATGGCAAAATTGGATATCAGTCGACCCGGCATGTCGCCCTGAATCTATCAAGACCAATTTTATGATTTTTGGACAAACTGTTCAGAAGTTATAAGCAAAAATAGCCATTTTTCATATCTCCGGACCAGTAGGTGGCGCTGCGCCGAAACGCAGCATGTAGCCTCAGGTCATGCTTGTGAGTACATGTACCAAGTTTGGTCTGAATACGATAAACCGTTGCGGAGATACAGCCTTACGACTGTTTTTGCTAGAGCTACGTAAAATGTATTCGTGCGTTTATCGAAAACGGTTTGACGAATCAATTTGAATTCCATAACTTTTGGTCAGCACTGCCTGAAGATGATCTGGTTCAATTTTCGTGCAAATCGGACAAACCGTCTAGGACGAGTTCGAAAAAGTAGCTTTTTCAGAAAATTCAAAATGGCGGCCATATTTATATGACGGAAAATGACGTCATAGGGTGCAATCGAATCGGCGTGAGCTCAGGAATCAGAGGAAAAAAGAATTTTGTTGATTGGCCTTACGGTTCAAAAGTTATTAGCAAAATAAAAGTGAAACTTTGGACAGGTGGTGGCGCTAGAGGGAATGACTTAGAAACACAAAAATTGGTGTATTTAATGTTGGGACTGTCCTCTATCAGAATGTCAAACCAAAACAACTTTCCCGCAATCGGTTCTATGGGCTGCCATAGACTCCCAGTCGGAAAAATGAAGAATAATAATAAGAACGGGAACAGATACAATAGGTGCCTCCGCACCTTCGGTGCTTGGCCCCTAATAATAATAAATATAGCTGCAAGCAGCAATTACCGGGGCCAAGCAGAATAAGACGACAAGACATTTCGACATGTCTGAAAGTGTCAGACCAACTGCAACAATGAGCAATTAAAGACATTTAAAGAGGATTTTAGACAAAATGGCTGAAAAATCATAGAAACAGTAATTAAAAATATGATTTAATGGATTATCACTTTCGACAAATAGGTGGCACAGTTACAAAACTGATGTGATGTGGTCAGAGTGAGGAGACAATGACACATACAAAGTTTGGTGTCAATATGTCAAGGCATTGCAGAGATAAAGCCTGAATAGTGCTATTAGCATCATGCCTCAAATTTGCTGCTGCGCTATACGAAAACGGTTTCGTGAATTGACACGAAATCCATAACTTTTAGTCGGCACAGTCTGGGGATGATACGATTCGATTTTGGTGAAAATCGGACAAACGGTGTGGGAGGAGTTCGAAAAAGTAGATTTTGAATGAAAATAGCATTTTATCTCACAAAACTGTATTGAAGTCAATGGGAATTTCATGTTTTGTTCTATTATAGCGCCACCAAGAGGCTCAGTCCCACAATTTTTTTTTACGTGTCCTCAGAGTGAGCCCATACATATGTGTGTCAGTTTTGGTGAAAATATCTCAATTTGCTTTAGAGTTATAAACATTTATATGAAAAAACACGTAAAAAATGACTGACACATGACTTTGTTTGAATTTTACTACCCCTAAACATCAATATTTTCGCATTTGGGCATTGGCGTATAGCTACCGACCTATGTTTCCAAACTTCTGACGGTGGTTTCGTCTCGATCGGACAAGCGGTTTCGAAGATATAGCCTAATGTTTTTTAAGCGCTAAATCACAACGCTACACAAACCGTAAGGCGAAACCTAGCATGTTTGGTATCGTAGGACTCGGCAAGGTTTCAGGAGTCTAATTAGATGAGTCTTGTGAAAATAAGTCGACCAAACCCAAAGTTATAAGCGTTTGAAAAAAAAATTTCACCACTAGGTGGCGCTGTTTCGAAACTTCTCACGCTCCTTCAGGACATCGTGCTGATGACCCATGCCAAGTTTTGTAACAATCCGTTAATGCGTTCCTAAAATACAGCATTTTAGCACATAATTCAAAATGGCCGACAGTCAAAATGGCCGATATGGTAAAATTGGATATCAGTCGACTCAGCATGTTGCCCTGAATCTAACGAGACCAATTTTATGATTTTTGGACAAACAGTTCAGAAGTTATAAGCAAAAATAGCCATTTTTCATATCTCCGGACCAGTAGGTGGCGCTGCGCCGAAACGCAGCATGTAGCCTCAGGTCATGCTTGTGATGACATGTACCAAGTTTGGTCTGAATACGATAAACCGTTGCGGAGATACAGCCTTACGACTGTTTTTGCAGGTGCTACGTAAAATTTGTTCGAGCGTTTATCGAAAACGGTTTGACGAATCAATTTGAATTCCATAACTTTTTGTCAGCACTCCCTGAAGATGATCTGGTTCAATTTTCGTGCAAATCGGACAAACCGTCTAGGACGAGTTCGAAAAAGTAGGTTTTTCGAATGATTCAAAATGGCGGCCATATTTTTATTACGGAAAATTAAGTAATAGGATGCAATCGAATCGGCATGAGCTCAGGAATCAGATGAAAAAAGAATTTTGTTGATTGGCCTTACGGTTCAAAAGTTATTAGCAAGATAAAAGTGAAACTTTGGACAGGTGGTGGCGCTAGAGGGAATGACTTAGAAACACAAAAATTGGTGTATTTAATGTTGGGACTGTCCTCTATCAGAATGTCAAACCAAAACAACTTTCCCGCAATCGGTTCTATGGGCTGCCATAGACTCCAAGAGCGGAAGAAGAAGAAGAAGAAGAAGAATAATAATAATAAGAACGCGAACGGATACAATAGGTGCCTCCGCACCTTCGGTGCTTGGCCCCTAATAATAATAAGAAACGGAACAGATACAATAGGTGCCTCCGCACCTTCGGTGCTTGGCCCCTAATAAATATAGCTGCAAGCAGCCATTACCGGGGCCAAGCTGAATAAGACGACAAGACATGCCGACATGTCTGAAAGTGTCAGACCAACTGCAACAATGAGCAATTAAAGACATTTAAAGAGGATTTTAGGCAAAATGCCTGAAAAATCATAGAAACAATAAATAAAAATATGATTTGATGGATTATCACTTTCGACCAATAGGTGGCGCAGTTACAAAACTGATGTGATGTGGTCAGAGTGAAGTTACAATGACACATACAAAGTTTGGTGTCAATATGTCAAGGCATTGCAGAGATAAAGCCTTAATTAATGCTATTAGCATCATGCCTCAACTTTGCTGCTGCGCTATACGAAAACGGTTTCGTCTATCGACACGAAATCCATAACTTTTAGTCGGCACGGTCTGGAGATGATACGATTCGATTTTGGTGAAAATCGGACAAACGGTCTAGGAGGAGTTCGAAAAAGTAGGTTTTGAATGAAAATCAAGATGGCGGACAAGAAGTTTGACCAAATAAGGAAAATTTGGTATCTATGTTCTCGGCTTGACCCAAGGAATCTATTAAGACCAGTGGCATTTACATAGGCCGATGTATTCAAAAGTTATTAGCAGTTTTGGAAATGTTGTTATAACTTTTGACCACTAGGTGGCGCTGTCTCTAAATATTTTGGGTACCTTCAGGGGATGGTGCTGATGGCACATTCTGAGTTTCGTAATATTACACCAATGCATTTGTTTAGTATAGCATTTTATTTCACAAAACTGCATTGAAGTCAATGGGAATTTCATGTTTTGTTCTATTATAGCGCCACCAAGAGGCTCAGTCCCACCATTTTTTTTATGTGTCCTCAGAGTGAGCCCATACATATATGTGTCGATTTTGGTGCAAAAATCTCAATTTGCTTCGGAGTTATAGACATTTATATGAAAAAACACGAAAAAAATGACTGACACATGACTTTGATTGGAAATTAGTACCCCTAAACATCAATATTTTCGCATTTGGGCATTGGCGTATAGCTATCGACCTATGTTTCCAAACTTCTGACGGTGGTTTCGTCTCGATCGGACTAGCGGTTTCAAAGATATAGCCAAATGTTTTTTAAGCGCTAAATCACAACGCTACACAAACCGTAAGGCAAAACCTAGCATGTTTGGTATCGTAGGACTCGGCAATGATTCAGGAGTCTAAAAAGATGAGTTTCGTGAAAATAAGTCGACCACACCCAAAGTTATAAGCATTTGAAAAAAAAAATTCACCACTAGGTGGCGCTGTTTCGAAACTTCTCAGGCTCATTCAGGGCATTGTGCTGATGACCCATACCACGTTTCGTAACAATCCGTTCATGCGTTCATAAAATACAGAATTTTAGCACAAAATTCAAAATGGCCGACAGCCAAAATGACCGATATGGTCAAATTGGATATCAGTCGACTCGGCATGTTGCCCTGAATCTAACGAGACCAATTGTATGATTTTTGGACAAACTGTTCAGAAGTTATAAGCAAAAATAGCCATTTTTCATATCTCCGGACCAGTAGGTGGCGCTGCGCCGAAACACAGCATGTAGCCTCAGGTCATGCTTGTGAGTACAAGTACCAAGTTTGGTCTGAATACGATAAACCGTTGCGGAGATACGGCCTTACGACTGTTTTTGCTAGCGCTACGTAAAATGTATTTGTGCGTTTATTGAAAACGGTTTGACGAATCCATTTGAATTCCATAACTTTTTGTCAGCACTACCTGAAGATGATCTGGTTCAATTTTCGTGCAAATCGGACAAACCATCTAGGACGAGTTCGAAAAAGTAGCTTTTTTTGAAAATTCAAGATGGCGGCCATATTTTTATAACGGCAAATGACGTCATAGGGTGCAATCGAATCGCCATGAGCTCAGGAATCAGAGGAAAAAAGAATTTCGCTGATTGGCCTTACGGTTCAAAAGTTATTAGCAAAATAAAAGTGAAACTTTGGACAGGTGGTGGCGCTAGAGGGAATGACTTAGAAACACCAAAATTGGTGTATTTAATGTTGAGACGGTCCTCTATCAGAATGTCAAACCAAAACAACTTTCCCGCAATCGGTTCTATGGGCTGCCATAGACTCCCATGGCGGAAGAATAATAATAATAATAATAAATATAGCTGCAAGCAGCAATTATCGGGGCCAAGCGCAAGCAGATGACAGGATATGCCAACATGGCTGAAGGTGTCAGACCATCTGCAACAATGAGCAATTAAATACATTTAAAGAGGATTTTAGGCGAAATGGCTGAAAAATCATATAAAAAGTCATTCAAAATATGATTTAATGGATTATCACTTTCGACCAATAGGTGGCGCAGTTACAAATGTGATGTGATGTGGTCAGAGTGAAGTGACAATGACACATACAAAGTTTGGTGTCAATATGTCAAGGCATTGCAGAGATAAAGCCTGAATAGTGCTTTTAGCATCATGCCTCAAGTTTGCTGCTACGCTATACGAAAACGGTTTCGTCTATAGACACGAAATCCATAACTTTTAGTCAGCACAGTCTGGAGATGATACGATTCGATTTTGGTGAAAATCGGACAAACGGTCTAGGAGGAGTTCGAAAAAGTAGGTTTTGAATGAAAATCAAGATGGCGGACAGGAAGTTTGGCCAAATAAGGAAAACTTGGTATCTATGTTCTCGGCTTGACCCAAGGAATCTATTAAGACCAGTGCCATTTCAGTAGTCAGATTTATTCAAAAGTTATTAGCCTTTATGGAAATGTTGTTATAACTTTTGACCACTAGGTGGCACTGTCTTGAAATATTTTGGGTACCTTCAGGGAATGGTGCTGATGGCACATTTTGAGTTTCGTAATATTACACCAATGCATTTGTTTAGTATAGCATTTTATTTCACAAAACTGTATTGAAGTCAATGGGAATTTCATGTTTTGTTCTATTATAGCGCTACCAAGAGGCTGAGTCCCACCATTTTTTTTACATGTCCTCAGAGTGAGCTCGTACATATGTGTGTCGATTTTGGTGAAAATATCTCAATTCGCTTCGGAGTTATAGACATTTATATGAAAAAACACGTAAAAAATGACTGACACATGACTTTGATTGGAATTTACTACCCCTAAACATCAATATTTTCGCATTTGGGCATTGGCGTATAGCTATCGACCTATGTTTCCAAACTTCTGACGGTGGTTTCGTCTCGATCGGACTAGCGGTTTCGAAGATATAGCCAAATGTTTTTTAAGCGCTAAATCACAACGCTACACAAACCGTAAGGCAAAACCTAGCATGTTTGGTATCGTGGGACTCAGCAACGATTCAGGACTCTAATGAGATGAGTCTCGTGAAAATAAGTCGACCACACCCAAAGTTATAAGCATTTGGAAGCATTTGGGGAAAAAAATTCACCACTAGGTGGCACTGTTTCGAAACTTCTCAGGCTCCTTCAGGGCATCGTGCTGATGATCCATTCCGAGTTTTGTAACGATACATTCACGCGTTCATAAAATACAGCATTTTAGCACATAATTCAAAATGGCCGACAGCCAAAATGGCTGATCGGGGAAAATTGGATATCAGTCGACTCAGCATGATGCCCTGAATCTAACGAGACCACTTTTATGATTTTTGGACAAACCATTCAGAAGTTATAAGCAAAAATAGCCATTTTTCATATCTCCGGACCAGTAGGTGGCACTGTGCCGAAACGCAGCATGTTGCCTCAGGTCATGCTTGTGATGAGATGTACCAAGTTTGGTCTTAATATGATAAAGTGTTGAGGAGATACTGGCTTGTGTCTGTTTTCGCAAGCGCTACGTAAAATTTGTTTGCGCGGTATTCGAGAACGGTTTGATGAATCAACACGAATTCCATAACTTTTTGTCGGCATGGTCTGATGATGATCTGATTCAATTTTCGTGGAAATTGGAGCAACGGCCTAGGAGGAGTTTGAAAAAGTAGGTTTTTCGGAAAATTCAAAATGGCGGAAAAATTATTATGACGAAAAATGACGTCATAGGGTGCAATCGAATCGCCCTGAGCTCAGAAATCAGAGGAAAAAAGAATTTTGTTTCTAGCCCTTGTGGTTCAAAAGTTATTAGCAGAAACATGAGTGAAACTTTGGACAGTTGGTGGCGCTAGAGGGAATGACTTAGACACACCAAAATTGGTGTATTTAATGTTGGGACTGTCCTCTATCAGAATGTCAAACCATTACAACTTTCCCGCAATCGGTTCTATGGGCTGCCATAGACTCCCAGTCGGAACAATGAAGAATAATAATAATAAATATAGCTGCAAGCAGCAATTACCGGGGCCAAGCAGAATAAGACGACAAGACATTTCGACATGTTTGAAAGTGTCAGACCAACTGCAACAATGAGCAATTAAAGACATTTAAAGAGGATTTTAGGCAAAATGGCTGAAAAATCATAGAAACAATAATTAAAAATATGATGTAATGGATTATCACTTTCGACCAATAGGTGGTGCAGTTACAAAACTGATGTGATGTGGTCAGAGTGAAGTGACAATGACACATGCAAAGTTTGGTGTCAATATGTCAAGGCATTGCAGACATAAAGCCTGAATAATGCTTTTAGCATCATGCCTCAAATTTGCTGCTGCGCTATACGAAAACGGTTTCGTCAATCGACACGAAATCCATAACTTTCAGTCGGCACGGTCTGGAGATGATATGATTCGATTTTGGTGAAAATCGGACAAACGGTGTAGGAGGAGTTCGAAAAAGTAGGTTTTTAATGAAAATAGCATTTTATTTCACAAAACTGTATTGAAGTCAATGGGAATTTTATGTTTTGTTCTATTATAGCGCCACCAAGAGGCTCAGTCTCACAATTTTTTTTACGTGTCCTCAGAGTGAGCCCATACATATGTGTGTCAGTTTTGGTGAAAAAATCTCAATTTGCTTCAGAGTTATAGGCATTTATATGAAAAAACACGTAAAAAATGACTGACACATGACTTTGTTTGGAATTTACTACCCCTAAACATCAATATTTTCGCATTTGGGCATTGGCGTATAGCTATCGACCTATGTTTCCAAACTTCTGACGGTGGTTTCGTCTCGATCGGACTAGCGGTTTCGAAGATATAGCCAAATGTTTTTTAAGCGCTAAATCACAACGCTACACAAACCGTAAGGCAAAACCTAGCATGTTTGGTATCGTAGGACTCGGCAAGGTTTCAGGAGTCTAATTAGATGAGTCTCGTGAAAATAAGTTGACCACACCCAAAGTTATAAGCATTTGAAAAAAAAAATTCACCACTAGGTGGCGCTGTTTCGAAACTTCTCACGCTCCTTCAGGACAACGTGCTGATGACCCATACCAAGTTTCGTAACAATTCGTTCATGCGTTCTTAAAATACAGTATTTTAGCACAAAATTCAAAATGGCCGACAGTCAAAAGGGCCGATATGGTAAAACTGGATATCATACGAATCGGCATATTGCCCTGAATCTAACGATACCAATTTTATGATTTTTGGACAAACTGTTCAGAAGTTATAAGCAAAAATAGCCATTTTTCATATCTCCGGACCAGTAGGTGGCGCTGCGCCGAAACGCAGCATGTAGCCTCAGGTCATGCTTGTGAGTACATGTACCAAGTTTGGTCTGAATACGATAAACCTTTGCGGAGATACAGCCTTACGACTGTTTTTGCTAGCGCTACGTAAAATGTATTTGTGCGTTTATCGAAAACGGTTTGACGAATCAATTTGAATTCCATAACTTTTGGTCAACACTGCCTGAAGATGATCTGGTTCAATTTTCGTGCAAATCGGACAAACCGTCTAGGACGAGTTCGAAAAAGTAGCTTTTTCAGAAAATTAAAAATGGCGGCCATATTTATATGACGGAAAATGACGTCATAGGGTGCAATCGAATCGGCATGAGCTCAGAAATAAGAGGAAAAAAGAATTTTGTTGATTGGCCTTACGGTTCAAAAGTTATTAGCAAAATAAAAGTGAAACTTTGGACAGGTGGTGGCGCTAGAGGGAATGACTTAGAAACACAAAAATTGGTGTATTTAATGTTGGGACTGTCCTCTATCAGAATGTCAAACCAAAACAACTTTCCCGCAATCGGTTCTATGGGCTGCCATAGACTCCAAGAGCGGAAGAAGAAGAAGAATAATAAATATAGCTGCAAGCAGCAATTATCGGGGCCAAGCGCAAGCAGACGACAGGATATGCCAACATGGCTGAAAGTGTCAGACCAACTGGAACAATGAGCAGTTAAATACATTTTAAGAGGATTTTAGATGAAATGGCTGAAAAATCATATAAAAAGTCATTTAAAATATGATTTAATGGATTATCACTTTCGACCAATAGGTGGCGCAGTTACAAAAGTGATGTGATGTGGTCAGAGTGAAGTGACAATGACGCATACAAAGTTTGGTGTCAATATGTCAAGGCATTGCAGAGATAAAGCCTGAATAGTGCTTTTAGCATCATGCCTCAACTTTGCTGCTACGCTATACGAAAACGGTTTCGTCTATTGACACGAAATCCATAACTTTTATTCAGCATAGTCTGGAGATGATACGATTCGATTTTGGTGAAAATTGGACAAACGGTCTAGGAGGAGTTCGAAAAAGTAGGTTTTGACTGAAAATCAAGATGGCGGACAGGAAGTTTGGCCAAATAAGGAAAACTTGGTATCTATGTTCTCGGCTTGACCGAAGGAATCTATTAAGACCAGTGGCATTTCAAAAGCCAGATTTATTCAAAATTTATTAGCCTTTTTGGAAATTTTGTCATAACATTTGATCACTAGGTGGCGCTCTCTCGAAATATTTTGGGTACCTTCAGGGGATGGTGCTGATGGCACATTCTGAGTTTCGTAATATTACACCAATGCATTTGTTTAGTATAGCATTTTAATTCACAAAACTGTATTGAAGTCAATGGGAATTTCATGTTTTGTTCTTTTATATCGCCACCAAGAGGCTCAGTCCCACCATTTTTTTAATGTGTCCTCAGAGTGAGCCCATGCATATTTGTGTCAATTTTGGTGAAAATATCTCAATTCGCTTTGGAGTTATAGACATTTATATGAAAAAACACGTAAAAAATGACTGACACATGACTTTGATTGGATTTTACTACCCCTTACTATCAATATTTTCGTATTTGGGCATTGGCGTATAGCTATCGACCTATGTTTCCAAACTTCTGAAGGTGGTTTCGTCTCGATCGGACAAGCGGTTTCAAAGATATAGCCAAATGTTTTTTAAGCGCTAAATCACAACGCTACACAAACCATAAGGCAAAACCTAACATGTTTGGTATCGTTGGACTCGGCAACGATTCAGGAGTCTAAAGAGATGAGTCCTGTGAAAATAAGTTGACCACACCCAAAGTTAGAAGCATTTGGAAGTATTTGGGGAAAAAAATTCACCACTAGATGGCACTGTTTCGAAACTTCTCAGGCTCCTTCAGGACATCATGCTGATGACCCATACCGAGTTTCGTAACGATACGTTCATGCATTCCTAAAATACAGCATTTTAGCACATAATTCAAAATGGCCGACAGCCAAAATGGCTGATCGGGGAAAATTGGATATCAGTCGACTCAGCATGACGCCCTGAATCTAACGAGACCACTTTTATGATTTTTGGACAAACTGTTCAGAAGTTATAAGCAAAAATAGCCATTTTTCATATCTCCGGACCAGTAGGTGGCGCTGCGCCGAAACGCAGCATGTAGCCTCAGGTCATGCTTGTGATGACATGTACCAAGTTTGGTCTGAATATGATAAAGTGTTGAGGAGATACTGGCTTGTGTCTATTTCCGCAAGCGCTACATAAAATTTGTTTGCGCGGTATTCGAGAACGGTTCGACGAATCAACACGAATTCCATAACTTTTTGTCGGCATGGTCTGAAGATGATCTGATTCAATTTTCGTGGAAATTGGAGCGACGGCCTAGGAGGAGTTCGAAAAAGTAGCTTTTTCGGAAAATTCAAAATGGCGGAAAAATTATAATGACGGAAAATGATGCCATAGGGTGCAATCGAATCGCCATGAGCTCACGAATCAGAGGAAAAAAGAATTTTGTTTCTAGCCATTGTGGTTCAAAAGTTATTAGCAGAAACATGAGTGAAACTTTGGACAGTTGGTGGCGCTAGAGGGAATGACTTAGACACACCAAAATTGGTATATTTAATGTTGGGACTGTCCTCTATCAGAATGTCAAACCATTACAACTTTCCCACAATCGGTTCTATGGGCTGCCATAGACTCCCAGTCGGAACAATGAAGAATAATAATAATAATAATAATAATAATAAGAACGCGAACGAAAACAATAGGTGCCTCCGCACCTTCGGTGCTTGGCCCCTAATAAATATAGCTGCAAGCAGCAATTACCGGGGCCAAGCAGAATAAGACGACAAGACATGCCAACATGTCTGAAAGTGTCAGACCAACTGCAACAATGAGCAATTAAAGACATTTAAAGAGGATTTTAGGCGAAATGGCTGAAAAATCATGTAAAAAGTGATTCAAAATATGATTTAATGGATTGTCACTTTTGACCAAAAGGTGGCGCTGTTACGAAATTGATGTGGTGTGGTCAGAGTAAGGAGACAGTGACACATACAAAGTTTTGTGTCAATATGTCGAGGCATTGCAGATATAAAGCCTGAATAGTCATTTTGGCATCATGCCTCAACTTTGCTGCTGTGCTATACGAAAACGGTTTCATCAATCGACACGAAATCCATAACTTTTTGTCAGCACAGTCTGGAGATGATACGATTCGATTTTGGTGAAAATCGGACAAACGGTCTAGGAGGAGTTCGAAAAAGTAGGTTTTGAATGAAAATCAAGATGGCGGACAGGAAGTTTGGCCAAATAAGGAAAACTTGGTATCTATGTTCTCGGCTTGACCCAAGGAATCTATTAAGACCCGTGCCATTTCAATAGCCAGATTTATTCAAAAGTTATTAGCCTTTTTGGAAATTTTGTTATAACTTTTGACCACTAGGTGGCGCTGTCTTGAAATATTTTGGTTGCCTTCAGGGGATGGTGCTGATGACACAATCTGAGTTTCGTAATATTACACCAATGCATTTGTTTAGTATAGCATTTTATTTCACAAAACTGTATTGAAGTCAATGGGAATTTCATATTTTGTTCAATTATAGCGCCACCAAGAGGCTCAGTCCCACAATTTTTTTTACGTGTCCTCAGAGTGAGCCCATACATATGTGTGTCAATTTTGGTGAAAATATCTCAATTCGCTTCGGAGTTATAGACATTTATATGAATAAACATGAAAAAAATGACTGACACATGACTTTGATTGGAAATTAGTACCCCTAAACATCAATATTTTCGCATTTGGGCATTGGCATATAGCTATCGACCTATGTTTCCAAACTTCTGACGGTGGTTTCGTCTCGATCGGACTAGCGGTTTCAAAGATATAGCCAAATGTTTTTTAAGCGCTAAATCACAACGCTACACAAACCGTAAGGCAAAACCTAGCATGTTTGGTATCGTAGGACTCGGCAACGATTCAGGAGTCTAAAAAGATGAGTTTCGTGAAAATAAGTCGATCACACCCAAAGTTATAAGCATTTAAAAAAAAAAAATTACCACTAGGTGGCGCTGTTTCGAAACTTCTCACGCTCCTTCAGGACATTGTGCTGATGACCCATACCAAGTTTCATAAAAATCCGTTCATGCGTTCTTAAAATACAGCATTTTAGCACAAAATTCAAAATGGCCGACAGTCAAAATGGCCGATATGTTAAAATTGGATATCAGTCAACTCGGCATGTCGCCCTGAATCTAACGAGACCAATTTTATGATTTTTGGACAAACCATTCAGAAGTTATAAGCAAAAATAGCCATTTTTCATATCTCCGGACCAGTAGGTGGCGCTGCGCCAAAACGCAGCATGTTGCCTCAGGTCATGCTTGTGAGTACATGTACCAAGTTTGGTCTGAATACGATAAACCGTTGCGGAGATACAGCCTTACAACTGTTTTTCCTAGCGCTACGTAAAATTTGTTTGTGCGTTTATTGAAAATGGTTAAGCGAATCAACTTGAATTCCATAACTTTTGGTCAGCACGGCCTGAAGATGATCTGGTTCAATTTTCATGCAAATCGGACAAACCGTCTAGGACGAGTTCGAAAAAGTAGGTTTTTCGAAAACTTCAAAATGGCAGCCATATTTTTATGACGGAAAATGACTTCATAGGGTGCAATCGAATCGTCATGAGCTCAGGAATAAGAGTAAAAAAGGATTTTACTGATTGGCCTTACGGTTCAAAAGTTATTAGCAAAATGAAAGTGAAATTTTGGACAGGTGGTGGCGCTAGAGGGAATGACTTAGAAACACCAAAATTGGTGTATTTAATGTTGGCACTGTCCTCTATCAGAATGTCAAATCAAAACAACTTTCCCGCAATCGGCTCTATGGGCTGCCATAGACGCCAAGTCGGAAGAAAAAGAAGAATAATAATAAGAACGGGAACAGATACAATAGGTGCCTCCGCACCTTCGGTGCTTGGCCCCTAATAAATATAGCTGCAAGCAGCAATTACCGGGGCCAAGCAGAATAAGACGACAAGACATGCCAACATGTCTGAAAGTGTCAGACCAACTGCAACAATGAGCAATTAAAGACATTTAAAGAGGATTTTAGGCGAAATGGCTGAAAAATCATGTAAAAAGTGATTCAAAATATGATTTAATGGATTGTCACTTTTGACCAAAAGGTGGCGCTGTTACGAAATTGATGTGGTGTGGTCAGAGTAAGGAGACAGTGACACATACAAAGTTTTGTGTCAATATGTCGAGGCATTGCAGATATAAAGCCTGAATAGTCATTTTGGCATCATGCCTCAACTTTGCTGCTGTGCTATACGAAAACGGTTTCATCAATCAACACGAAATCCATAACTTTTTGTCGGCACAATCTGGAGATGATACGATTCGATTTTGGTGAAAATCGGACAAACGGTCTAGGAGGAGTTCGAAAAAGTAGGTTTTGAATGAAAATCAAGATGGCGGACAGGAAGTTTGGCCAAATAAGGAAAACTTGGTATCTATGTTCTCGGCTTGACCCAAGGAATCTATTAAGACCCGTGGCATTTCAATAGCCAGATTTATTCAAAAGTTATTAGCCTTTTTGGAAATTTTGTTATAACTTTTGACCACTAGGTGGCGCTGTCTTGAAATATTTTGGTTGCCTTCAGGGGATGGTGCTGATGACACAATCTGAGTTTCGTAATATTACACCAATGCATTTGTTTAGTATAGCATTTTATTTCACAAAACTGTATTGAAGTCAATGGGAATTTCATATTTTGTTCAATTATAGCGCCACCAAGAGGCTCAGTCCCACAATTTTTTTTACGTGTCCTCAGAGTGAGCCCATACATATGTGTGTCAATTTTGGTGAAAATATCTCAATTCGCTTCGGAGTTATAGACATTTATATGAAAAAACACGAAAAAAATGACTGACACATGACTTTGATTGGAAATTAGTACCCCTAAACATCAATATTTTCGCATTTGGGCATTGGCGTATAGCTATCGACCTATGTTTCCAAACTTCTGACGGTGGTTTCGTCTCGATCGGACTAGCGGTTTCGAAGATATAGCCAAATGTTTTTTAAGCGCTAAATCACAACGCTACACAAACCGTAAGGCAAAACCTAGCATGTTTGGTATCGTAGGACTCGGCAACGATTCAGGAGTCTAAAAAGATGAGTTTCGTGAAAATAAGTCGACCACACCCAAAGTTATAAGCATTTGAAAAAAAAAATTCACCACTAGGTGGCGCTGTTTCGAAACTTCTCAGGCTCATTCAGGGCATTGTGCTGATGACCCATACCACGTTTCGTAACAATCCGTTCATGCGTTCATAAAATACAGAATTTTAGCACAAAATTCAAAATGGCCGACAGCCAAAATGACCGATATGGTCAAATTGGATATCAGTCGACTCGGCATGTTGCCCTGAATCTAACGAGACCAATTGTATGATTTTTGGACAAACTGTTCAGAAGTAATAAGCAAAAATAGCCATTTTTCATATCTCCGGACCAGTAGGTGGCGCTGCGCCGAAACACAGCATGTAGCCTCAGGTCATGCTTGTGAGTACATGTACCAAGTTTGGTCTGAATACGATAAACCGTTGCGGAGATACGGCCTTACGACTGTTTTTGCTAGCGCTACGTAAAATATATTTGTGCGTTTATTGAAAACGGTTTGACGAATCCATTTGAATTCCATAACTTTTTGTCAGCACTACCTGAAGATGATCTGGTTCAATTTTCGTGCAAATCGGACAAACCGTCTAGGACGAGTTCGAAAAAGTAGCTTTTTTTGAAAATTCAAGATGGCGGCCATATTTTTATGACGGCAAATGACGTCATAGGGTGCTATCGAATCGCCATGAGCTCAGGAATCAGAGGAGAAAAGAATTTCGCTGATTGGCCTTACGGTTCAAAAGTTATTAGCAAAATAAAAGTGAAACTTTGGACAGGTGGTGGCGCTAGAGGGAATGACTTAGAAACACCAAAATTGGTGTATTTAATGTTGAGACGGTCCTCTATCAGAATGTCAAACCAAAACAACTTTCCCGCAATCGGTTCTATGGGCTGCCATAGACTCCCATGGCGGAAGAATAATAATAATAATAATAATAATAATAATAATAATAAGAAACGGAACAGATACAATAGGTGCCTCCGCACCTTCGGTGCTTGGCCCCTAATAATAATAATAAGAAACGGAACAGATACAATAGGTGCCTCCGCACCTTCGGTGCTTGGCCCCTAATAATAATAAGAACGCGAACAGAAACAATAGGTGCCTCCGCACCTTCGGTGCTTGGCCCCTAAATATAGCTGCAAGCAGCAATTACCGGGCCAAGCAGAATAAGACGACAAGACATGCCAACATGTCTGAAAGTGTCAGACCAACTGCAACAATGAGCAATTATAGACTTTAAAGAGGATTTTATGCAAAATGCCTTAAAAATCATAGAAACAATAATTAAAAATATGATTTTATGGATTATCACTTTCGACCAATAGGTGGCGCAGTTACAAAACTGATGTGATGTGGTCAGAGTGAAGTGACAATGACACATACAAAGTTTGGTGTCAATATGTCAAGGCATTGCAGAGATAAAGCCTGAATAGTGCTATTAGCATCATGCCTCAACTTTGCTGCTGCGCTATACGAAAACGGTTTCGTCTGTCGACACGAAATCCATAACTTTTAGTCGGCACGGTCTGGAGATGATACGATTCGATTTTGGTGAAAATCGGACAAACGGTCTAGGAGCAGTTCGAAAAAGTAGGTTTTGAATGAAAATCAAGATGGCGGACAGGAAGTTCGGCCAAATAAGGTAAATTTGGTATCTATGTTCTCGGTTTGACCCAAGGAATCTATTAAGACCAGTTGTATTACAATAAGCCAATTTATTCAAAAGTTATTATCAGTTTTCTAAATTTTGTTATAACTTTTGACCAATAGGTGGCGCTGTCTTGAAATATTTTGAGTACTTTCAGGGGATGGTGCTGATGGCACATTCTGAGTTTCGTAATATTACACCAATGCATTTGTTTAGTATAGCATTTTATTTCACAAAACTGTATTGAAGTCAATGGGAATTTCATGTTTTGTTCTATTATAGCGCCACCAAGAGGCTGAGTCCCACCATTTTTTTTATGTGTCCTCAGAGTGAGCCCATACATATGTGTGTCGATTTTGGTGAAAATATCTCAATTCGCTTCGGAGTTATAGACATTTATATGAAAAAACACGTAAAAAATGACTGACACATGACTTTGATTGGAATTTACTACCCCTAAACATCAATATTTTCGCATTTGGGCATTGGCGTATAGCTATCGACCTATGTTTCCAAACTTCTGACGGTGGTTTCGTCTCGATCGGACAAGCGGTTTCGAAGATATAGCCAAATGTTTTTTAAGCGCTAAATCACAACGCTACACAAACCGTAAGGCGAAACCTAGCATGTTTGGTATCGTAGGACTCGGCAAGGTTTCAGGAGTCTTAATAGATGAGTCTCGTGAAAATAAGTCGACCACACCCAAAGTTATAAGCATTTGGAAAAAAAAATTCAACACTAGGTGGCGCTGTTCCAAAACTTCTCAGGCTCCTTCAGGACATTGTGCTGATGACCCATACCAAGTTTCGTAACAATCCGTTCATGCGTTCTTAAAATACAGCATTTTAGCACATAATTCAAAATGGCCGACAGCCAAAATGGCCGATATGGTAAAATTGGATATCAGTCGACTCAGCATGTTGCCCTGAATCTAACAAGACCAATTTTATGATTTTTGGACAAACTGTTCAGAAGTTATAAGCAAAAATAGCCATTTTTCATATCTCCGGACCAGTAGGTGGCGCTGCGCCGAAACGCAGCATGTAGCCTCAGGTCATGCTTGTGATGACATATACCAATTTTGGTCTGAATCCGATAAAGCGTTGCGGAGATACAGCCCTACGACTGTTTTCGCAAGCGCTACGTAAAATTTGTTAGAGCGTTATTCGAAAACGGTTTGACGAATCAATTTGAATTCCATAACTTTTTGTCAGCACTACCTGAAGATGATCTGGTTCAATTTTCGTGCAAATCGGACAAACCGTCTAGGACGAGTTCGAAAAAGTAGCTTTTTCAGGTCATTCAAAATGGCGGCCATATTTATATGCCGGAAAATGACATCATAGGGTGCACTCGAATCGACAAGAGCTCAGGAATCAGAGGAAAAAGAATTTTGTTGATTGGCCTTACTGTTCAAAAGTTATTAGCAAAATAAAAGTGAAATTTTGGACAGGTGGTGGCGCTAGAGGGAATGACTTAGAAACACCAAAATTGGTGTATTTAATGTTGGGACTGTCCTCTATCAGAATGTCAAATCAAAACAACTTTCCCGCAATCGGTTCTATGGGCTGCCATAGACGCCCAGTCGGAAGAAACGGAAGAATAATAATAATAAGAACGGGAACAGATACAATAGGTGCCTACGCACCTTCGGTGCTTGGCCCCTAAATATAGCTGCAAGCAGCAATTACCGGGGCCAAGCAGAATAAGACGACAAGACATTTCGACATGTCTGAAAGTGTCAGACCAACTGCAACAATGAGCAATTAAAGACATTTAAAGAGGATTTTAGACAAAATGGCTGAAAAATCATAGAAACAGTAATTAAAAATATGATTTAATGGATTATCACTTTCGACAAATAGGTGGCACAGTTACAAAACTGATGTGATGTGGTCAGAGTGAGGAGACAATGACACATACAAAGTTTGGTGTCAATATGTCAAGGCATTGCAGAGATAAAGCCTGAATAGTGCTATTAGCATCATGCCTCAAATTTGCTGCTGCGCTATACGAAAACGTTTTCGTGAATTGACACGAAATCCATAACTTTTAGTCGGCACAGTCTGGGGATGATACGATTCGATTTTGGTGAAAATCGGACAAACGGTGTGGGAGGAGTTCGAAAAAGTAGATTTTGAATGAAAATAGCATTTTATCTCACAAAACTGTATTGAAGTCAATGGGAATTTCATGTTTTGTTCTATTATAGCGCCACCAAGAGGCTCAGTCCCACAATTTTTTTTACGTGTCCTCAGAGTGAGCCCATACATATGTGTGTCAGTTTTGGTGAAAATATCTCAATTTGCTTTAGAGTTATAAACATTTATATGAAAAAACACGTAAAAAATGACTGACACATGACTTTGTTTGAATTTTACTACCCCTAAACATCAATATTTTCGCATTTGGACATTGGCGTTTAGCTATCGACCTATGTTTCCAAACTTCTGACGGTGGTTTTGTCTCGATCGGACAAGCGGTTTCGAAGATATAGCCTAATGTTTTTTAAGCGCTAAATCACAACGCTACACAAACCGTAAGGCGAAACCTAGCATGTTTGGTATCATAGGACTCGGCAATGATTCAGGAGTCTAAAAAGATGAGTTTCGTGAAAATAAGTTGACCACACCCAAAGTTATAAGCATTTGAAAAAAAAAATTCACCACTAGGTGGCGCTGTTTCGAAACTTCTCACGCTCCTTCAGGACATCGGGCTGATGACCCATACCAAGTTCCGTAACAATCCGTTCATGTGTTCTTAAAATACAGCATTTTAGCACAAAATTCAAAATGGCCGACAGCCAAAATGGCCGATATGGTAATATTGGATATCAGTGGACTCGGCATGTTACCCTGAATCTAACGAGACCAATTTTATGATTTTTGGACAAACTGTTCAGAAGTTATAAGCAAAAATAGCCATTTTTCATATCTCCGGACCAGTAGGTGGCGCTGCGCCGAAACACAGCATGTAGCCTCAGGTCATGCTTGTGATGACATGTACCAACTTTGGTCTGAATCTGATAAAGCGTTGCGGAGATACGGCTTTACATCTGTTTTCGCAAGAGCTACGTAAAATTTATTCGTGGGTTTATCGAAAACTGTTAAGCGAATCAACTTGAATTCCATAACTTTTTGTCAGCATGGTCTGTAGATGATCTGGTTTAATTTTCGTGCAAATCGGACAAACCGTCTAGGACGAGTTCGAAAAAGTAGCTTTTTAGATAAATTCAAAATGGCGGCCATATTGTTATGACGGAAATGACGTCATAGGGTGCAATCGAATTGGCATGAGCTCAGGAATCAGAGAGAAAAAGAATTTTGTTGATTGGCCTTACGGTTCAAAAGTTATTAGCAAAATAAAAGTGAAACTTTGGACAGGTGGTGGCGCTAGAGGGAATGACTTAGACACACCAAAATTGGTGTATTTAATGTTGGGACTGTCCTCTATCAGAATGTCAAACCAAAACAACTTTCCCGCATTCGGTTCTATGGGCTGCCATAGACTCCCAGTTGGAAGAAGGAAGAATAATAATAAATATAGCTGCAAGCAGCCATTACCGGGGCCAAGCTGAATAAGACGACAAGACATGCCGACATGTCTGAAAGTGTCAGACCAACTGCAACAATGAGCAATTAAAGACATTTAAAGAGGATTTTAGGCAAAATGCCTGAAAAATCATAGAAACAATAAATAAAAATATGATTTGATGGATTATCACTTTCGACCAATAGGTGGCGCAGTTACAAAACTGATGTGATGTGGTCAGAGTGAAGTTACAATGACACATACAAAGTTTGGTGTCAATATGTCAAGGCATTGCAGAGATAAAGCCTTAATTAATGCTATTAGCATCATGCCTCAACTTTGCTGCTGCGCTATACGAAAACGGTTTCGTCTATCGACACGAAATCCATAACTTTTAGTCGGCACGGTCTGGAGATGATACGATTCGATTTTGGTGAAAATCGGACAAACGGTCTAGGAGGAGTTCGAAAAAGTAGGTTTTGAATGAAAATCAAGATGGCGGACAAGAAGTTTACCAAATAAGGAAAATTTGGTATCTATGTTCTCGGCTTGACCCAAGGAATCTATTAAGACCAGTGGCATTTACATAGGCCGATGTATTCAAAAGTTATTAGCAGTTTTGGAAATGTTGTTATAACTTTTGACCACTAGGTGGCGCTGTCTCTAAATATTTTGGGTACCTTCAGGGGATGGTGCTGATGGCACATTCTGAGTTTCGTAATATTACACCAATGCATTTGTTTAGTATAGCATTTTATTTCACAAAACTGCATTGAAGTCAATGGGAATTTCATGTTTTGTTCTATTATAGCGCCACCAAGAGGCTCAGTCCCACCATTTTTTTTATGTGTCCTCAGAGTGAGCCCATACATATATGTGTCGATTTTGGTGCAAAAATCTCAATTTGCTTCGGAGTTATAGACATTTATATGAAAAAACACGAAAAAAATGACTGACACATGACTTTGATTGGAAATTAGTACCCCTAAACATCAATATTTTCGCATTTGGGCATTGGCGTGTAGCTATCGACCTATGTTTCCAAACTTCTGACGGTGGTTTCGTCTCGATCGGACTAGCGGTTTCAAAGATATAGCCAAATGTTTTTTAAGCGCTAAATCACAACGCTACACAAACCGTAAGGCAAAACCTAGCATGTTTGGTATCGTAGGACTCGGCAATGATTCAGGAGTCTAAAAAGATGAGTTTCGTGAAAATAAGTCGACCACACCCAAAGTTATAAGCATTTGAAAAAAAAAATTCACCACTAGGTGGCGCTGTTTCGAAACTTCTCAGGCTCATTCAGGGCATTGTGCTGATGACCCATACCACGTTTCGTAACAATCCGTTCATGCGTTCATAAAATACAGAATTTTAGCACAAAATTCAAAATGGCCGACAGCCAAAATGACCGATATGGTCAAATTGGATATCAGTCGACTCGGCATGTTGCCCTGAATCTAACGAGACCAATTGTATGATTTTTGGACAAACTGTTCAGAAGTTATAAGCAAAAATAGCCATTTTTCATATCTCCGGACCAGTAGGTGGCGCTGCGCCGAAACACAGCATGTAGCCTCAGGTCATGCTTGTGAGTACAAGTACCAAGTTTGGTCTGAATACGATAAACCGTTGCGGAGATACGGCCTTACGACTGTTTTTGCTAGCGCTACGTAAAATGTATTCGTGCGTTTATCGAAAACGGTTTGACGAATCCATTTGAATTCCATAACTTTTTGTCAGCACTACCTGAAGATGATCTGGTTCAATTTTCGTGCAAATCGGACAAACCGTCTAGGACGAGTTCGAAAAAGTAGCTTTTTTTGAAAATTCAAGATGGCGGCCATATTTTTATGACGGCAAATGACGTCATAGGGTGCAATCGAATCGCCATGAGCTCAGGAATCAGTGGAAAAAAGAATTTCGCTGATTGGCCTTACGGTTCAAAAGTTATTAGCAAAATAAAAGTGAAATTTTGGACAGGTGGTGGCGCTAGAGGGAATGACTTAGAAACACCAAAATTGGTGTATTTAATGTTGAGACGGTCCTCTATCAGAATGTCAAACCAAAACAACTTTCCCGCAATCGGTTCTATGGGCTGCCATAGACTCCCAGTCGGAAGAAGGAAGAATAATAATAATAATAATAATAAATATAGCTGCAAGCAGCCATTACCGGGGCCAAGCACAATCAGATGACAAGACATGCCAACATTGCTGAAAGTGTCAGACAAACTGCAACAATGAGCAATTAAAGACATTAAAGAGTATTTTAGGCCAAATGCCTGAAAAATCATAGAAACAGTAAATAAAAATATGATTTAATGGATTATCACTTTCAACCAATAGGTGGCGCAGTTACAAACCTGATGTGATGCGGTCAGAGTGAAGTGACAATGACACATACAAAGTTTGGTGTCAATATGTCAAGGCATTGCAGAGATAAAGCCTGAATAGTGCCTTTGGCATCATGCCTCAACTTTGCTGTTGCGGTATACGAAAACGGTTTCGTCAATCGACACGAAATCAATAACTTTTAGTCGGCACGGTCTGGAGATGATACGATTCGATTTTGGTGAAAATCGGACAAACGGTCTAGGAGGAGTTCGAAAAAGTAGGTTTTGACTGAACATCAAGATGGCGGACAGGAAGTTTGGCCAAATAAGGAAAACTTGGTATCTATGTTCTCGGCTTGACCCAAGGAATCTATTAAGACCCGTGGCATTTCAATAGCCAGATTTATTCAAAAGTTATTAGCCTTTTTGGAAATTTTGTTATAACTTTTGACCACTAGGTGGCGCTGTCTTGAATTATTTTGGTTGCCTTCAGGGGATGGTGCTGATGACACAATCTGAGTTTCGTAATATTACACCAATGCATTTGTTTAGTATAGCATTTTATTTCACAAAACTGTATTGAAGTCAATGGGAATTTCATATTTTGTTCAATTATAGCGCCACCAAGAGGCTCAGTCCCACAATTTTTTTTACGTGTCCTCAGAGTGAGCCCATACATATGTGTGTCAATTTTGGTGAAAATATCTCAATTCGCTTCGGAGTTATAGACATTTATATGAAAAAACACGAAAAAAATGACTGACACATGACTTTGATTGAATATTACTACCCCTAAACATCAATATTTTCGCATTTGGGCATTGGCGTATAGCTATCGACCTATGTTTCCAAACTTCTGACGGTGGTTTCGTCTCGATCGGACTAGCGGTTTCAAAGATATAGCCAAATGTTTTTTAAGCGCTAAATCACAACGCTACACAAACCGTAAGGCGAAACCTAGCATGTTTGGTATCGTAGGACTCGGCAACGATTCAGGAGTCTAAAAAGATGAGTTTCGTGAAAATAAGTCGATCACACCCAAAGTTATAAGCATTTGAAAAAAAAAATTCACCACTAGGTGGCGCTGTTTCGAAACTTCTCACACTCCTTCAGGACATCGTGCTGATGACCCATACCAAGTTTCGTAACAATCCGTTCATGCGTTGTTAAAATACAGCATTTTAGCACAAAATTCAAAATGGCCGACAGTCAAATTGGCCGATATGGCAAAATTGGATATCAGTCGACTCGGCATGACGCCCTGAATCTATCAAGACCAATTTTATGATTTTTGGACAAACTGTTCAGAAGTTATAAGCAAAAATAGCCATTTTTCATATCTCCGGACCTGTAGGTGGCGCTGTGCCGAAACGCAGCATGTAGCCTCAGGTCATGCTTGTGAGTACATGTACCAAGTTTGGTCTGAATACGATAAACCGTTGCGGAGATACGGCCTTACGACTGTTTTTGCAAGCGCTACGTAAAATTTGTTCGAGCGTTTATCGAAAACGGTTTGACGAATCAACAAGATTTTAATAACTTTTTGTCACCCCTGCCTGAAGATGATCCGATTCAATTTTCGTGCAAATCGGACAAACCGTCTAGGACGAGTTCGAAAAAGTACCTTTTTAAGAAAATTCAAAATGGCGGCCATGTTTTTATGACGGAAAATGACGATATAGGGTGCAATCGAATCGTCATGAGCTCAGGAATCAGAGGAAAAAAGGATTTCGCTGATTGGCCTTACGGTTCAAAAGTTATTAGCAAAGTAAAAGTGAAACTTTGGACAGGTGGTGGCGCTAGAGGGAATGACTTAGAAACACCAAAATTGGTGTACTTAATGTTGGGACTGTCCTCTATCAGAATGTCAAACCAAAACAACTTTCCCGCAATCGGTTCTATGGGCTGCCATAGACTCCCATGGCGGAAGAAGAAGAATAATAATAAGAACGGGAACAGATACAATAGGTGCCTCCGCACCTTCGGTGCTTGGCCCCTAATAATAATAAGAACGGGAACGAAAACAATAGGTGCCTCCGCACCTTCGGTGCTTGGCCCCTAATAAGAACGGGAACAGATACAATAGGTGCCTCCGCACCTTCGGTGCTTGGCCCCTAATAATAAGAACGCGAACGGATACAATAGGTGCCTCCGCACCTTCGGTGCTTGGCCCCTAAATATAGCTGCAAGCAGCAATTACCGGGGCCAAGCAGAATAAGATGACAAGACATGCCGACATGTCTGAAAGTGTCAGACCAACTGCAACAATGAGCAATTAAAGACATTTAAAGAGGATTTTAGACGAAATGGCTGAAAAATCATAGAAACAGTAATTAAAAATATGATTTAATGGATTATCACTTTCGACAAATAGGTGGCGCAGTTACAAAACTGATGTGATGTGGTCAGAGTGAGGAGACAATGACACATACAAAGTTTGGTGTCAATATGTCAAGGCATTGCAGAGATAAAGCCTGAATAGTGCTATTAGCATCATGCCTCAAATTTGCTGCTGCGCTATACGAAAACGGTTTCGTCAATTGACACGAAATCCATAACTTTTAGTCGGCACAGTCTGGGGATGATACGATTCGATTTTGGTGAAAATCGGACAAACGGTGTGGGAGGAGTTCGAAAAAGTAGGTTTTGAATGAAAATAGCATTTTATCTCACAAAACTGTATTGAAGTCAATGGGAATTTCATGTTTTGTTCTATTATAGCGCCACCAAGAGGCTCAGTCCCACAATTTTTTTTACGTGTCCTCAGAGTGAGCCCATACATATGTGTGTCAGTTTTGGTGAAAATATCTCAATTTGCTTTAGAGTTATAAACATTTATATGAAAAAACACGTAAAAAATGACTGACACATGACTTTGTTTGAATTTTACTACCCCTAAACATCAATATTTTCGCATTTGGGCATTGGCATATGGCTATCGACCTATGTTTCCAAACTTCTGACGGTGGTTTCGTCTCGATCGGACAAGCGGTTTCGAAGATATAGCCTAATGTTTTTTAAGCGCTAAATCACAACGCTACACAAACCGTAAGGCGAAACCTAGCATGTTTGGTATCGTAGGACTCGGCAAGGTTTCAGGAGTCTAATTAGATGAGTCTCGTGAAAATAAGTCGACCGCACCCAAAGTTATAAGCATTTGAAAAAAAAAATTCCCCACTAGGTGGCGCTGTTTCGAAACTTCTCACACTCCTTCAGGACATCGTGCTGATGACCCATGCCAAGTTTCGTAACAATCCGTTCATGCGTTCATAAAATACAGCATTTTAGCACATAATTCAAAATGGTCGACAGTCAAAATGGCCGATATGGTAAAATTGGATATCAGTCGACTCGGCATGTCGCCCTGAATCTAACGAGACCAATTTTATGATTTTTGGACAAACTGTTCAGAAGTTATAAGCAAAAATAGCCATTTTTCATATCTCCGGACCAGTAGGTGGCGCTGCGCCGAAATGCAGCATGTAGCCTCAGGTCATGCTTGTGATGACATGTACCAAGTTTGGTCTGAATACGATAAACCGTTGCAGAGATACAGCCTTACGACTGTTTTTGCAGGCGCTACGTAAAATTTGTTCGTGCGTTTATTGAAAACGGTTTGACGAATCAATTTGAATTCCATAACTTTTGGTCAGCACTACCTGAAGATGATCTGGTTCAATTTTCGTGCAAATCGGACAAACCGTCTAGGACGAGTTCGAAAAAGTAGGTTTTTCGAATGAATCAAAATGGCGGCCATATTTTTATTACAGAAAATGAAGTCATAGGATGCAATCGAATCGGCATGAGCTCAGGAATCAGAGGAAAAAATAATTTTGTTGATTGGCCTTACAGTTCAAAAGTTATTAGCAAAATAAAAGTGAAACTTTGGACAGGTGGTGGCGCTAGAGGGAATGACTTAGAAACACAAAAATTGCTGTATTTAATGTTGGGACTGTCCTCTATCAGAATGTCAAACCAAAACAACTTTCCCGCAATCGGTTCTATGGGCTGCCATAGACGCCCAGTCGGAAGAAGAATAATAATAATAAATATAGCTGCAAGCAGCAATTACCGGGGCCAAGCAGAATAAGACGACAAGACATGCCAACATTGCTGAAAGTGTCAGATCAACTGCAACAATTAGCAATTAAAGACATTTAAAGAGGATTTTAGGCGAAATGCCTGAAAAATCATATAAACAGTAATTAAAAATATGATTTAATGGATTATCACTTTCGACCAATAGGTGGCGCAGTTACAAAACTGATGTGATGTGGTCAGAGTGAAGTGACAATGACACATACAAAGTTTGGTGTCAATATGTCAAGGCATTGCAGAGATAAAGCCTGAATAATGCTTTTAGCATCATGCCTCAACTTTGCTGCTGCGCTATACGAAAACGGTTTCGTCAATCGACACGAAATCCATAACTTTCAGTCGGCACAGTCTGGAGATGATATGATTCGATTTTGGTGAAAATCGGACAATCGGTGTAGGAGGAGTTCGAAAAAGTAGGTTTTGAATGAAAATAGCATTTTATTTCACAAAACTCTATTGAAGTCAATGGGAATTTCATGTTTTGTTCTATTATAGCGCCACCAAGAGGCTCAGTCCCACAATTTTTTTTACGTGTCCTCAGAGTGAGCCCATACATATGTGTGTCAGTTTTGGTGAAAATATCTCAATTCGCTTCAGAGTTATAGGCATTTATATGAAAAAACACGTAAAAAATGACTGACACATGACTTTGTTTGGAATTTACTACCCCTAAACATCAATATTTTCGCATTTGGGCATTGGCGTATAGCTATCGACCTATGTTTTCAAACTTCTGACGGTGGTTTCGTCTCGATCGGACTAGCGGTTTCGAAGATGTAGCCAAATGTTTTTTAAGCGCTAAATCACAACGCTACACAAACCGTAAGGCGAAACCTAGCATGTTTGGTATCATAGGACTCGGCAATGATTCAGGAGTCTAAAAAGATGAGTTTCGTGAAAATAAGTTGACCACACCCAAAGTTATAAGCATTTGAAAAAAAAAATTCACCACTAGGTGGCGCTGTTTCGAAACTTCTCACGCTCCTTCAGGACATCGGGCTGATGACCCATACCAAGTTCCGTAACAATCCGTTCATGTGTTCTTAAAATACAGCATTTTAGCACAAAATTCAAAATGGCCGACAGCCAAAATGGCCGATATGGTAATATTGGATATCAGTGGACTCGGCATGTTACCCTGAATCTAACGAGACCAATTTTATGATTTTTGGACAAACTGTTCAGAAGTTATAAGCAAAAATAGCCATTTTTCATATCTCCGGACCAGTAGGTGGCGCTGCGCCGAAACACAGCATGTAGCCTCAGGTCATGCTTGTGATGACATGTACCAACTTTGGTCTGAATCTGATAAAGCGTTGCGGAGATACGGCTTTACATCTGTTTTCGCAAGCGCTACGTAAAATTTATTCGTGCGTTTATCGAAAACTGTTAAGCGAATCAACTTGAATTCCATAACTTTTTGTCAGCATGGTCTGTAGATGATCTGGTTTAATTTTCGTGCAAATTGGACAAACCGTCTAGGACGAGTTCGAAAAAGTAGCTTTTTAGATAAATTCAAAATGGCGGCCATATTGTTATGACGGAAATGACGTCATAGGGTGCAATCGAATTGGCATGAGCTCAGGAATCAGAGAGAAAAAGAATTTTGTTGATTGGCCTTACGGTTCAAAAGTTATTAGCAAAATAAAAGTGAAACTTTGGACAGGTGGTGGCGCTAGAGGGAATGACTTAGACACACCAAAATTGGTGTATTTAATGTTGGGACTGTCCTCTATCAGAATGTCAAACCAAAACAACTTTCCCGCATTCGGTTCTATGGGCTGCCATAGACTCCCAGTTGGAAGAAGGAAGAATAATAATAATAAGAACGGGAACAGATACAATAGGTGCCTCCGCACCTTCGGTGCTTGGCCCCTAATAATAAGAACGCGAACAGAAACAATAGGTGCCTCCGCACCTTCGGTGCTTGGCCCCTAAATATAGCTGCAAGCAGCAATTACCGGGGCCAAGCAGAATAAGACGACAAGACATGCCGACATGTCTGAAAGTGTCAGACCAACTGCAACAATGAGCAATTAAAGACATTTAAAGAGGATTTTAGACGAAATGGCTGAAAAATCATAGAAACAGTAATTAAAAATATGATTTAATGGATTATCACTTTCGACAAATAGGTGGCGCAGTTACAAAACTGATGTGATGTGGTCAGAGTGAGGAGACAATGACACATACAAAGTTTGGTGTCAATATGTCAAGGCATTGCAGAGATAAAGCCTGAATAGTGCTATTAGCATCATGCCTCAAATTTGCTGCTGCGCTATACGAAAACGGTTTCGTCAATTGACACGAAATCCATAACTTTTAGTCGGCACAGTCTGGGGATGATACGATTCGATTTTGGTGAAAATCGGACAAACGGTGTGGGAGGAGTTCGAAAAAGTAGGTTTTGAATGAAAATAGCATTTTATCTCACAAAACTGTATTGAAGTCAATGGGAATTTCATGTTTTGTTCTATTATAGCGCCACCAAGAGGCTCAGTCCCACAATTTTTTTTTACGTGTCCTCAGAGTGAGCCCATACATATGTGTGTCAGTTTTGGTGAAAATATCTCAATTTGCTTTAGAGTTATAAACATTTATATGAAAAAACACGTAAAAAATGACTGACACATGACTTTGTTTGAATTTTACTACCCCTAAACATCAATATTTTCGCATTTGGGCATTGGTGTATAGCTATCGACCTATGTTTCCAAACTTCTGACGGTGGTTTCGTCTCGATCGGACAAGCGGTTTCGAAGATATAGCCTAATGTTTTTTAAGCGCTAAATCACAACGCTACACAAACCGTAAGGCGAAACCTAGCATGTTTGGTATCGTAGGACTCGGCAAGGTTTCAGGAGTCTAATTAGATGAGTCTCGTGAAAATAAGTCGACCGCACCCAAAGTTATAAGCATTTGAAAAAAAAAATTCCCCACTAGGTGGCGCTGTTTCGAAACTTCTCACACTCCTTCAGGACATCGTGCTGATGACCCATGCCAAGTTTCGTAACAATCCGTTCATGCGTTCATAAAATACAGCATTTTAGCACATAATTCAAAATGGCCGATATGGTAAAATTGGATATCAGTCGACTCGGCATGTCGCCCTGAATCTAACGAGACCAATTTTATGATTTTTGGACAAACTGTTCAGAAGTTATAAGCAAAAATAGCCATTTTTCATATCTCCGGACCAGTAGGTGGCGCTGCGCCGAAACGCAGCATGTAGCCTCAGGTCATGCTTGTGATGACATGTACCAAGTTTGGTCTGAATACGATAAACCGTTGCAGATATACAGCCTTACGACTGTTTTTGCAGGCGCTACGTAAAATTTGTTCGTGCGTTTATTGAAAACGGTTTGACGAATCAATTTGAATTCCATAACTTTTGGTCAGCACTGCCTGAAGATGATCTGGTTCAATTTTCGTGCAAATCGGACAAACCGTCTAGGACGAGTTCGAAAAAGTAGGTTTTTCGAATGAATCAAAATGGCGGCCATATTTTTATTACAGAAAATGAAGTCATAGGATGCAATCGAATCGGCATGAGCTCAGGAATCAGAGGAAAAAATAATTTTGTTGATTGGCCTTACAGTTCAAAAGTTATTAGCAAAATAAAAGTGAAACTTTGGACAGGTGGTGGCGCTAGAGGGAATGACTTAGAAACACCAAAATTGGTGTATTTAATGTTGGGACTGTGCTCTATCAGAATGTCAAACCAAAACAACTTTCCCGCAATCGGTTCTATGGGCTGCCATAGACTCCAAGAGCGGAAGAAGAAGAAGAATAATAATAATAATAATAAGAACGCGAACGGATACAATAGGTGCCTCCGCACCTTCGGTGCATGGCCCCTAAATATAGCTGCAAGCAGCAATTATCGGGGCCAAGCGCAAGCAGATGACAGGATATGCCAACATGGCTGAAGGTGTCAGACCAACTGGAACAATGAGCAATTAAATACATTTAAAGAGGATTTTAGATGAAATGGCTGAAAAATCATATAAAAAAATCATTTAAAATATGATTTAATGGATTATCACTTTCGACCAATAGGTGGCGCAGTTACAAAACTGATGTGATGTGGTCAGAGTGAAGTGACAATGACACATACAAAGTTTGGTGTCAATATGTCAAGGCGTTGCAGAGATAAAGCCTGAATAGTGCTTTTAGCATCATGCCTCAACTTTGCTGCTACGCTATACGAAAACGGTTTCGTCTATTGACACGAAATCCATAACTTTTAGTCAGCACACTCTGGAGATGATACGATTCGATTTTGGTGAAAATCGGACAAACACTCTAGGAGGAGTTCGAAAAAGTAGGTTTTGAATGAAAATAGCATTTTATTTCACAAAACTCTATTGAAGTCAATGGGAATTTCATGTTTTGTTCTATTATAGCGCCACCAAGAGGCTCAGTCCCACCATTTTTTTTACGTGTCCTCGGAGTGAGCCCATACATATGTGTGTCAGTTTTGGTGAAAATATCTCAATTCGCTTCAGAGTTATAGGCATTTATATGAAAAAACACGTAAAAAATGACTGACACATGACTTTGTTTGGAATTTACTACCCCTAAACATCAATATTTTCGCATTTGGGCATTGGCGTATAGCTATCGACCTATGTTTCCAAACTTCTGACGGTGGTTTCGTCTCGATCGGACTAGCGGTTTCGAAGATATAGCCAAATGTTTTTTAAGCGCTAAATCACAACGCTACACAAACCGTAAGGCAAAACCTAGCATGTTTGGTATCATAGGACTCGGCAATGATTCAGGAGTCTAAAAAGATGAGTTTCGTGAAAATAAGTTGACCACACCCAAAGTTATAAGCATTTGAAAAAAAAAATTCACCACTAGGTGGCGCTGTTTCGAAACTTCTCACGCTCCTTCAGGACATCGGGCTGATGACCCATACCAAGTTCCGTAACAATCCGTTCATGCGTTCTTAAAATACAGCATTTTAGCACAAAATTCAAAATGGCCGACAGCCAAAATGGCCGATATGGTAATATTGGAAATCAGTGGACTCGGCATGTTACCCTGAATCTAACGAGACCAATTTTATGATTTTTGGACAAACTGTTCAGAAGTTATAAGCAAAAATAGCCATTTTTCATATCTCCGGACCAGTAGGTGGCGCTGCGCCGAAACACAGCATGTAGCCTCAGGTCATGCTTGTGATGACATGTACCAACTTTGGTCTGAATCTGATAAAGCGTTGCGGAGATACGGCTTTACATCTGTTTTCGCAAGCGCTACGTAAAATTTATTCGTGGGTTTATCGAAAACTGTTAAGCGAATCAACTTGAATTCCATAACTTTTTGTCAGCATGGTCTGTAGATGATCTGGTTCAATTTTCGTGCAAATCGGACAAACCGTCTAGGACGAGTTCGAAAAAGTAGCTTTTTAGATAAATTCATAATGGCGGCCATATTGTTATGACGGAAATGACGTCATAGGGTGCAATCGAATTGGCATGAGCTCAGGAATCAGAGAGAAAAAGAATTTTGTTGATTGGCCTTACGGTTCAAAAGTTATTAGCAAAATAAAAGTGAAACTTTGGACAGGTGGTGGCGCTAGAGGGAATGACTTAGACACACCAAAATTGGTGTATTTAATGTTGGGACTGTCCTCTATCAGAATGTCAAACCAAAACAACTTTCCCGCATTCGGTTCTATGGGCTGCCATAGACTCCCAGTTGGAAGAAGGAAGAATAATAATAATAAGAACGGGAACAGATACAATAGGTGCCTCCGCACCTTCGGTGCTTGGCCCCTAATAAGAACCGGAACAAACACAATAGGTGCCTCCGCACCTTCGGTGCTTGGCCCCTAAATATAGCTGCAAGCAGCAATTACCGGGGCCAAGCAGAATAAGACGACAAGACATGCCAACATGTCTGAAAGTGTCAGACCAACTGCAACAATGAGCAATTAAAGACATTTAAAGAGGATTTTAGACGAAATGGCTGAAAAATCATAGAAACAGCAATTAAAAATATGATTTAATTGATTATCACTTTTGACAAATAGGTGGCACAGTTACAAAACTGATGTGATGTGGTCAGAGTGAGGAGACAATGACACATACAAAGTTTGGTGTCAATATGTCAAGGCATTGCAGAGATAAAGCCTGAATAGTGCTTTTATCATCATGCCTCAAATTTGCTGCTGTGCTATACGAAAACGGTTTCGTCAATCGACACGAAATCCATAACTTTTAGTCGGCACAGTCTGGAGATGATATGATTCGATTTTGGTGAAAATCGGACAAACGGTGTGGGAGGAGTTCGAAAAAGTAGGTTTTGAATGAAAATAGCATTTTATTTCACAAAACTGTATTGAAGTCAATGGGAATTTCATGTTTTGTTCTATTATAGCGCCACCAAGAGGCTCAGTCACACCATTTTTTTATGTGTCCTCAGAGTGAGCCCATACATATATGTGTCGATTTTGGTGCAAAAATCTCAATTTGCTTCGGAGTTATAGACATTTATATGAAAAAACACGAAAAAAATGACTGACACATGACTTTGATTGGAAATTAGTACCCCTAAACATCAATATTTTCGCATTTGGGCATTGGCATATAGCTATCGACCTATGTTTCCAAACTTCTGACGGTGGTTTCGTCTCGATCGGACAAACGGTTTCGAAGATATAGCCTAATGTTTTTTAAGCGCTAAATCACAACGCTACACAAACCGTAAGGCGAAACCTAGCATGTTTGGTATCGTAGGACTCGGCAAGGTTTCAGGAGTCTAATTAGATGAGTCTCGTGAAAATAAGTCGACCAAACCCAAAGTTATAAGCGTTTGAAAAAAAAAATTCACCACTAGGTGGCGCTGTTTCGAAAATTCTCAGGCTCCTTCAGTGCATCGTGCTGATGATCCATTCCGAGTTTTGTAACGATACGTTCACGCGTTCATAAAATACAGCATTTTAGCACATAATTCAAAATGGCCGACAGCCAAAATGGCTGATCTGGGAAAATTGGATATCAGTCGACTCGGCATGTTGCCCTGAATCTAACGAGACTGATTTTATGATTTTTGGACAAACCATTCAGAAGTTATAAGCAAAAACATCCATTTGTCATATCTCCGGACCAGTAGGTGGCGCTGCGCCGAAACGCAGCATGTAGCCTCAGGTCATGCTTGTGATGACATGTACCAAGATTGGTCTGAATCTGATAAAGCGTTGCGGAGATACAGCCTTATGTCTGTTTTCGCAAGCGCTACGTAAAATTTCTTCGTGGGTTTATCGAAAACGGTTAAGAGAATCAACTTGAATTCCATAACTTTTTGTCGGCATGGTCTGGAGATGATCTGGTTCAAATTTCGTGAAAATCGGAGTAACGGCCTAGGAGGAGTTCGAAAAAGTAGGTTTTTCGGAAAATTCAAAATGGCGGAAAAATTTTCATGACGGAAAATGACGTCATAGGGTGCAATCGAATCGGCTTGAGCTAAGGAATCAGAGAAAAAAATAATTTTGTTTCTAGCCCATGTGGTTCAAAAGTTATTAGCATAAACATGAGTGCAACTTTGGACAGTTGGTGGCGCTAGAGGTAATGACTTGGAGACTCCAAATTTGCTATGCTGATAGGTCAGACCCTCCTCTATCAGTGTGCCAAATTTCATAACTTTCCCGCAAGCGGTTCTATGGGCTGCCATAGACTCCCAGTCGGAAAAATGAAGAATAATAATAATAAGAACGGGAACAGATACAATAGGTGCCTACGCACCTTCGGTGCTTGGCCCCTAATAAGAACCGGAACAAACACAATAGGTGCCTCCGCACCTTCGGTGCTTGGCCCCTAATAAGAACGCGAACGGATACAATAGGTGCCTCCGCACCTTCGGTGCTTGGCCCCTAATAAATATAGCTGCAAGCAGCAATTACCGGGGCCAAGCAGAATAAGACGACAAGACATGCCAACATGTCTGAAAGTGTCAGACCAACTGCAACAATGAGCAATTAAAGACATTTAAAGAGGATTTCAGGCGAAATGGCTGAAAAATCATGTAAAAAGTGATTCAAAATATGATTTAATGGATTGTCACTTTTGACCAAAAGGTGGCGCTGTTACGAAATTGATGTGGTGTGGTCAGAGTAAGGAGACAGTGACACATACAAAGTTTTGTGTCAATATGTCGAGGCATTGCAGATATAAAGCCTGAATAGTCATTTTGGCATCATGCCTCAACTTTGCTGCTGTGCTATACGAAAACAGTTTCATCAATCGACACGAAATCCATAACTTTTTGTCGGCACAGTCTGGAGATGATACGATTCGATTTTGGTGAAAATCGGACAAACGGTCTAGGAGGAGTTCGAAAAAGTAGGTTTTGAATGAAAATCAAGATGGCGGACAGGAAGTTTGGCCAAATAAGGAAAACTTGGTATCTATGTTCTCGGCTTGACCCAAGGAATCTATTAAGACCCGTGGCATTTCAATAGCCAGATTTATTCAAAAGTTATTAGCCTTTTTGGAAATTTTGTTATAACTTTTGACCACTAGGTGGCGCTGTCTTGAAATATTTTGGTTGCCTTCAGGGGATGGTGCTGATGACACAATCTGAGTTTTGTAATATTACACCAATGCATTTGTTTAGTATAGCATTTTATTTCACAAAACTGTATTGAAGTCAATGGGAATTTCATATTTTGTTCAATTATAGCGCCACCAAGAGGCTCAGTCCCACAATTTTTTTTATGTGTCCTCAGAGTGAGCCCATACATATATGTGTCGATTTTGGTGCAAAAATCTCAATTTGCTTCGGAGTTATAGACATTTATATGAAAAAACACGTAAAAAATGACTGACACATGACTTTGATTGAATATAACTACCCCTAAACATCAATATTTTCGCATTTGGGCATTGGCGTATAGCTATCGACCTATGTTTCCAAACTTCTGACGGTGGTTTCGTCTCGATCGGACTAGCGGTTTCAAAGATATAGCCAAATGTTTTTTAAGCGCTAAATCACAACGCTACACAAACCGTAAGGCGAAACCTAGCATGTTTGGTATCGTAGGACTCGGCAACGATTCAGGAGTCTAAAAAGATGAGTTTCGTGAAAATAAGTCGACCACACCCATAGTTATAAGCATTTGGAAAAACAAATTCACCACTAGGTGGCGCTGTTTCGAAACTTCTCAGGCTCATTCAGGGCATCGTGCTGATGACCCATGCCAAGTTTCGTAACAATCCGTTCATGCATTCCTAAAATACAGCATTTTAGCACATAATTCAAAATGGCCGACAGTCGAAATGGCCGATATGGCAAAATTGGATATCAGTCGACTCGGCATGTCGCCCTGAATCTATCAAGACCAATTTTATGATTTTTGGACAAACTGTTCAGAAGTTATAAGCAAAAATAGCCATTTTTCATATCTCCGGACCAGTAGGTGGCGCTGCGCCGAAACGCAGCATGTAGCCTCAGGTCATGCTTGTGAGTACATGTACCAAGTTTGGTCTGAATACGATAAACCGTTGCGGAGATACAGCCTTACGACTGTTTTTGCTAGCGCTACGTAAAATGTATTCGTGCGTTTATCGAAAACGGTTTGACGAATCAATTTGAATTCCATAACTTTTGGTCAACACTGCCTGAAGATGATCTGGTTCAATTTTCGTGCAAATCGGCCAAACCGTCTAGGACGAGTTCGAAAAAGTAGCTTTTTCAGAAAATTAAAAATGGCGGCCATATTTATATGACGGAAAATGACGTCATAGGGTGCAATCGAATCGGCATGAGCTCAGAAATAAGAGGAAAAAAGAATTTTGTTGATTGGCCTTACGGTTCAAAAGTTATTAGCAAAATAAAAGTGAAACTTTGGACAGGTGGTGGCGCTAGAGGGAATGACTTAGAAACACAAAAATTGGTGTATTTAATGTTGGGACTGTCCTCTATCAGAATGTCAAACCAAAACAACTTTCCCGCAATCGGTTCTATGGGCTGCCATAGACGCCCAGTCGGAAGAAGAATAATAATAAATATAGCTGCAAGCAGCAATTACCGGGGCCAAGCAGAATAAGACGACAAGACATGCCAACATGTCTGAAAGTGTCAGACCAACTGCAACAATGAGCAATTAAAGACATTTAAAGAGGATTTTAGGCGAAATGGCTGAAAAATCATGTAAAAAGTGATTCAAAATATGATTTAATGGATTGTCACTTTTGACCAAAAGGTGGCGCTGTTACGAAATTGATGTGGTGTGGTCAGAGTAAGGAGACAGTGACACATACAAAGTTTTGTGTCAATATGTCGAGGCATTGCAGATATAAAGCCTGAATAGTCATTTTGGCATCATGCCTCAACTTTGCTGCTGTGCTATACGAAAACGGTTTCATCAATCAACACGAAATCCATAACTTTTTGTCGGCACAATCTGGAGATGATACGATTCGATTTTGGTGAAAATCGGACAAACGGTCTAGGAGGAGTTCGAAAAAGTAGGTTTTGAATGAAAATCAAGATGGCGGACAGGAAGTTTGGCCAAATAAGGAAAACTTGGTATCTATGTTCTCGGCTTGACCCAAGGAATCTATTAAGACCCGTGGCATTTCAATAGCCAGATTTATTCAAAAGTTATTAGCCTTTTTGGAAATTTTGTTATAACTTTTGACCACTAGGTGGCGCTGTCTTGAAATATTTTGGTTGCCTTCAGGGGATGGTGCTGATGACACAATCTGAGTTTCGTAATATTACACCAATGCATTTGTTTAGTATAGCATTTTATTTCACAAAACTGTATTGAAGTCAATGGGAATTTCATGTTTTGTTCTGTTATATCACCACCAAGAGGCTCAGTCCCACCATTTTTTTAATGTGTCCTCAGAGTGAGCCCATGCATATTTGTGTCAATTTTGGTGAAAATATCTCAATTTGCTTCGGAGTTATAGACATTTCTATGAAAAAACACGTAAAAAATGACTGACACATGACTTTGTTTGGAATTTACTACCCCTAAACATCAATATTTTCGCATTTGGGCATTGGCATATGGCTATCGACCTATGTTTCCAAACTTCTGAAGGTGGTTTCGTCTCGATCGGACAAGCGGTTTCAAAGATATAGCCAAATGTTTTTTAAGCGCTAAATCACAACGCTACACAAACCATAAGGCAAAACCTAACATGTTTGGTATCGTTGGACTCGGCAACGATTCAGGAGTCTAAAGAGATGAGTCCTGTGAAAATAAGTTGACCACACCCAAAGTTATAAGCATTTGGAAGCATTTGGGAAAAAAAATTCACCACTAGGTGGCACTGTTTCGAAACTTCTCAGGCTCCTTCAGGGCATCGTGCTGATGATCCATTCCGAGTTTTGTAACGATACGTTCACGCGTTCATAAAATACAGCATTTTAGCACATAATTCAAAATGGCCGACAGCCAAAATGGCTGATCGGGGAAAATTGGATATCAGTCGACTCAGCATGATGCCCTGAATCTAACGAGACCACTTTTATGATTTTTGGACAAACCATTCAGAAGTTATAAGCAAAAATAGCCATTTTTCATATCTCCAGACCAGTAGGTGGCACTGTGCCGAAACGCAGCATGTTGCCTCAGGTCATGCTTGTGATGAGATGTACCAAGTTTGGTCTGAATATGTAAAAGTGTTGAGGAGATACTGGCTTGTGTCTGTTTTCGCAAGCGCTACGTAAAATTTGTTTGCACGGTATTCGAGAACGGTTTGATGAATCAACACGAATTCCATAACTTTTTGTCGGCATGGTCTGAAGATGATCTGATTAAATTTTCGTGGAAATTGGAGCAACGGCCTAGGAGGAGTTTGAAAAAGTAGGTTTTTCGGAAAATTCAAAATGCCGGAAAAATTATTATGACGAAAAATGACGTCATAGGGTGCAATCGAATCGCCCTGATCTCAGAAATCAGAGGAAAAAAGAATTTTGTTTCTAGCCCGTGTGGTTCAAAAGCTATTAGCATAAACATGAGTGAAACTTTGGACAGTTGGTGGCGCTAGAGGGAATGACTTAGACACACCAAAATTGGTGTATTTAATGTTGGGACTGTCCTCTATCAGAATGTCAAACCATTACAACTTTCCCGCGATCGGTTCTATGGGCTGCCATAGACTCCCAGTCGGAAGAAGGAAGAATAATAATAATAAATATAGCTGCAAGCAGCAATTATCGGGGCCAAGCGCAAGCAGATGACAGGATATGCCAACATGGCTGAAGGTGTCAGACCAACTGCAACAATGAGCAATTAAAGACATTTAGAGAGGATTTTAGGTGAAATGGCTGAAAAATCATATAAAAAGTAATCCAGAATATGATTTAATGGATTATCACTTTCGACCAATAGGTATAGCAGTTACAAAACTGATGTGATGTGGTCAGAGTGAAGTGACAATGACACATACAAAGTTTGGTGTCAATATGTTAAGGCATTGCAGAGATAAAGCCTGAATAGTGCTATTAGCATCATGCCTCAACTTTGCTGCTGCTCTATGCGAAAACGGTTTCGTCTATCGACACGAAATCCATAACTTTTAGTCGGCACAGTCTGGAGATGATATGATTCGATTTTGGTGAAAATCAGACAAACGGTCTAGGAGGAGTTCGAAAAAGTACGTTTTGAAGGAAAATCAAGATGGTGGACAGGAAGTTAGGCCAAATAAGAAAAGCTTGGTATCTATGTTCTCGGCGTAACCCAAGGAATCTATTAAGACCAGTGGCATTTCAATAGCCAGATTAATTCAAAAGTTATTAGCCTTTTTGTAAATTTTGTTATAACTTTTGACCACTAGGTGGCGCTGGTTCGAAACTTCTCATGCTCCTTCAGGGCATCGTGCTGATTACCCATACTGAGTTTCGTAATGATACGTTCATGCGTTCATAAAATACAGCATTTTAGCACATAATTCAAAATGGCCGACAGCCAAAATGGCTGATCTGGGAAAATTGGATATCGGTCGACTCAGCATGACGTCCTGGATCTAACGAGACCATGTTTATGATTTTTGGACAAAGCAATCAGAAGTTATAAGCAAAAACAGACATTTTTCATATCTCCGGACCAGTAGGTGGTGCTGTGCCGAAACGCAGCACGTAGCCTCAGGTCATGCTTGTGATGACATGTACCAAGTTTGGTCTGAATCGGATAAAGCGTTGCGGAGATACAGCCTTATGTCTGTTTTCGCAAGACTACGTAAAATTTGTTCGTGGTTTTATCAAAAACGGTTTAGAGAATCAACATGAATTCCATAACTTTTTGTCGGCATGGTCTGGAGATGATCTGGTTCAATTTTCGTGAAAATCGGAGTAACGGCCGAGGAGGAGTTCGAAAAAGTTGTTTTTTCGGAAAATTCAAAATGGCGGAAAAATTTTCATGACGGAAAATGACGTCATAGGGTGCAATCGAATCTTCTTGAGCCAAGGCATCAGAGGAAAAAAGAATTTTGTTTCTAGCCCTTGTGGTTCAAAAGTTATTAGCATAAACATGAGTGCAACTTTGGACAGCTGGTGGCGCTAGAGAGAATGAATTGGAGACTCCAAATTTGCTATGCTGATAGATCAGACTCTCCTCTATCAGTGTGCCAAATTTTATAACTTTCCCGCAAGCGGTTCTATGGGCTGCCATAGACTCCCAGTCGGAAAAATGAAGAATAATAATAATAAGAACGGGAACAGATACAATAGGTGCCTACGCACCTTCGGTGCTTGGCCCCTAAATATAGCTGCAAGCAGCAATTATCGGGGCCAAGCGCAAGCAGATGACAGGATATGCCAACATGGCTGAAGGTGTCAGACCAACTGGAACAATGAGCAATTAAATACATTTAAAGAGGATTTTAGATGAAATGGCTGAAAAATCATATAAAAAAATCATTTAAAATATGATTTAATGGATTATCACTTTCGACCAATAGGTGGCGCAGTTACAAAACTGATGTGATGTGGTCAGAGTGAAGTGACAATGACACATACAAAGTTTGGTGTCAATATGTCAAGGCGTTGCAGAGATAAAGCCTGAATAGTGCTTTTAGCATCATGCCTCAACTTTGCTGCTACGCTATACGAAAACGGTTTCGTCTATTGACACGAAATCCATAACTTTTAGTCAGCACACTCTGGAGATGATACGATTCGATTTTGGTGAAAATCGGACAAACACTCTAGGAGGAGTTCGAAAAAGTAGGTTTTGAATGAAAATAGCATTTTATTTCACAAAACTCTATTGAAGTCAATGGGAATTTCATGTTTTGTTCTATTATAGCGCCACCAAGAGGCTCAGTCCCACAATTTTTTTTACGTGTCCTCAGAGTGAGCCCATACATATGTGTGTCAGTTTTGGTGAAAATATCTCAATTCGCTTCAGAGTTATAGGCATTTATATGAAAAAACACGTAAAAAATGACTGACACATGACTTTGTTTGGAATTTACTACCCCTAAACATCAATATTTTCGCATTTGGGCATTGGCGTTTAGCTATCGACCTATGTTTCCAAACTTCTGATGGTGGTTTCGTCTCGATCGGACTAGCGGTTTCGAAGATATAGCCAAATGTTTTTTAAGCGCTAAATCACAACGCTACACAAACCGTAAGGCAAAACCTAGCATGTTTGGTATCATAGGACTCGGCAATGATTCGGGAGTCTAAAAAGATGAGTTTCGTGAAAATAAGTTGACCACACCCAAAGTTATAAGCATTTGAAAAAAAAAATTCACCACTAGGTGGCGCTGTTTCGAAACTTCTCACGCTCCTTCAGGACATCGGGCTGATGACCCATACCAAGTTCCGTAACAATCTGTTCATGCGTTCTTAAAATACAGCATTTTAGCACAAAATTCAAAATGGCCGACAGCCAAAATGGCCGATATGGTAATATTGGATATCAGTGGACTCGGCATGTTACCCTGAATCTAACGAGACCAATTTTATGATTTTTGGACAAACTGTTCAGAAGTTATAAGCAAAAATAGCCATTTTTCATATCTCCGGACCAGTAGGTGGCGCTGCGCCGAAACACAGCATGTAGCCTCAGGTCATGCTTGTGATGACATGTACCAACTTTGGTCTGAATCTGATAAAGCGTTGCGGAGATACGGCTTTACATCTGTTTTCGCAAGCGCTACGTAAAATTTATTCGTGGGTTTATCGAAAACTGTTAAGCGAATCAACTTGAATTCCATAACTTTTTGTCAGCATGGTCTGTAGATGATCTGGTTCAATTTTCGTGCAAATCGGACAAACCGTCTAGGACGAGTTCGAAAAAGTAGCTTTTTAGATAAATTCATAATGGCGGCCATATTGTTATGACGGAAATGACGTCATAGGGTGCAATCGAATTGGCATGAGCTCAGGAATCAGAGAGAAAAAGAATTTTGTTGATTGGCCTTACGGTTCAAAAGTTATTAGCAAAATAAAAGTGAAACTTTGGACAGGTGGTGGCGCTAGAGGGAATGACTTAGACACACCAAAATTGGTGTATTTAATGTTGGGACTGTCCTCTATCAGAATGTCAAACCAAAACAACTTTCCCGCATTCGGTTCTATGGGCTGCCATAGACTCCCAGTTGGAAGAAGGAAGAATAATAATAAATATAGCTGCAAGCAGCCATTACCGGGGCCAAGCTGAATAAGACGACAAGACATGCCGACATGTCTGAAAGTGTCAGACCAACTGCAACAATGAGCAATTAAAGACATTTAAAGAGGATTTTAGGCAAAATGCCTGAAAAATCATAGAAACAATAAATAAAAATATGATTTGATGGATTATCACTTTCGACCAATAGGTGGCGCAGTTACAAAACTGATGTGATGTGGTCAGAGTGAAGTTACAATGACACATACAAAGTTTGGTGTCAATATGTCAAGGCATTGCAGAGATAAAGCCTTAATTAATGCTATTAGCATCATGCCTCAACTTTGCTGCTGCGCTATACGAAAACGGTTTCGTCTATCGACACGAAATCCATAACTTTTAGTCGGCACGGTCTGGAGATGATACGATTCGATTTTGGTGAAAATCGGACAAACGGTCTAGGAGGAGTTCGAAAAAGTAGGTTTTGAATGAAAATCAAGATGGCGGACAAGAAGTTTGACCAAATAAGGAAAATTTGGTATCTATGTTCTCGGCTTGACCCAAGGAATCTATTAAGACCAGTGGCATTTACATAGGCCGATGTATTCAAAAGTTATTAGCAGTTTTGGAAATGTTGTTATAACTTTTGACCACTAGGTGGCGCTGTCTCTAAATATTTTGGGTACCTTCAGGGGATGGTGCTGATGGCACATTCTGAGTTTCGTAATATTACACCAATGCATTTGTTTAGTATAGCATTTTATTTCACAAAACTGCATTGAAGTCAATGGGAATTTCATGTTTTGTTCTATTATAGCGCCACCAAGAGGCTCAGTCCCACCATTTTTTTTATGTGTCCTCAGAGTGAGCCCATACATATATGTGTCGATTTTGGTGCAAAAATCTCAATTTGCTTCGGAGTTATAGACATTTATATGAAAAAACACGAAAAAAATGACTGACACATGACTTTGATTGGAAATTAGTACCCCTAAACATCAATATTTTCGCATTTGGGCATTGGCGTATAGCTATCGACCTATGTTTCCAAACTTCTGACGGTGGTTTCGTCTCGATCGGACTAGCGGTTTCAAAGATATAGCCAAATGTTTTTTAAGCGCTAAATCACAACGCTACACAAACCGTAAGGCAAAACCTAGCATGTTTGGTATCGTAGGACTCGGCAATGATTCAGGAGTCTAAAAAGATGAGTTTCGTGAAAATAAGTCGACCACACCCAAAGTTATAAGCATTTGAAAAAAAAAATTCACCACTAGGTGGCGCTGTTTCGAAACTTCTCAGGCTCATTCAGGGCATTGTGCTGATGACCCATACCACGTTTCGTAACAATCCGTTCATGCGTTCATAAAATACAGAATTTTAGCACAAAATTCAAAATGGCCGACAGCCAAAATGACCGATATGGTCAAATTGGATATCAGTCGACTCGGCATGTTGCCCTGAATCTAACGAGACCAATTGTATGATTTTTGGACAAACTGTTCAGAAGTTATAAGCAAAAATAGCCATTTTTCATATCTCCGGACCAGTAGGTGGCGCTGCGCCGAAACACAGCATGTAGCCTCAGGTCATGCTTGTGAGTACAAGTACCAAGTTTGGTCTGAATACGATAAACCGTTGCGGAGATACGGCCTTACGACTGTTTTTGCTAGCGCTACGTAAAATGTATTCGTGCGTTTATCGAAAACGGTTTGACGAATCCATTTGAATTCCATAACTTTTTGTCAGCACTACCTGAAGATGATCTGGTTCAATTTTCGTGCAAATCGGACAAACCGTCTAGGACGAGTTCGAAAAAGTAGCTTTTTTTGAAAATTCAAGATGGCGGCCATATTTTTATGACGGCAAATGACGTCATAGGGTGCAATCGAATCGCCATGAGCTCAGGAATCAGTGGAAAAAAGAATTTCGCTGATTGGCCTTACGGTTCAAAAGTTATTAGCAAAATAAAAGTGAAATTTTGGACAGGTGGTGGCGCTAGAGGGAATGACTTAGAAACACCAAAATTGGTGTATTTAATGTTGAGACGGTCCTCTATCAGAATGTCAAACCAAAACAACTTTCCCGCAATCGGTTCTATGGGCTGCCGTAGACTCCCAGTCGGAAGAAGGAAGAATAATAATAATAAATATAGCTGCAAGCAGCAATTACCGGGGCCAAGCAGAATAAGACGACAAGACATGCCGACATGTCTGAAAGTGTCAGACCAACTGCAACAATGAGCAATTAAAGACATTTAAAGAGGTTTTTAGACGAAATGGCTAAAAAATCATAGAAACAGTAATTAAAAATATGATTTAATGGATTATCACTTTTGACAAATAGGTGGCACAGTTACAAAACTGATGTGATGTGGTCAGAGTGAGGAGACAATGACACATACAAAGTTTGGTGTCAATATGTCAAGGCATTGCAGAGATAAAGCCTGAATAGTGCTATTAGCATCATGCCTCAAATTTGCTGCTGCGCTATACGAAAACGGTTTCGTCAATTGACACGAAATCCATAACTTTTAGTCGGCACAGTCTGGAGATGATACGATTCGATTTTGGTGAAAATCGGACAAACGGTCTAGGAGGAGTTCGAAAAAGTAGGTTTTGAATGAAAATCAAGATGGCGGACAAGAAGTTTGACCAAATAAGGAAAATTTGGTATCTATGTTCTCGGCTTGACCCAAGGAATCTATTAAGACCAGTGGCATTTACATAGGCCGATGTATTCAAAAGTTATTAGCAGTGTTGGAAATGTTGTTATAACTTTTGACCACTAGGTGGCGCTGTCTCTAAATATGTTGGGTACCTTCAGGGGATGGTGCTGATGGCACATTCTGAGTTTCGTAATATTACACCAATGCATTTGTTAAGTATAGCATTTTATTTCACAAAACTGCATTGAAGTCAATGGGAATTTCATGTTTTGTTCTATTATAGCGCCACCAAGAGGCTCAGTCCCACCATTTTTTTTATGTGTCCTCAGAATGAGCCCATACATATATGTGTCGATTTTGGTTCAAAAATCTCAATTTGCTTCGGAGTTATAGACATTTATATGAAAAAACACGTAAAAAATGACTGACACATGACTTTGATTGAATATTACTACCCCTAAACATCAATATTTTCGCATTTGGGCATTGGCATATTACTATCGACCTATGTTTCCAAACTTCTGAAGGTGGTTTCGTCTCGATCGGACAAGCGGTTTCAAAGATATAGCCAAATGTTTTTTAAGCGCTAAATCACAACGCTACACAAACCATAAGGCGAAACCTAACATGTTTGGTATCGTTGGACTCGGCAACGATTCAGGAGTCTAATGAGATGAGTCCTGTGAAAATAAGTTGACCACACCCAAAGTTATAAGCATTTGGAAGCATTTGGGGAAAAAAATTCACCACTAGATGGCACTGTTTCGGAACTTCTCAGGCTCCTTCAGGACATCGTGCTGATGACCCATACCGAGTTTCATAACAATACGTTCATGCATTCCTAAAATACAGCATTTTAGCACATAATTCAAAATGGCCGACAGCCAAAATGGCTGATCTGGGAAAATTGGATATCAGTCGACTCAGCATGATGCCTTGAATCTAACGAGACCACTTTTATGATTTTTGGACAAACCATTCAGAAGTTATAAGCAAAAAAAGCCATTTTTCATATCTCCGGACCAGAGGGTGGCACTGCGACGAAACGCAGCATGTAGGCTCAGGTCATGCTTGTGATGATATGTGCTTAGTTTGGTCTGAATACGATAAAGCGTTGCGGAGATACAGGCTTGTGTCTGTTTTCGCAAGCGCTACATAAAATTTGTTTGCGCGGTATTCAAAAACGGTTTGACGAATCAACACGAATTCCATAACTTTTTGTCGGCATGGTCTGAAGATGATCTGGTTCAATTTTCGTGGAAATTGGAGCAACGGCCTAGGAGGAGTTCGAAAAAGTAGGTTTTTTGAAAAATTCAAAATGGCGGAAAAATTATAATGACGGAAAATGACGTCATATGGTGCAATCGAATCGTCATGAGCTCAGGAATCAGAGGAAAAAAGAATTTTGTTTCTAGCCCTTGTGATTCAAAAGTTATTAGCATAAACATGAGTGCAACTTTGGACAGTTGGTGGCGCTAGAGGGAAAGACTTAGACACACCAAAATTGGTGTATTTAATGTTGGGACTGTCCTCTATTAGAATGTCAAATCATTACAACTTTCCCGCGATCGGTTCTATGGGCTGCCATAGACTCCCAGTCGGAAGAAGGAAGAATAATAATAATAATAAATATAGCTGCAAGCAGCAATTATCGGGGCCAAGCGCAAGCAGACGACAGGATATGCCAACATGGCTGAAAGTGTCAGACCAACTGGAACAATGAGCAGTTAAATACATTTTAAGAGGATTTTAGATGAAATGGCTGAAAAATCATATAAAAAGTCATTTAAAATATGATTTAATGGATTATCACTTTCGACCAATAGGTGGCGCAGTTACAAAAGTGATGTGATGTGGTCAGAGTGAAGTGACAATGACGCATACAAAGTTTGGTGTCAATATGTCAAGGCATTGCAGAGATAAAGCCTGAATAGTGCTTTTAGCATCATGCCTCAACTTTGCTGCTACGCTATACGAAAACGGTTTCGTCTATTGACACGAAATCCATAACTTTTATTCAGCATAGTCTGGAGATGATACGATTCGATTTTGGTGAAAATTGGACAAACGGTCTAGGAGGAGTTCGAAAAAGTAGGTTTTGACTGAAAATCAAGATGGCGGACAGGAAGTTTGGCCAAATAAGGAAAACTTGGTATCTATGTTCTCGGCTTGACCGAAGGAATCTATTAAGACCAGTGGCATTTCAAAAGCCAGATTTATTCAAAATTTATTAGCCTTTTTGGAAATTTTGTCATAACATTTGATCACTAGGTGGCGCTCTCTCGAAATATTTTGGGTACCTTCAGGGGATGGTGCTGATGGCACATTCTGAGTTTCGTAATATTACACCAATGCATTTGTTTAGTATAGCATTTTAATTCACAAAACTGTATTGAAGTCAATGGGAATTTCATGTTTTGTTCTTTTATATCGCCACCAAGAGGCTCAGTCCCACCATTTTTTTAATGTGTCCTCAGAGTGAGCCCATGCATATTTGTGTCAATTTTGGTGAAAATATCTCAATTCGCTTTGGAGTTATAGACATTTATATGAAAAAACACGTAAAAAATGACTGACACATGACTTTGATTGGATTTTACTACCCCTTACTATCAATATTTTCGTATTTGGGCATTGGCGTATAGCTATCGACCTATGTTTCCAAACTTCTGAAGGTGGTTTCGTCTCGATCGGACAAGCGGTTTCAAAGATATAGCCAAATGTTTTTTAAGCGCTAAATCACAACGCTACACAAACCATAAGGCAAAACCTAACATGTTTGGTATCGTTGGACTCGGCAACGATTCAGGAGTCTAAAGAGATGAGTCCTGTGAAAATAAGTTGACCACACCCAAAGTTAGAAGCATTTGGAAGTATTTGGGGAAAAAAATTCACCACTAGATGGCACTGTTTCGAAACTTCTCAGGCTCCTTCAGGACATCATGCTGATGACCCATACCGAGTTTCGTAACGATACGTTCATGCATTCCTAAAATACAGCATTTTAGCACATAATTCAAAATGGCCGACAGCCAAAATGGCTGATCGGGGAAAATTGGATATCAGTCGACTCAGCATGACGCCCTGAATCTAACGAGACCACTTTTATGATTTTTGGACAAACTGTTCAGAAGTTATAAGCAAAAATAGCCATTTTTCATATCTCCGGACCAGTAGGTGGCGCTGCGCCGAAACGCAGCATGTAGCCTCAGGTCATGCTTGTGATGACATGTACCAAGTTTGGTCTGAATATGATTGAGGAGTGTTGAGGAGATACTGGCTTGTGTCTATTTCCGCAAGCGCTACATAAAATTTGTTTGCGCGGTATTCGAGAACGGTTCGACGAATCAACACGAATTCCATAACTTTTTGTCGGCATGGTCTGAAGATGATCTGATTCAATTTTCGTGGAAATTGGAGCGACGGCCTAGGAGGAGTTCGAAAAAGTAGCTTTTTCGGAAAATTCAAAATGGCGGAAAAATTATAATGACGGAAAATGATGCCATAGGGTGCAATCGAATCGCCATGAGCTCACGAATCAGAGGAAAAAGGAATTTTGTTTCTAGCCATTGTGGTTCAAAAGTTATTAGCAGAAACATGAGTGAAACTTTGGACAGTTGGTGGCGCTAGAGGGAATGACTTAGACACACCAAAATTGGTATATTTAATGTTGGGACTGTCCTCTATCAGAATGTCAAACCATTACAACTTTCCCACAATCGGTTCTATGGGCTGCCATAGACTCCCAGTCGGAACAATGAAGAATAATAATAATAATAATAATAATAATAAGAACGCGAACGAAAACAATAGGTGCCTCCGCACCTTCGGTGCTTGGCCCCTAATAATAATAAGAACGGGAACGAAAACAATAGGTGCCTCCGCACCTTCGGTGCTTGGCCCCTAAATATAGCTGCAAGCAGCCATTACCGGGGCCAAGCACAATCAGATGACAAGACATGCCAACATTGCTGAAAGTGTCAGACAAACTGCAACAATGAGCAATTAAAGACATTAAAGAGTATTTTAGGCCAAATGCCTGAAAAATCATAGAAACAGTAAATAAAAATATGATTTAATGGATTATCACTTTCAACCAATAGGTGGCGCAGTTACAAACCTGATGTGATGCGGTCAGAGTGAAGTGACAATGACACATACAAAGTTTGGTGTCAATATGTCAAGGCATTGCAGAGATAAAGCCTGAATAGTGCCTTTGGCATCATGCCTCAACTTTGCTGTTGCGGTATACGAAAACGGTTTCGTCAATCGACACGAAATCAATAACTTTTAGTCGGCACGGTCTGGAGATGATACGATTCGATTTTGGTGAAAATCGGACAAACGGTCTAGGAGGAGTTCGAAAAAGTAGGTTTTGACTGAACATCAAGATGGCGGACAGGAAGTTTGGCCAAATAAGGAAAACTTGGTATCTATGTTCTCGGCTTGACCCAAGGAATCTATTAAGACCCGTGGCATTTCAATAGCCAGATTTATTCAAAAGTTATTAGCCTTTTTGGAAATTTTGTTATAACTTTTGACCACTAGGTGGCGCTGTCTTGAATTATTTTGGTTGCCTTCAGGGGATGGTGCTGATGACACAATCTGAGTTTCGTAATATTACACCAATGCATTTGTTTAGTATAGCATTTTATTTCACAAAACTGTATTGAAGTCAATGGGAATTTCATATTTTGTTCAATTATAGCGCCACCAAGAGGCTCAGTCCCACAATTTTTTTTACGTGTCCTCAGAGTGAGCCCATACATATGTGTGTCAATTTTGGTGAAAATATCTCAATTCGCTTCGGAGTTATAGACATTTATATGAAAAAACACGAAAAAAATGAATGACACATGACTTTGATTGAATATTACTACCCCTAAACATCAATATTTTCGCATTTGGGCATTGGCGTATAGCTATCGACCTATGTTTCCAAACTTCTGACGGTGGTTTCGTCTCGATCGGACTAGCGGTTTCAAAGATATAGCCAAATGTTTTTTAAGCGCTAAATCACAACGCTACACAAACCGTAAGGCGAAACCTAGCATGTTTGGTATCGTAGGACTCGGCAACGATTCAGGAGTCTAAAAAGATGAGTTTCGTGAAAATAAGTCGATCACACCCAAAGTTATAAGCATTTGAAAAAAAAAATTCACCACTAGGTGGCGCTGTTTCGAAACTTCTCACACTCCTTCAGGACATCGTGCTGATGACCCATACCAAGTTTCGTAACAATCCGTTCATGCGTTGTTAAAATACAGCATTTTAGCACAAAATTCAAAATGGCCGACAGTCAAATTGGCCGATATGGCAAAATTGGATATCAGTCGACTCGGCATGACGCCCTGAATCTATCAAGACCAATTTTATGATTTTTGGACAAACTGTTCAGAAGTTATAAGCAAAAATAGCCATTTTTCATATCTCCGGACCTGTAGGTGGCGCTGTGCCGAAACGCAGCATGTAGCCTCAGGTCATGCTTGTGAGTACATGTACCAAGTTTGGTCTGAATACGATAAACCGTTGCGGAGATACGGCCTTACGACTGTTTTTGCAAGCGCTACGTAAAATTTGTTCGAGCGTTTATCGAAAACGGTTTGACGAATCAACAAGATTTTAATAACTTTTTGTCACCCCTGCCTGAAGATGATCCGATTCAATTTTCGTGCAAATCGGACAAACCGTCTAGGACGAGTTCGAAAAAGTACCTTTTTAAGAAAATTCAAAATGGCGGCCATGTTTTTATGACGGAAAATGACGATATAGGGTGCAATCGAATCGTCATGAGCTCAGGAATCAGAGGAAAAAAGGATTTCGCTGATTGGCCTTACGGTTCAAAAGTTATTAGCAAAGTAAAAGTGAAACTTTGGACAGGTGGTGGCGCTAGAGGGAATGACTTAGAAACACCAAAATTGGTGTACTTAATGTTGGGACTGTCCTCTATCAGAATGTCAAACCAAAACAACTTTCCCGCAATCGGTTCTATGGGCTGCCATAGACTCCCATGGCGGAAGAAGAAGAATAATAATAAGAACGGGAACAGATACAATAGGTGCCTCCGCACCTTCGGTGCTTGGCCCCTAAATATAGCTGCAAGCAGCAATTATCGGGGCCAAGCGCAAGCAGATGACAGGATATGCCAACATGGCTGAAGGTGTCAGACCATCTGCAACAATGAGCAATTAAATACATTTAAAGAGGATTTTAGGCGAAATGGCTGAAAAATCATATAAAAAGTCATTCAAAATATGATTTAATGGATTATCACTTTCGACCAATAGGTGGCGCAGTTACAAATGTGATGTGATGTGGTCAGAGTGAAGTGACAATGACACATACAAAGTTTGGTGTCAATATGTCAAGGCATTGCAGAGATAAAGCCTGAATAGTGCTTTTAGCATCATGCCTCAAGTTTGCTGCTACGCTATACGAAAACGGTTTCGTCTATAGACACGAAATCCATAACTTTTAGTCAGCACAGTCTGGAGATGATACGATTCGATTTTGGTGAAAATCGGACAAACGGTCTAGGAGGAGTTCGAAAAAGTAGGTTTGGAATGAAAATCAAGATGGCGGACAGGAAGTTTGGCCAAATAAGGAAAACTTGGTATCTATGTTCTCGGCTTGACCCAAGGAATATATTAAGACCAGTGGCATTTCAGTAGTCAGATTTATTCAAAAGTTATTAGCCTTTATGGAAATGTTGTTATAACTTTTGACCACTAGGTGGCACTGTCTTGAAATATTTTGGGTACCTTCAGGGAATGGTGCTGATGGCACATTTTGAGTTTCGTAATATTACACCAATGCATTTGTTTAGTATAGCATTTTATTTCACAAAACTGTATTGAAGTCAATGGGAATTTCATGTTTTGTTCTATTATAGCGCTACCAAGAGGCTGAGTCCCACCATTTTTTTTACATGTCCTCAGAGTGAGCTCGTACATATGTGTGTCGATTTTGGTGAAAATATCTCAATTCGCTTCGGAGTTATAGACATTTATATGAAAAAACACGTAAAAAATGACTGACACATGACTTTGATTGGAATTTACTACCCCTAAACATCAATATTTTCGCATTTGGGCATTGGCGTATAGCTATCGACCTATGTTTCCAAACTTCTGAAGGTGGTTTCGTCTCGATCGGACTAGCGGTTTCGAAGATATAGCCAAATGTTTTTTAAGCGCTAAATCACAACGCTACACAAACCGTAAGGCAAAACCTAGCATGTTTGGTATCGTGGGACTCGGCAACGATTCAGGACTCTAATGAGATGAGTCTCGTGAAAATAAGTCGACCACACCCAAAGTTATAAGCATTTGGAAGCATTTGGGAAAAAAAATTCACCACTAGGTGGCACTGTTTCGAAACTTCTCAGGCTCCTTCAGGGCATCGTGCTGAGGATCCATTCCGAGTTTTGTAACGATACGTTCACGCGTTCATAAAATACAGCATTTTAGCACATAATTCAAAATGGCCGACAGCCAAAATGGCTGATCGGGGAAAATTGGATATCAGTCGACTCAGCATGATGCCCTGAATCTAACGAGACCACTTTTATGATTTTTGGACAAACCATTCAGAAGTTATAAGCAAAAATAGCCATTTTTCATATCTCCGGACCAGTAGGTGGCACTGTGCCGAAACGCAGCATGTTGCCTCAGGTCATGCTTGTGATGAGATGTACCAAGTTTGGTCTTAATATGATAAAGTGTTGAGGAGATACTGGCTTGTGTCTGTTTTCGCAAGCGCTACGTAAAATTTGTTTGCGCGGTATTCGAGAACGGTTTGATGAATCAACACGAATTCCATAACTTTTTGTCGGCATGGTCTGAAGATGATCTGATTCAATTTTCGTGGAAATTGGAGCAACGGCCTAGGAGGAGTTTGAAAAAGTAGGTTTTTGGGAAAATTCAAAATGGCGGAAAAATTATTATGACGAAAAATGACGTCATAGGGTGCAATCGAATCGCCCTGAGCTCAGAAATCAGAGGAAAAAAGAATTTTGTTTCTAGCCCTTGTGGTTCAAAAGTTATTAGCAGAAACATGAGTGAAACTTTGGACAGTTGGTGGCGCTAGAGGGAATGACTTAGACACACCAAAATTGGTGTATTTAATGTTGGGACTGTCCTCTATCAGAATGTCAAACCATTACAACTTTCCCGCGATCGGTTCTATGGGCTGCCATAGACTCCCAGTCGGAAGAAGGAAGAATAATAATAATAAATATAGCTGCAAGCAGCAATTACCGGGGCCAAGCAGAATAAGACGACAAGACATGCCGACATGTCTGAAAGTGTCAGACCAACTGCAACAATGAGCAATTAAAGACATTTAAAGAGGATTTTAGACGAAATGGCTGAAAAATCATAGAAACAGTAATTAAAAATATGATTTAATGGATTATCACTTTCGACAAATAGGTGGCGCAGTTACAAAACTGATGTGATGTGGTCAGAGTGAGGAGACAATGACACATACAAAGTTTGGTGTCAATATGTCAAGGCATTGCAGAGATAAAGCCTGAATAGTGCTATTAGCATCATGCCTCAAATTTGCTGCTGCGCTATACGAAAACGGTTTCGTCAATTGACACGAAATCCATAACTTTTAGTCGGCACAGTCTGGGGATGATACGATTCGATTTTGGTGAAAATCGGACAAACGGTGTGGGAGGAGTTCGAAAAAGTAGGTTTTGAATGAAAATAGCATTTTATCTCACAAAACTGTATTGAAGTCAATGGGAATTTCATGTTTTGTTCTATTATAGCGCCACCAAGAGGCTCAGTCCCACAATTTTTTTTACGTGTCCTCAGAGTGAGCCCATACATATGTGTGTCAGTTTTGGTGAAAATATCTCAATTTGCTTTAGAGTTATAGACATTTATATGAAAAAACACGTAAAAAATGACTGACACATGACTTTGATTGGAATTTACTACCCCTAAACATCAATATTTTCGCATTTGGGCATTGGCGTATAGCTATCGACCTATGTTTCCAAACTTCTGACGGTGGTTTCGTCTCGATCGGACAAGCGGTTTCGAAGATATAGCCAAATGTTTTTTAAGCGCTAAATCACAACGCTACACAAACCGTAAGGCGAAACCTAGCATGTTTGGTATCGTAGGACTCGGCAAGGTTTCAGGAGTCTTAATAGATGAGTCTCGTGAAAATAAGTCGACCACACCCAAAGTTATAAGCATTTGGAAAAACAAATTCAACACTAGGTGGCGCTGTTCCAAAACTTCTCAGGCTCCTTCAGGACATTGTGCTGATGACCCATACCAAGTTTCGTAACAATCCGTTCATGCGTTCTTAAAATACAGCATTTTAGCACATAATTCAAAATGGCCGACAGCCAAAATGGCCGATATGGTAAAATTGGATATCAGTCGACTCAGCATGTTGCCCTGAATCTAACAAGACCAATTTTATGATTTTTGGACAAACTGTTCAGAAGTTATAAGCAAAAATAGCCATTTTTCATATCTCCGGACCAGTAGGTGGCGCTGCGCCGAAACGCAGCATGTAGCCTCAGGTCATGCTTGTGATGACATGTACCAATTTTGGTCTGAATCCGATAAAGCGTTGCGGAGATACAGCCCTACGACTGTTTTCGCAAGCGCTACGTAAAATTTGTTAGAGCGTTATTCGAAAACGGTTTGACGAATCAATTTGAATTCCATAACTTTTTGTCAGCACTACCTGAAGATGATCTGGTTCAATTTTCGTGCAAATCGGACAAACCGTCTAGGACGAGTTCGAAAAAGTAGCTTTTTCAGGTCATTCAAAATGGCGGCCATATTTATATGCCGGAAAATGACATCATAGGGTGCACTCGAATCGACAAGAGCTCAGGAATCAGAGGAAAAAGAATTTTGTTGATTGGCCTTACTGTTCAAAAGTTATTAGCAAAATAAAAGTGAAATTTTGGACAGGTGGTGGCGCTAGAGGGAATGACTTAGAAACACCAAAATTGGTGTATTTAATGTTGGGACTGTCCTCTATCAGAATGTCAAATCAAAACAACTTTCCCGCAATCGGTTCTATGGGCTGCCATAGACGCCCAGTCGGAAGAAACGGAAGAATAATAATAATAAGAACGGGAACAGATACAATAGGTGCCTACGCACCTTCGGTGCTTGGCCCCTAATAATAATAAGAACCGGAACAAACACAATAGGTGCCTCCGCACCTTCGGTGCTTGGCCCCTAAATATAGCTGCAAGCAGCAATTATCGGGGCCAAGCGCAAGCAGATGACAGGATATGCCAACATGGCTGAAGGTGTCAGACCAACTGGAACAATGAGCAATTAAATACATTTAAAGAGGATTTTAGATGAAATGGCTGAAAAATCATATAAAAAATCATTTAAAATATGATTTAATGGATTATCACTTTCGACCAATAGGTGGCGCAGTTACAAAACTGATGTGATGTGGTCAGAGTGAAGTGACAATGACACATACAAAGTTTGGTGTCAATATGTCAAGGCGTTGCAGAGATAAAGCCTGAATAGTGCTTTTAGCATCATGCCTCAACTTTGCTGCTACGCTATACGAAAACGGTTTCGTCTATTGACACGAAATCCATAACTTTTAGTCAGCACACTCTGGAGATGATACGATTCGATTTTGGTGAAAATCGGACAAACACTCTAGGAGGAGTTCGAAAAAGTAGGTTTTGAATGAAAATAGCATTTTATTTCACAAAACTCTATTGAAGTCAATGGGAATTTCATGTTTTGTTCTATTATAGCGCCACCAAGAGGCTCAGTCCCACAATTTTTTTTACGTGTCCTCAGAGTGAGCCCATACATATGTGTGTCAGTTTTGGTGAAAATATCTCAATTCGCTTCAGAGTTATAGGCATTTATATGAAAAAACACGTAAAAAATGACTGACACATGACTTTGTTTGGAATTTACTACCCCTAAACATCAATATTTTCGCATTTGGGCATTGGCATATAGCTATCGACCTATGATTCCAAACTTCTGACGGTGGTTTCGTCTCGATCGGACTAGCGGTTTCGAAGATATAGCCAAATGTTTTTTAAGCGCTAAATCACAACGCTACACAAACCGTAAGGCAAAACCTAGCATGTTTGGTATCATAGGACTCGGCAATGATTCAGGAGTCTAAAAAGATGAGTTTCGTGAAAATAAGTTGACCACACCCAAAGTTATAAGCATTTGGAAAAAAAAATTCACCACTAGGTGGCGCTGTTTCGAAACTTCTCACGCTCCTTCAGGACATCGGGCTGATGACCCATACCAAGTTCCGTAACAATCCGTTCATGCGTTCTTAAAATACAGCATTTTAGCACAAAATTCAAAATGGCCGACAGCCAAAATGGCCGATATGGTAATATTGGATATCAGTGGACTCGGCATGTTACCCTGAATCTAACGAGACCAATTTTATGATTTTTGGACAAACTGTTCAGAAGTTATAAGCAAAAATAGCCATTTTTCATATCTCCGGACCAGTAGGTGGCGCTGCGCCGAAACACAGCATGTAGCCTCAGGTCATGCTTGTGATGACATGTACCAACTTTGGTCTGAATCTGATAAAGCGTTGCGGAGATACGGCTTTACATCTGTTTTCGCAAGCGCTACGTAAAATTTATTCGTGGGTTTATCGAAAACTGTTAAGCGAATCAACTTGAATTCCATAACTTTTTGTCAGCATGGTCTGTAGATGATCTGGTTCAATTTTCGTGCAAATCGGACAAACCGTCTAGGACGAGTTCGAAAAAGTAGCTTTTTAGATAAATTCATAATGGCGGCCATATTGTTATGACGGAAATGACGTCATAGGGTGCAATCGAATTGGCATGAGCTCAGGAATCAGAGAGAAAAAGAATTTTGTTGATTGGCCTTACGGTTCAAAAGTTATTAGCAAAATAAAAGTGAAACTTTGGACAGGTGGTGGCGCTAGAGGGAATGACTTAGACACACCAAAATTGGTGTATTTAATGTTGGGACTGTCCTCTATCAGAATGTCAAACCAAAACAACTTTCCCGCATTCGGTTCTATGGGCTGCCATAGACTCCCAGTTGGAAGAAGGAAGAATAATAATAAATATAGCTGCAAGCAGCCATTACCGGGGCCAAGCACAATCAGATGACAAGACATGCCAACATTGCTTAAAGTGTCAGACCAACTTCGACAATGAGCAATTAAAGACATTTAAAAAGGATTATAGGCAAAATGCCTGAAAAATCAGAGAAACAGTAAATAAAAATATGATTGAATGGATTATCACTTTTGACCAATAGGTGGCGCAGTTACAAAACTGATGTGATGTGGTCAGAGTGAAGTGACAATGACACACAAAGTTTGGTGTCAATATGTCAAGGAATTGCAGAGATAAAGCCTGAATAGTGCTATTAGCATCATGCCTCAACTTTGCTGCTGCGCTATACGAAAACGGTTTTGTCAATCGACACGAAATCCATAACTTTTAGTCGGCACGGTCTGGAGATGATACGATTCGATTTTGGTGAAAATCGGACAAACGGTCTAGGAGGAGTTCGAAAAAGTAGGTTTTGAATGAAAATCAAGATGGCGGACAGGAAGTTAGGCCAAATAAGGTAAACTTGGTATCTATGTTCTCAGCTTGACCCAAGGAATCTACTAAGATGAGTTGCATTACAATAGGCCAATTTATTCAAAAGTTATTAGCAATTTTGGAAATTTTGTTATAACTTTTGACCACTAGGTGGCGCTGTTTCTAAATATGTTGGGTACCTTCAGGGGATGGTGCAGATGGCACATTCTGAGTTTTGTAATATTACACCAATGCATTTGTTTAGTATAGCATTTTATTTCACAAAACTGTATTGAAGTCAATGGGAATTTCATGTTTTGTTCTATTATAGCGCCACCAAGAGGCTCAGTCCAACCATTTTTTTTATGTGTCCTCAGAGTGAGCCCATACATATGTGTGTCGATTTTGGTGAAAATATCTCAATTATCTTCGGAGTTATAGACATTTATATGAAAAAACACGTAAAAAATGACTGACACATGAATTTAATTGGAATTTACTACCTCTAGACATCAATATTTTCGCATTTGGGCTTTCACGTTTAGTTAACAAGCTATGATTCCAAACTTCTGACGGTGGTTTCGTCTCGATCGGACAAACGGTTTCGAAGATATCGCCTAATGTTTTTTAAGTGCTAAATCACAACGCTACACAAACCGTAAGGCGAAACCTAGCATGTTTGGTATTGTTGGACTCGGCAAGGATTCAGGAGTCTAAAGAGATGAGTCTCCTGAAAATATGTCAACCACACCCAAAGTTATAAGCATTTAAAAAAAAAAATTCACCACTAGGTGGCGCTGTTTCGAAACTTCTCAGGCTCCTTCAGGGCATCGTGCTGATGACCCACACCAAGTTTCGTAACAATTCGTTAATGCGTTCATAAAATACAGCATTTTAGCACATAATTCAAAATGGCCGACAGTCAAAATAGCCGATATGGTAAAATTGGATATCAGTCGACTCGGCATGTCGCCCTGAATCTAACGAGACCAATTTTATGATTTTTGGACAAACTGTTCAGAAGTTATAAGCAAAAATAGCCATTTTTCATATCTACGGACCAGTAGGTGGCGCTGCGCCGAAACGCAGCATGTAGCCTCAGGTCATGCTTGTGAGTACATGTACCAAGTTTGGTCTGAATACGATAAACCGTTGCGGAGATACAGCCTTACGACTGTTTTTGCTAGCGCTACGTAAAATGTATTCATGCGTTTATCGAAAACGGTTTGACGAATCAATTTGAATTCCATAACTTTTGGTCAGCACTGCCTGAAGATGATCTGGTTCAATTTTCGTGCAAATCGGACAAACCGTCTAGGACGAGTTCGAAAAAGTAGGTTTATCGAAAAATTCAAAATGGCGGCCATATTTTTATGACGGAAAATGACGTCATAGGATGCAATCGAATCGGCATGAGCTCAGGAATCAGAGGGAAAAAGAATTTTGTTGATTGGCCTTACGGTTCAAAAGTTATTAGCAAAATAAAAGTGAAATTTTGGACAGGTGGTGGCGCTAGAGGGAATGACTTAGAAACACAAAAATTGGTGTATTTAATGTTGGGACTGTCCTCTATCAGAATGTCAAACCAAAACAACTTTCCCGCAATCGGTTCTATGGGCTGCCATAGACTCCCATGGCGGAAGAAGAAGAAGAAGAAGAAGAAGAAGAATAAATATAGCTGCAAGCAGCAATTACCGGGGCCAAGCAGAATAAGACGACAAGACATGCCAACATGTCTGAAAGTGTCAGACCAACTGCAACAATGAGCAATTAAAGACATTTAAAGAGGATTTTAGGCGAAATGGCTGAAAAATCATGTAAAAAGTGATTCAAAATATGATTTAATGGATTGTCACTTTTGACCAAAAGGTGGCGCTGTTACGAAATTGATGTGGTGTGGTCAGAGTAAGGAGACAGTGACACATACAAAGTTTTGTGTCAATATGTCGAGGCATTGCAGATATAAAGCCTGAATAGTCATTTTGGCATCATGCCTCAACTTTGCTGCTGTGCTATACGAAAACGGTTTCATCAATCGACACGAAATCCATAACTTTTTGTCGGCACAGTCTGGAGATGATACGATTCGATTTTGGTGAAAATCGGACAAACGGTCTAGGAGGAGTTCGAAAAAGTAGGTTTTGAATGAAAATCAAGATGGCGGACAGGAAGTTTGGCCAAATAAGGAAAACTTGGTATCTATGTTCTCGGCTTGACCCAAGGAATCTATTAAGACCCGTGGCATTTCAATAGCCAGATTTATTCAAAAGTTATTAGCCTTTTTGGAAATTTTGTTATAACTTTTGACCACTAGGTGGCGCTGTCTTAAAATATTTTGGTTGCCTTCAGGGGATGGTGCTGATGACACAATCTGAGTTTCGTAATATTACACCAATGCATTTGTTTAGTATAGCATTTTATTTCACAAAACTGTATTGAAGTCAATGGGAATTTCATATTTTGTTCAATTATAGCGCCACCAAGAGGCTCAGTCCCACAATTTTTTTTACGTGTCCTCAGAGTGAGCCCATACATATGTGTGTCAATTTTGGTGAAAATATCTCAATTCGCTTCGGAGTTATAGACATTTATATGAAAAAACACGAAAAAAATGACTGACACATGACTTTGATTGGAAATTAGTACCCCTAAACATCAATATTTTCGCATTTGGGCATTGGCATATAGCTATCGACCTATGTTTCCAAACTTCTGACGGTGGTTTCGTCTCGATCGGACTAGCGGTTTCAAAGATATAGCCAAATGTTTTTTAAGCGCTAAATCACAACGCTACACAAACCGTAAGGCAAAACCTAGCATGTTTGGTATCGTAGGACTCGGCAACGATTCAGGAGTCTAAAAAGATGAGTTTCGTGAAAATAAGTCGACCACACCCAAAGTTATAAGCATTTGAAAAAAAAAATTCACCACTAGGTGGCGCTGTTTCGAAACTTCTCAGGCTCATTCAGGGCATTGTGCTGATGACCCATACCACGTTTCGTAACAATCTGTTCATGCGTTCATAAAATACAGAATTTTAGCACAAAATTCAAAATGGCCGACAGCCAAAATGACCGATATGGTCAAATTGGATATCAGTCGACTCGGCATGTTGCCCTGAATCTAACGAGACCAATTGTATGATTTTTGGACAAACTGTTCAGAAGTTATAAGCAAAAATAGCCATTTTTCATAACTCCGGACCAGTAGGTGGCGCTGCGCCGAAACACAGCATGTAGCCTCAGGTCATGCTTGTGAGTACAAGTACCAAGTTTGGTCTGAATATGATAAACCGTTGCGGAGATACGGCCTTACGACTGTTTTTGCTAGCGCTACGTAAAATGTATTTGTGCGTTTATTGAAAACGGTTTGACGAATCCATTTGAATTCCATAACTTTTTGTCAGCACTACCTGAAGATGATCTGGTTCAATTTTCGTGCAAATCGGACAAACCGTCTAGGACGAGTTCGAAAAAGTAGCTTTTTTTGAAAATTCAAGATGGCGGCCATATTTTTATGACGTCAAATGACGTCATAGGGTGCAATCGAATCGCCATGAGCTCAGGAATCAGAGGAAAAAAGAATTTCGCTGATTGGCCTTACGGTTCAAAAGTTATTAGCAAAATAAAAGTGAAACTTTGGACAGGTGGTGGCGCTAGAGGGAATGACTTAGAAACACCAAAATTGGTGTATTTAATGTTGAGACGGTCCTCTATCAGAATGTCAAACCAAAACAACTTTCCCGCAATCGGTTCTATGGGCTGCCATAGACTCCCATGGCGGAAGAATAATAATAATAATAATAATAAATATAGCTGCAAGCAGCAATTACCGGGGCCAAGCAGAATAAGACGACAAGACATGCCGACATGTCTGAAAGTGTCAGACCAACTGCAACAATGAGCAATTAAAGACATTTAAAGAGGATTTTAGGCGAAATGGCTGAAAAATCATGTAAAAAGTGATTCAAAATATGATTTAATGGATTGTCACTTTTGACCAAAAGGTGGCGCTGTTACGAAATTGATGTGGTGTGGTCAGAGTAAGGAGACAGTGACACATACAAAGTTTTGTGTCAATATGTCGAGGCATTGCAGATATAAAGCCTGAATAGTCATTTTGGCATCATGCCTCAACTTTGCTGCTGTGCTATACGAAAACGGTTTCATCAATCGACACGAAATCCATAACTTTTTGTCGGCACAGTCTGGAGATGATACGATTCGATTTTGGTGAAAATCGGACAAACGGTCTAGGAGGAGTTCGAAAAAGTAGGTTTTGAATGAAAATCAAGATGGCGGACAGGAAGTTTGGCCAAATAAGGAAAACTTGGTATCTATGTTCTCGGCTTGACCCAAGGAATCTATTAAGACCCGTGGCATTTCAATAGCCAGATTTATTCAAAAGTTATTAGCCTTTTTGGAAATTTTGTTATAACTTTTGACCACTAGGTGGCGCTGTCTTGAAATATTTTGGTTGCCTTCAGGGGATGGTGCTGATGACACAATCTGAGTTTCGTAATATTACACCAATGCATTTGTTTAGTATAGCATTTTATTTCACAAAACTCTATTGAAGTCAATGGGAATTTCATATTTTGTTCAATTATAGCGCCACCAAGAGGCTCAGTCCCACAATTTTTTTTACGTGTCCTCAGAGTGAGCCCATACATATGTGTGTCAATTTTGGTGAAAATATCTCAATTCACTTCGGAGTTATAGACATTTATATGAAAAAACACGAAAAAAATGACTGACACATGACTTTGATTGGAAATTAGTACCCCTAAACATCAATATTTTCGCATTTGGGCATTGGCGTATAGCTATCGACCTATGTTTCCAAACTTCTGACGGTGGTTTCGTCTCGATCGGACTAGCGGTTTCAAAGATATAGCCAAATGTTTTTTAAGCGCTAAATCACAACGCTACACAAACCGTAAGGCGAAACCTAGCATGTTTGGTATCGTAGGACTCGGCAACGATTCAGGAGTCTAAAAAGATGAGTTTCGTGAAAATAAGTCGACCACACCCAAAGTTATAAGCATTTGAAAAAAAAAATTCACCACTAGGTGGCGCTGTTTCGAAACTTCTCAGGCTCATTCAGGGCATTGTGCTGATGACCCATACCACGTTTCGTAACAATCCGTTCATGCGTTCATAAAATACAGAATTTTAGCACAAAATTCAAAATGGCCGTCAGCCAAAATGACCGATATGGTCAAATTGGATATCAGTCGACTCGGCATGTTGCCCTGAATCTAACGAGACCAATTGTATGATTTTTGGACAAACTGTTCAGAAGTTATAAGCAAAAATAGCCATTTTTCATATCTCCGGACCAGTAGGTGGCGCTGCGCCGAAACACAGCATGTAGCCTCAGGTCATGCTTGTGAGTACAAGTACCAAGTTTGGTCTGAATACGATAAACCGTTGCGGAGATACGGCCTTACGACTGTTTTTGCTAGCGCTACGTAAAATGTATTTGTGCGTTTATTGAAAACGGTTTGACGAATCCATTTGAATTCCATAACTTTTTGTCAGCACTACCTGAAGATGATCTGGTTCAATTTTCGTGCAAATCGGACAAACCGTCTAGGACGAGTTCGAAAAAGTAGCTTTTTTTGAAAATTCAAGATGGCGGCCATATTTTTATGACGGCAAATGACGTCATAGGGTGCAATCGAATCGCCATGAGCTCAGGAATCAGAGGAAAAAAGAATTTCGCTGATTGGCCTTACGGTTCAAAAGTTATTAGCAAAATAAAAGTGAAACTTTGGACAGGTGGTGGCGCTAGAGGGAATGACTTAGAAACACCAAAATTGGTGTATTTAATGTTGAGACGGTCCTCTATCAGAATGTCAAACCAAAACAACTTTCCCGCAATCGGTTCTATGGGCTGCCATAGACTCCCATGGCGGAAGAATAATAATAATAATAATAAATATAGCTGCAAGCAGCAATTACCGGGGCCAAGCAGAATAAGACGACAAGACATGCCAACATGTCTGAAAGTGTCAGACCAACTGCAACAATGAGCAATTAAAGACATTTAAAGAGGATTTTAGGCGAAATGGCTGAAAAATCATGTAAAAAGTGATTCAAAATATGATTTAATGGATTGTCACTTCTGACCAAAAGGTGGCGCTGTTACGAAATTGATGTGGTGTGGTCAGAGTAAGTAGACAGTGACACATACAAAGTTTTGTGTCAATATGTCGAGGCATTGCAGATATAAAGCCTGAATAGTCATTTTGGCATCATGCCTCAACTTTGCTGCTGCGCTATACGAAAACGGTTTCATCAATCGACACGAAATCCATAACTTTTTGTCGGCACAGTCTGGAGATGATACGATTCGATTTTGGTGAAAATCGGACAAACGGTCTAGGAGGAGTTCGAAAAAGTAGGTTTTGAATGAAAATCAAGATGGCGGACAGGAAGTTTGGCCAAATAAGGAAAACTTGGTATCTATGTTCTCGGCTTGACCCAAGGAATCTATTAAGAACCGTGGAATTTCAATAGCCAGATTTATTCAAAAGTTATTAGCCTTTTTGGAAATTTTGTTATAACTTTTGACCACTAGGTGGCGCTGTCTTGAAATATTTTGGTTGCCTTCAGGGGATGGTGCTGATGACACAATCTGAGTTTCGTAATATTACACCAATGCATTTGTTTAGTATAGCATTTTATTTCACAAAACTGTATTGAAGTCAATGGGAATTTCATATTTTGTTCAATTATAGCGCCACCAAGAGGCTCAGTCCCACAATTTTTTTTACGTGTCCTCAGAGTGAGCCCATACATATGTGTGTCAATTTTGGTGAAAATATCTCAATTCGCTTCGGAGTTATAGACATTTATATGAAAAAACACGAAAAAAATGACTGACACATGACTTTGATTGGAAATTAGTACCCCTAAACATCAATATTTTCGCATTTGGGCATTGGCGTATAGCTATCGACCTATGTTTCCAAACTTCTGACGGTGGTTTCGTCTCGATCGGACTAGCGGTTTCAAAGATATAGCCAAATGTTTTTTAAGCGCTAAATCACAACGCTACACAAACCGTAAGGCGAAACCTAGCATGTTTGGTATCGTAGGACTCGGCAACGATTCAGGAGTCTAAAAAGATGAGTTTCGTGAAAATAAGTCGACCACACCCAAAGTTATAAGCATTTGAAAAAAAAAATTCACCACTAGGTGGCGCTGTTTCGAAACTTCTCAGGCTCATTCAGGGCATTGTGCTGATGACCCATACCACGTTTCGTAACAATCCGTTCATGCGTTCATAAAATACAGAATTTTAGCACAAAATTCAAAATGGCCGACAGCCAAAATGACCGATATGGTCAAATTGGATATCAGTCGACTCGGCATGTTGCCCTGAATCTAACGAGACCAATTGTATGATTTTTGGACAAACTGTTCAGAAGTTATAAGCAAAAATAGCCATTTTTCATATCTCCGGACCAGTAGGTGGCGCTGCGCCGAAACACAGCATGTAGCCTCAGGTCATGCTTGTGAGTACAAGTACCAAGTTTGGTCTGAATACGATAAACCGTTGCGGAGATACGGCCTTATGACTGTTTTTGCTAGCGCTACGTAAAATGTATTTGTGCGTTTATCGAAAACGGTTTGACGAATCCATTTGAATTCCATAACTTTTTGTCAGCACTACCTGAAGATGATCTGGTTCAATTTTCGTGCAAATCGGACAAACCGTCTAGGACGAGTTCGAAAAAGTAGCTTTTTTTGAAAATTCAAGATGGCGGCCATATTTTTATGACGGAAAATGACGTCATAGGGTGCAATCGAATCGCCATGAGCTCAGGAATCAGAGGAAAAAAGAATTTCGCTGATTGGCCTTTTGGTTCAAAAGTTATTAGCAAAATAAAAGTGAAACTTTGGACAGGTGGTGGCGCTAGAGGGAATGACTTAGAAACACCAAAATTGGTGTATTTAATGTTGAGACGGTCCTCTATCAGAATGTCAAACCAAAACAACTTTCCCGCAATCGGTTCTATGGGCTGCCATAGACTCCCATGGCGGAAGAATAATAATAATAATAATAATAATAATAATAATAAGAAACGGAACAGATACAATAGGTGCCTCCGCACCTTCGGTGCTTGGCCCCTAATAATAATAATAATAAGAAACGGAACAGATACAATAGGTGCCTCCGCACCTTCGGTGCTTGGCCCCTAATAAATATAGCTGCAAGCAGCCATTACCGGGGCCAAGCTGAATAAGACGACAAGACATGCCGACATGTCTGAAAGTGTCAGACCAACTGCAACAATGAGCAATTAAAGACATTTAAAGAGGATTTTAGGCAAAATGCCTGAAAAATCATAGAAACAATAAATAAAAATATGATTTGATGGATTATCACTTTCGACCAATAGGTGGCGCAGTTACAAAACTGATGTGATGTGGTCAGAGTGAAGTTACAATGACACATACAAAGTTTGGTGTCAATATGTCAAGGCATTGCAGAGATAAAGCCTTAATTAATGCTATTAGCATCATGCCTCAACTTTGCTGCTGCGCTATACGAAAACGGTTTCGTCTATCGACACGAAATCCATAACTTTTAGTCGGCACGGTCTGGAGATGATACGATTCGATTTTGGTGAAAATCGGACAAACGGTCTAGGAGGAGTTCGAAAAAGTAGGTTTTGAATGAAAATCAAGATGGCGGACAAGAAGTTTGACCAAATAAGGAAAATTTGGTATCTATGTTCTCGGCTTGACCCAAGGAATCTATTAAGACCAGTGGCATTTACATAGGCCGATGTATTCAAAAGTTATTAGCAGTTTTGGAAATGTTGTTATAACTTTTGACCACTAGGTGGCGCTGTCTCTAAATATTTTGGGTACCTTCAGGGGATGGTGCTGATGGCACATTCTGAGTTTCGTAATATTACACCAATGCATTTGTTTAGTATAGCATTTTATTTCACAAAACTGCATTGAAGTCAATGGGAATTTCATGTTTTGTTCTATTATAGCGCCACCAAGAGGCTCAGTCCCACCATTTTTTTTATGTGTCCTCAGAGTGAGCCCATACATATATGTGTCGATTTTGGTGCAAAAATCTCAATTTGCTTCGGAGTTATAGACATTTATATGAAAAAACACGAAAAAAATGACTGACACATGACTTTGATTGGAAATTAGTACCCCTAAACATCAATATTTTCGCATTTGGGCATTGGCGTATAGCTATCGACCTATGTTTCCAAACTTCTGACGGTGGTTTCGTCTCGATCGGACTAGCGGTTTCAAAGATATAGCCAAATGTTTTTTAAGCGCTAAATCACAACGCTACACAAACCGTAAGGCAAAACCTAGCATGTTTGGTATCGTAGGACTCGGCAATGATTCAGGAGTCTAAAAAGATGAGTTTCGTGAAAATAAGTCGACCACACCCAAAGTTATAAGCATTTGAAAAAAAAAATTCACCACTAGGTGGCGCTGTTTCGAAACTTCTCAGGCTCATTCAGGGCATTGTGCTGATGACCCATACCACGTTTCGTAACAATCCGTTCATGCGTTCATAAAATACAGAATTTTAGCACAAAATTCAAAATGGCCGACAGCCAAAATGACCGATATGGTCAAATTGGATATCAGTCGACTCGGCATGTTGCCCTGAATCTAACGAGACCAATTGTATGATTTTTGGACAAACTGTTCAGAAGTTATAAGCAAAAATAGCCATTTTTCATATCTCCGGACCAGTAGGTGGCGCTGCGCCGAAACACAGCATGTAGCCTCAGGTCATGCTTGTGAGTACAAGTACCAAGTTTGGTCTGAATACGATAAACCGTTGCGGAGATACGGCCTTACGACTGTTTTTGCTAGCGCTACGTAAAATGTATTCGTGCGTTTATCGAAAACGGTTTGACGAATCCATTTGAATTCCATAACTTTTTGTCAGCACTACCTGAAGATGATCTGGTTCAATTTTCGTGCAAATCGGACAAACCGTCTAGGACGAGTTCGAAAAAGTAGCTTTTTTTGAAAATTCAAGATGGCGGCCATATTTTTATGACGGCAAATGACGTCATATGGTGCAATCGAATCGCCATGAGCTCAGGAATCAGTGGAAAAAAGAATTTCGCTGATTGGCCTTACGGTTCAAAAGTTATTAGCAAAATAAAAGTGAAATTTTGGACAGGTGGTGGCGCTAGAGGGAATGACTTAGAAACACCAAAATTGGTGTATTTAATGTTGAGACGGTCCTCTATCAGAATGTCAAACCAAAACAACTTTCCCGCAATCGGTTCTATGGGCTGCCATAGACTCCCAGTCGGAAGAAGGAAGAATAATAATAATAATAAATATAGCTGCAAGCAGCAATTACCGGGGCCAAGCAGAATAAGACGACAAGACATGCCAACATGTCTGAAAGTGTCAGACCAACTGCAACAATGAGCAATTATAGACTTTAAAGAGGATTTTATGCAAAATGCCTGAAAAATCATAGAAACAATAATTAAAAATATGATTTTATGGATTATCAATTTCGACCAATAGGTGGCGCAGTTACAAAACTGATGTGATGTGGTCAGAGTGAAGTGACAATGACACATACAAAGTTTGGTGTCAATATGTCAAGGCATTGCAGAGATAAAGCCTGAATAGTGCTATTAGCATCATGCCTCAACTTTGCTGCTGCGCTATACGAAAACGGTTTTGTCTATCGACACGAAATCCATAACTTTTAGTCGGCACGGTCTGGAGATGATACGATTCGATTTTGGTGAAAATCGGACAAACGGTCTAGGAGGAGTTCGAAAAAGTAGGTTTTGACTGAACATCAAGATGGCGGACAGGAAGTTCGGCCAAATAAGGAAAACTTGGTATCTATGTTCTCGGCTTGACCCAAGGAATCTATTAAGACCAGTGGCATTTCAATAGACAGATTTATTCAAAAGTTATTAGCCTTTTTGGAAATTTTGTTATAACTTTTGACCACTAGGTGGCGCTGTTTCGAAATATTTTGAGTACCTTCAGGGGATGGTGCTGAAGGCACATTCTGAGTTTCGTAATATTACACCAATGCATTTGTTTAGTATAGCATTTTATTTCACAAAACTCTATTGAAATCAATGGGAATTTCATGTTTTGTTCTATTATAGCGCCACCAAGAGGCTCAGTCCCACCATTTTTTTTATGTGTCATCAGAGTGAGCCCATACATATATGTGTCGATTTTGGTGCAATAATCTCAATTTGCTTCGGAGTTATAGACATTTATATGAAAAAACACGTAAAAAATGACTGACACATGACTTTGATTGAATATTACTACCCCTAAACATCAATATTTTCACATTTGGGCATTGGCGTATAGCTATCGACCTATGTTTCCAAACTTCTGACGGTGGTTTCGTCTCAATCGGACAAACGGTTTCGAAGATATAGCCTAATGTTTTTTAAGCGCTAAATCACAATGCTACACAAACCGTTAGGCGAAACCTAACATGTTTGGTATCGTTGGACTCGGCAACAATTCAGGAGTCCAATGAGATGAGTTTCGTGAAAATAAGTCGATCACACCCAAAGTTATAAGCATTTGAAAAAAAAAATTCACCACTAGGTGGCGCTGTTTCGAAACTTCTCACACTCCTTCAGGACATCGTGCTGATGACCCATACCAAGTTTCGTAATAATCCGTTCATGCGTTGTTAAAATACAGCATTTTAGCACAAAATTCAAAATGGCCGACAGTCAAATTGGCCGATATGGCAAAATTGGATATCAGTCGACTCGGCATGACGCCCTGAATCTATCAAGACCAATTTTATGATTTTTGGACAAACTGTTCAGAAGTTATAAGCAAAAATAGCCATTTTTCATATCTCCGGACCAGTAGGTGGCGCTGCGGCGAAACGCAGCATGTAGCCTCAGGTCATGCTTGTGATGACATGTACCAAGTTTGGTCTGAATACGATAAACCGTTGCGGAGATACAGCCTTACGACTGTTTTTGTAAGCGCCACGTAAAATTTGTTCGAGCGTTTATCGAAAACGGTTTGACGAATCAAAAAGATTTTAATAACTTTTTGTCACCACTGCCTGAAGATGATCCGATTCAATTTTCGTGCAAATCGGACAAACCGTCTAGGACGAGTTCGAAAAAGTAGCTTTTTAGGAAAATTCAAAATGGCGGCCATGTTTTTATGACGGAAAATGACGTCATAGGGTGCAATCGAATCGTCATGAGCTCAGGAATCAGAGGAAAAAAGGATTTTGCTGATTGGCCTTACGGTTCAAAAGTTATTAGCAAAGTAAAAGTGAAACTTTGGACAGGTGGTGGCGCTAGAGGGAATGACTTAGACACACCAAAATTGGTGTACTTAATGTTGGGACTGTCCTCTATCAGAATGTCAAACCAAAACAACTTTCCCGCAATCGGTTCTATGGGCTGCCATAGACTCCCATGGCGGAAGAAGAAGAATAATAATAATAAGAACGGGAACAGATACAATAGGTGCCTCCGCACCTTCGGTGCTTGGCCCCTAATAATAATAAGAACGGGAACGAAAACAATAGGTGCCTCCGCACCTTCGGTGCTTGGCCCCTAATAAGAACGGGAACAGATACAATAGGTGCCTCCGCACCTTCGGTGCTTGGCCCCTAATAATAAATATAGCTGCAAGCAGCAATTATCGGGGCCAAGCGCAAGCAGACGACAGGATATGCCAACATGGCTGAAGGTGTCAGACCAACTGCAACAATGAGCAATTAAATACATTTAAAGAGGATTTTAGGCGAAATGGCTGAAAAATCATATAAAAAGTCATTCGAAATATGATTTAATGGATTATCACTTTCGACCAATCTGTGGCGCAGTTACAAAACTGATGTGATGTGGTCAGAGTGAAGTGACAATGACACATACAAAGTTTGGTGTCAATATGTCAAGGCATTGCAGAGATAAAGCCTGAATAGTGCTTTTAGCATCATGCCTCAACTTTGCTGCTACGCTATACGAAAACGGTTTCGTCTATAGACACGAAATCCATAACTTTTAGTCAGCACAGTCTGGAGATGATACGATTCGATTTTGGTGAAAATCGGACAAACGGTCTAGGAGGAGTTCGAAAAAGTAGGTTTTGACTGAAAATCAAGATGGCGGACAGGAAGCTAGGCCAAATAAGGAAACCTTGGTATCTATGTTCTCGTCTTGACCCAAGGAATCTATTAAGACCAGTTGCATTACAATAGGCCAACTTATTCAAAAGTTATTAGCAGTTTTGTAAATTTTGTTATAACTTTTGACCACTAGGTGGCACTGTCTCGAAATATTTTGGGTACCTTCAGGGGATGGTGCTGATGGCACATTTTGAGTTTCGTAATATTACACCAATGCATTTGTTTAGTATAGCATTTTATTTCACAAAACTGCATTGAAGTCAATGGGAATTTCATGTTTTGTTCTATTATAGCGCCACCAAGAGGCTGAGTCCCACCATCTTTTTTACATGTCCTCAGAGTGAGCTCATACATATGTGTGTCGATTTTGGTGAAAATATCTCAATTCGCTTCGGAGTTATAGACATTTATATGAAAAAACATGTAAAAAATGACTGACACATGACTTTGTTTGGAATTTACTACCCCTAAACATCAATATTTTCGCATTTGGGCATTGGCGTATAGCTATCGACCTATGTTTCCAAACTTCTGACGGTGGTTTCATCTCGATCGGACTAGCGGTTTCAAAGATATAGCCAAATGTTTTTTAAGCGCTAAATCACAACGCTACACAAACCGTAAGGCGAAACCTAGCATGTTTGGTATCATAGGACTCGGCAACGATTCAGGAGTCTAAAAAGATGAGTTTCGTGAAAATAAGTCGACCACACCCAAAGTTATAAGCATTTGAAAAAAAAAATTCACCACTAGGTGGCGCTGTTTCGAAACTTCTCAGGCTCATTCAGGGCATTGTGCTGATGACCCATACTACGTTTCGTAACAATCTGTTCATGCGTTCTTAAAATACAGCATTTTAGCACAAAATTCAAAATGGCCGACAGTCAAAATGGCCGATATGGTAATATTGGATATCAGTCGACTCGGCATGTTACCCTGAATCTAACGAGACCAATTTTATGATTTTTGGACAAACTGTTCAGAAGTTATAAGCAAAAATAGCCATTTTTCATATCTCCGGACCAGTAGGTGGCGCTGCGCCGAAACACAGCATGTAGCCTCAGGTCATGCTTGTGATGACATGTACCAAGTTTGGTCTGAATCCGATAAAGCGTTGCGGAGATACGGCCTTACATCTGTTTTCGCAAGCGCTACGTAAAATGTATTCGTGGGTTTATCGAAAACTGTTAAGCGAATCAACTTGAATTCCATAACTTTTTGTCAGCATGGTCTGTAGATGATCTGGTTCAATTTTCGTGCAAATCGGACAAACCGTCTAGGACGAGTTCGAAAAAGTAGCTTTTTAGATAAATTCAAAATGGCGGCCATATTGTTATGACAGAAATGATGTCATAGGGTGCAATCGAATTGGCATGAGCTCAGGAATCAGAGAGAAAAATAATTTTGTTGATTGGCCTTACGGTTCAAAAGTTATTAGCAAAATAAAAGTGAAACTTTGGACAGGTGGTGGCGCTAGAGGGAATGACTTAGACACACCAAAATTGGTGTATTTAATGTTGGGACTGTCCTCTATCAGAATGTCAAACCAAAACAACTTTCCCGCATTCGGTTCTATGGGCTGCCATAGACTCCCAGTTGGAAGAAGGAAGAATAATAAATATAGCTGCAAGCAGCAATTATCGGGGCCAAGCGCAAGCAGATGACAGGATATGCCAACATGGCTGAAGGTGTCAGACCAACTGGAACAATGAGCAATTAAATACATTTAAAGAGGATTTTAGATGAAATGGCTGAAAAATCATATAAAAAAATCATTTAAAATATGATTTAATGGATTATCACTTTCGACCAATAGGTGGCGCAGTTACAAAACTGATGTGATGTGGTCAGAGTGAAGTGACAATGACACATACAAAGTTTGGTGTCAATATGTCAAGGCGTTGCAGAGATAAAGCCTGAGTAGTGCTTTTAGCATCATGCCTCAACTTTGCTGCTACGCTATACGAAAACGGTTTCGTCTATTGACACGAAATCCATAACTTTTAGTCAGCACACTCTGGAGATGATACGATTCGATTTTGGTGAAAATCGGACAAACACTCTAGGAGGAGTTCGAAAAAGTAGGTTTTGAATGAAAATAGCATTTTATTTCACAAAACTCTATTGAAGTCAATGGGAATTTCATGTTTTGTTCTATTATAGCGCCACCAAGAGGCTCAGTCCCACAATTTTTTTTACGTGTCCTCAGAGTGAGCCCATACATATGTGTGTCAGTTTTGGTGAAAATATCTCAATTCGCTTCAGAGTTATAGGCATTTATATGAAAAAACACGTAAAAAATGACTGACACATGACTTTGTTTGGAATTTACTACCCCTAAACATCAATATTTTCGCATTTGGGCATTGGCATATAGCTATCGACCTATGTTTCCAAACTTCTGACGGTGGTTTCGTCTCGATCGGACTAGCGGTTTCGAAGATATAGCCAAATGTTTTTTAAGCGCTAAATCACAACGCTACACAAACCGTAAGGCAAAACCTAGCATGTTTGGTATCATAGGACTCGGCAATGATTCAGGAGTCTAAAAAGATGAGTTTCGTGAAAATAAGTTGACCACACCCAAAGTTATAAGCATTTGAAAAAAAAATTCACCACTAGGTGGCGCTGTTTCGAAACTTCTCACGCTCCTTCAGGACATCGGGCTGATGACCCATACCAAGTTCCGTAACAATCCGTTCATGCGTTCTTAAAATACAGCATTTTAGCACAAAATTCAAAATGGCCGACAGCCAAAATGGCCGATATGGTAATATTGGATATCAGTGGACTCGGCATGTTACCCTGAATCTAACGAGACCAATTTTATGATTTTTGGACAAACTGTTCAGAAGTTATAAGCAAAAATAGCCATTTTTCATATCTCCGGACCAGTAGGTGGCGCTGCGCCGAAACACAGCATGTAGCCTCAGGTCATGCTTGTGATGACATGTACCAACTTTGGTCTGAATCTGATAAAGCGTTGCGGAGATACGGCTTTACATCTGTTTTCGCAAGCGCTACGTAAAATTTATTCGTGGGTTTATCGAAAACTGTTAAGCGAATCAACTTGAATTCCATAACTTTTTGTCAGCATGGTCTGTAGATGATCTGGTTCAATTTTCGTGCAAATCGGACAAACCGTCTAGGACGAGTTCGAAAAAGTAGCTTTTTAGATAAATTCATAATGGCGGCCATATTGTTATGACGGAAATGACGTCATAGGGTGCAATCGAATTGGCATGAGCTCAGGAATCAGAGAGAAAAAGAATTTTGTTGATTGGCCTTACGGTTCAAAAGTTATTAGCAAAATAAAAGTGAAACTTTGGACAGGTGGTGGCGCTAGAGGGAATGACTTAGACACACCAAAATTGGTGTATTTAATGTTGGGACTGTCCTCTATCAGAATGTCAAACCAAAACAACTTTCCCGCATTCGGTTCTATGGGCTGCCATAGACTCCCAGTTGGAAGAAGGAAGAATAATAATAATAAGAACGGGAACAGATACAATAGGTGCCTCCGCACCTTCGGTGCTTGGCCCCTAATAATAAGAACGGGAACAGATACAATAGGTGCCTACGCACCTTCGGTGCTTGGCCCCTAATAAGAACGGGAACGAAAACAATAGGTGCCTCCGCACCTTCGGTGCTTGGCCCCTAAATATAGCTGCAAGCAGCCATTACCGGGGCCAAGCACAATCAGATGACAAGACATGCCAACATTGCTGAAAGTGTCAGACCAACTTCGACAATGAGCAATTAAAGACATTTAAAAAGGATTATAGGCAAAATGCCTGAAAAATCAGAGAAACAGTAAATAAAAATATGATTTAATGGATTATCACTTTTGACCAATAGGTGGCGCAGTTACAAAACTGATGTGATGTGGTCAGAGTGAAGTGACAATGACACACAAAGTTTGGTGTCAATATGTCTAGGAATTGCAGAGATAAAGCCTGAATAGTGCTATTAGCATCATGCCTCAACTTTGCTGCTGCGCTATACGAAAACGGTTTTGTCAATCGACACGAAATCCATAACTTTTAGTCGGCACGGTCTGGAGATGATACGATTCGATTTTGGTGAAAATCGGACAAACGGTCTAGGAGGAGTTCGAAAAAGTAGGTTTTGAATGAAAATCAAGATGGCGGACAGGAAGTTAGGCCAAATAAGGTAAACTTGGTATCTATGTTCTCAGCTTGACCCAAGGAATCTACTAAGATGAGTTGCATTACAATAGGCCAATTTATTCAAAAGTTATTAGCAATTTTGGAAATTTTGTTATAACTTTTGACCACTAGGTGGCGCTGTTTCTAAATATGTTGGGTACCTTCAGGGGATGGTGCAGATGGCACATTCTGAGTTTTGTAATATTACACCAATGCATTTGTTTAGTATAGCATTTTATTTCACAAAACTGTATTGAAGTCAATGGGAATTTCATGTTTTGTTCTATTATAGCGCCACCAAGAGGCTCAGTCCAACCATTTTTTTTATGTGTCCTCAGAGTGAGCCCATACATATGTGTGTCGATTTTGGTGAAAATATCTCAATTATCTTCGGAGTTATAGACATTTATATGAAAAAACACGTAAAAAATGACTGACACATGACTTTAATTGGAATTTACTACCTCTAGACATCAATATTTTCGCATTTGGGCATTGACGTTTGGTTAACAAGCTATGATTCCAAACTTCTGACGGTGGTTTCGTCTCGATCGGACAAACGGTTTCGAAGATATCGCCTAATGTTTTTTAAGTGCTAAATCACAACGCTACACAAACCGTAAGGCGAAACCTAGCATGTTTGGTATTGTTGGACTCGGCAAGGATTCAGGAGTCTAAAGAGATGAGTCTCCTGAAAATATGTCAACCACACCCAAAGTTATAAGCATTTAAAAAAAAAATTCACCACTAGGTGGCGCTGTTTCGAAACTTCTCAGGCTCCTTCAGGGCATCGTGCTGATGACCCACACCAAGTTTCGTAACAATTCGTTAATGCGTTCATAAAATACAGCATTTTAGCACATAATTCAAAATGGCCGACAGTCAAAATAGCCGATATGGTAAAATTGGATATCAGTCGACTCGGCATGTCGCCCTGAATCTAACGAGACCAATTTTATGATTTTTGGACAAACTGTTCAGAAGTTATAAGCAAAAATAGCCATTTTTCATATCTCCGGACCAGTAGGTGGCGCTGCGCCGAAACGCAGCATGTAGCCTCAGGTCATGCTTGTGAGTACATGTACCAAGTTTGGTCTGAATACGATAAACCGTTGCGGAGATACAGCCTTACGACTGTTTTTGCTAGCGCTACGTAAAATGTATTCATGCGTTTATCGAAAACGGTTTGACGAATCAATTTGAATTCCATAACTTTTGGTCAGCACTGCCTGAAGATGATCTGGTTCAATTTTCGTGCAAATCGGACAAACCGTCTAGGACGAGTTCGAAAAAGTAGGTTTATCGAAAAATTCAAAATGGCGGCCATATTTTTATGACGGAAAATGACGTCATAGGGTGCAATCGAATCGGCATGAGCTCAGGAATCAGAGGGAAAAAGAATTTTGTTGATTGGCCTTACGGTTCAAAAGTTATTAGCAAAATAAAAGTGAAATTTTGGACAGGTGGTGGCGCTAGAGGGAATGACTTAGAAACACAAAAATTGGTGTATTTAATGTTGGGACTGTCCTCTATCAGAATGTCAAACCAAAACAACTTTCCCGCAATCGGTTCTATGGGCTGCCATAGACTCCCATGGCGGAAGAAGAAGAAGAAGAAGAAGAAGAAGAATAATAATAAGAACGGGAACAGATACAATAGGTGCCTCGCACCTTCGGTGCTTGGCCCCTAAATATAGCTGCAAGCAGCCATTACCGGGGCCAAGCAGAATAAGACGACAAGACATGGCTGAAGGTGTCAGATCAACTGCAACAATGAGCAATTACAGACATTTAAAGAGGATTTTAGACGAAATGGCTGAAAAATCATAGAAACAGTAATTAAAAATATAATTTAATTGATTATCACTTTCGACAAGTAGGTGGCGCAGTTACAAAACTGATGTGGTCAGAGTGAAGTGACAATGTCACATACAAAGTTTGTTGTCAATATGTCAAGGCATTGCAGAGATAAAGCCTGAATAGTGCTATTGGCATCATGCCTCAACTTTGCTGCTGCGCTATACGAAAATGGTTTCGTCTATCGACAAGAAATCCATAACTTTTAGTCGGCACGGTCTGGAGATGATACGATTAGATTTTGGTGAAAATCGGACAAACGGTCTAGGAGGAGTTCGAAAAAGTAGGTTTTGACTGAAAATCAAGATGGCGGACAGGAAGTTTGGCCAAATAAGGAAAACTTGGTATCTATGTTCTCGGCTTGACCCAAGGAATCTATTAAGCATTTCAATAGCCAGATTTATTCAAAAGTTATTAGCCTTTTTGGAAATTTTGTTACAACTTTTGACCACTAGGTGGCGCTGTCTCGAAATATTTTGGGTACCTTCAGGGGATGGTGCTGATGACACAATCTGAGTTTCGTAATATTAAACCAATGCATTTGTTTAGTATAGCATTTTATTTCACAAAATTGTATGGAAGTCAATGGGAATTTCATGTTTTGTTCTATTAAAGCGCCACCAAGAGGCTCAGTCCCACCATTTTTTTTACGTGTCCTCAGAGTGAGCCCATACATATGTGTGTCGATTTTGGTGAAAATATCTCAATTATCTTCGGAGTTATAGACATTTATATGAAAAAACACGTAAAAAATGACTGACACATGACTTTAATTGGAATTTACTACCTCTAGACATCAATATTTTCGCATTTGGGCTTTAACGTTTAGTTAACAAGCTATGATTCCAAACTTCTGACGGTGGTTTCGTCTCGATCGGACAAACGGTTTCGAAGATATCGCCTAATGTTTTTTAAGGGCTAAATCACAACGCTACACAAACCGTAAGGCGAAACCTAGCATATTTGGTATCGTTGGACTCGGCAAGGATTCAGGAGTCTAATGAGATGAGTTTGGTGAAAATAAGTCGACCACACCCAAAGTTATAAGCATTTGAAAAATAAAATTCACCACTAGGTGGCGCTGTTTCAAAACTTCTCACGCTCCTTCAGAACATCGTGCTGATGACCCATACCGAGTTTCGTAACAATCCGTTCATGCGTTCTTAAAATACAGCATTTTAGCACAAAATTCAAAATGGCCGAAAGTCAAAACGGCCGATATGGTAAAATTTGATATCAGTCGACTCGGCATGTTGCCCTGAATCTAACGAGACCAATTTTATGATTTTTGGACAAAATGTTCAGAAGTTATAAGCAAAAATAGCCATTTTTCATATCTCCGGACCAGTAGGTGGCGCTGCGCCGAAACGCAGCATGTAGCCTCAGGTCATGCTTGTGATGACATGTACCAATTTTGGTCTGAATCCGATAAAGCGTTGCGGAGATACAGCCCTACGACTGTTTTCGCAAGCGCTACGTAAAATGTGTTCGAGCGTTATTCGAAAACGGTTTGACGAATCAATTTGAATTCCATAACTTTTTGTCAGCACTGCCTGAAGATGATCTGGTTCAATTTTCGTGCAAATCGGACAAACTGTCTAGGACGAGTTCGAAAAAGTAGCTTTTTCAGCCCATTAAAAATGGCGGCCATATTTATAAGCCGGAAAATGACGTCATAGGGTGCAATCGAATCGGCATGAGCTCGAGAATCAGAGGAAAAAGGAATTTTGTTGATTGGCCAAACGGTTCAAAAGTTATTAGCAAAATAAAAGTGAAATTTTGGACAGGTGGTGGCGCTAGAGGGATTGGTTTTAAGACACCAAATTTGGTATGGTGACTTTTTGGACTGTCCTCTATCATTGTGCCAAATTTCATAACTTTCCCGCAATCGGTTCTATGGGCTGCCATAGACTCCCATGGCGGAAGAAGAATAATAATAATAAATATAGCTGCAAGCAGCCATTACCGGGGCCAAGCTGAATAAGACGACAAGACATGCCGACATGTCTGAAAGTGTCAGACCAACTGCAACAATGAGCAATTAAAGACATTTAAAGAGGATTTTAGGCAAAATGCCTGAAAAATCATAGAAACAATAAATAAAAATATGATTTGATGGATTATCACTTTCGACCAATAGGTGGCGCAGTTACAAAACTGATGTGATGTGGTCAGAGTGAAGTTACAATGACACATACAAAGTTTGGTGTCAATATGTCAAGGCATTGCAGAGATAAAGCCTTAATTAATGCTATTAGCATCATGCCTCAACTTTGCTGCTGCGCTATACGAAAACGGTTTCGTCTATCGACACGAAATCCATAACTTTTAGTCGGCACGGTCTGGAGATGATACGATTCGATTTTGGTGAAAATCGGACAAACGGTCTAGGAGGAGTTCGAAAAAGTAGGTTTTGAATGAAAATCAAGATGGCGGACAAGAAGTTTGACCAAATAAGGAAAATTTGGTATCTATGTTCTCGGCTTGACCCAAGGAATCTATTAAGACCAGTGGCATTTACATAGGCCGATGTATTCAAAAGTTATTAGCAGTTTTGGAAATGTTGTTATAACTTTTGACCACTAGGTGGCGCTGTCTCTAAATATTTTGGGTACCTTCAGGGGATGGTGCTGATGGCACATTCTGAGTTTCGTAATATTACACCAATGCATTTGTTTAGTATAGCATTTTATTTCACAAAACTGCATTGAAGTCAATGGGAATTTCATGTTTTGTTCTATTATAGCGCCACCAAGAGGCTCAGTCCCACCATTTTTTTTATGTGTCCTCAGAGTGAGCCCATACATATATGTGTCGATTTTGGTGCAAAAATCTCAATTTGCTTCGGAGTTATAGACATTTATATGAAAAAACACGAAAAAAATGACTGACACATGACTTTGATTGGAAATTAGTACCCCTAAACATCAATATTTTCGCATTTGGGCATTGGCGTATAGCTATCGACCTATGTTTCCAAACTTCTGACGGTGGTTTCGTCTCGATCGGACTAGCGGTTTCAAAGATATAGCCAAATGTTTTTTAAGCGCTAAATCACAACGCTACACAAACCGTAAGGCAAAACCTAGCATGTTTGGTATCGTAGGACTCGGCAATGATTCAGGAGTCTAAAAAGATGAGTTTCGTGAAAATAAGTCGACCACACCCAAAGTTATAAGCATTTGAAAAAAAAAATTCACCACTAGGTGGCGCTGTTTCGAAACTTCTCAGGCTCATTCAGGGCATTGTGCTGATGACCCATACCACGTTTCGTAACAATCCGTTCATGCGTTCATAAAATACAGAATTTTAGCACAAAATTCAAAATGGCCGACAGCCAAAATGACCGATATGGTCAAATTGGATATCAGTCGACTCGGCATGTTGCCCTGAATCTAACGAGACCAATTGTATGATTTTTGGACAAACTGTTCAGAAGTTATAAGCAAAAATAGCCATTTTTCATATCTCCGGACCAGTAGGTGGCGCTGCGCCGAAACACAGCATGTAGCCTCAGGTCATGCTTGTGAGTACAAGTACCAAGTTTGGTCTGAATACGATAAACCGTTGCGGAGATACGGCCTTACGACTGTTTTTGCTAGCGCTACGTAAAATGTATTCGTGCGTTTATCGAAAACGGTTTGACGAATCCATTTGAATTCCATAACTTTTTGTCAGCACTACCTGAAGATGATCTGGTTCAATTTTCGTGCAAATCGGACAAACCGTCTAGGACGAGTTCGAAAAAGTAGCTTTTTTTGAAAATTCAAGATGGCGGCCATATTTTTATGACGGCAAATGACGTCATAGGGTGCAATCGAATCGCCATGAGCTCAGGAATCAGTGGAAAAAAGAATTTCGCTGATTGGCCTTACGGTTCAAAAGTTATTAGCAAAATAAAAGTGAAATTTTGGACAGGTGGTGGCGCTAGAGGGAATGACTTAGAAACACCAAAATTGGTGTATTTAATGTTGAGACGGTCCTCTATCAGAATGTCAAACCAAAACAACTTTCCCGCAATCGGTTCTATGGGCTGCCATAGACTCCCAGTCGGAAGAAGGAAGAATAATAATAATAATAATAAATATAGCTGCAAGCAGCAATTATCGGGGCCAAGCGCAAGCAGACGACAGGATATGCCAACATGGCTGAAAGTGTCAGACCAACTGGAACAATGAGCAGTTAAATACATTTTAAGAGGATTTTAGATGAAATGGCTGAAAAATCATATAAAAAGTCATTTAAAATATGATTTAATGGATTATCACTTTCGACCAATAGGTGGCGCAGTTACAAAAGTGATGTGATGTGGTCAGAGTGAAGTGACAATGACGCATACAAAGTTTGGTGTCAATATGTCAAGGCATTGCAGAGATAAAGCCTGAATAGTGCTTTTAGCATCATGCCTCAACTTTGCTGCTACGCTATACGAAAACGGTTTCGTCTATTGACACGAAATCCATAACTTTTATTCAGCATAGTCTGGAGATGATACGATTCGATTTTGGTGAAAATTGGACAAACGGTCTAGGAGGAGTTCGAAAAAGTAGGTTTTGACTGAAAATCAAGATGGCGGACAGGAAGTTTGGCCAAATAAGGAAAACTTGGTATCTATGTTCTCGGCTTGACCGAAGGAATCTATTAAGACCAGTGGCATTTCAAAAGCCAGATTTATTCAAAATTTATTAGCCTTTTTGGAAATTTTGTCATAACATTTGATCACTAGGTGGCGCTCTCTCGAAATATTTTGGGTACCTTCAGGGGATGGTGCTGATGGCACATTCTGAGTTTCGTAATATTACACCAATGCATTTGTTTAGTATAGCATTTTAATTCACAAAACTGTATTGAAGTCAATGGGAATTTCATGTTTTGTTCTTTTATATCGCCACCAAGAGGCTCAGTCCCACCATTTTTTTAATGTGTCCTCAGAGTGAGCCCATGCATATTTGTGTCAATTTTGGTGAAAATATCTCAATTCGCTTTGGAGTTATAGACATTTATATGAAAAAACACGTAAAAAATGACTGACACATGACTTTGATTGGATTTTACTACCCCTTACTATCAATATTTTCGTATTTGGGCATTGGCGTATAGCTATCGACCTATGTTTCCAAACTTCTGAAGGTGGTTTCGTCTCGATCGGACAAGCGGTTTCAAAGATATAGCCAAATGTTTTTTAAGCGCTAAATCACAACGCTACACAAACCATAAGGCAAAACCTAACATGTTTGGTATCGTTGGACTCGGCAACGATTCAGGAGTCTAAAGAGATGAGTCCTGTGAAAATAAGTTGACCACACCCAAAGTTAGAAGCATTTGGAAGTATTTGGGGAAAAAAATTCACCACTAGATGGCACTGTTTCGAAACTTCTCAGGCTCCTTCAGGACATCATGCTGATGACCCATACCGAGTTTCGTAACGATACGTTCATGCATTCCTAAAATACAGCATTTTAGCACATAATTCAAAATGGCCGACAGCCAAAATGGCTGATCGGGGAAAATTGGATATCAGTCGACTCAGCATGACGCCCTGAATCTAACGAGACCACTTTTATGATTTTTGGACAAACTGTTCAGAAGTTATAAGCAAAAATAGCCATTTTTCATATCTCCGGACCAGTAGGTGGCGCTGCGCCGAAACGCAGCATGTAGCCTCAGGTCATGCTTGTGATGACATGTACCAAGTTTGGTCTGAATATGATAAAGTGTTGAGGAGATACTGGCTTGTGTCTATTTCCGCAAGCGCTACATAAAATTTGTTTGCGCGGTATTCGAGAACGGTTCGACGAATCAACACGAATTCCATAACTTTTTGTCGGCATGGTCTGAAGATGATCTGATTCAATTTTCGTGGAAATTGGAGCGACGGCCTAGGAGGAGTTCGAAAAAGTAGCTTTTTCGGAAAATTCAAAATGGCGGAAAAATTATAATGACGGAAAATGATGCCATAGGGTGCAATCGAATCGCCATGAGCTCACGAATCAGAGGAAAAAAGAATTTTGTTTCTAGCCATTGTGGTTCAAAAGTTATTAGCAGAAACATGAGTGAAACTTTGGACAGTTGGTGGCGCTAGAGGGAATGACTTAGACACACCAAAATTGGTATATTTAATGTTGGGACTGTCCTCTATCAGAATGTCAAACCATTACAACTTTCCCACAATCGGTTCTATGGGCTGCCATAGACTCCCAGTCGGAACAATGAAGAATAATAATAATAATAATAATAATAATAAGAACGCGAACGAAAACAATAGGTGCCTCCGCACCTTCGGTGCTTGGCCCCTAATAATAAGAACGGGAACGAAAACAATAGGTGCCTCCGCACCTTCGGTGCTTGGCCCCTAATAATATAGCTGCAAGCAGCAATTACCGGGGCCAAGCAGAATAAGACGACAAGACATGCCGACATGTCTGAAAGTGTCAGACCAACTGCAACAATGAGCAATTAAAGACATTTAAAGAGGATTTTAGACGAAATGGCTGAAAAATCATAGAAACAGTAATTAAAAATATGATTTAATGGATTATCACTTTCGACAAATAGGTGGCGCAGTTACAAAACTGATGTGATGTGGTCAGAGTGAGGAGACAATGACACATACAAAGTTTGGTGTCAATATGTCAAGGCATTGCAGAGATAAAGCCTGAATAGTGCTATTAGCATCATGCCTCAAATTTGCTGCTGCGCTATACGAAAACGGTTTCGTCAATTGACACGAAATCCATAACTTTTAGTCGGCACAGTCTGGGGATGATACGATTCGATTTTGGTGAAAATCGGACAAACGGTGTGGGAGGAGTTCGAAAAAGTAGGTTTTGAATGAAAATAGCATTTTATCTCACAAAACTGTATTGAAGTCAATGGGAATTTCATGTTTTGTTCTATTATAGCGCCACCAAGAGGCTCAGTCCCACAATTTTTTTTACGTGTCCTCAGAGTGAGCCCATACATATGTGTGTCAGTTTTGGTGAAAATATCTCAATTTGCTTTAGAGTTATAAACATTTATATGAAAAAACACGTAAAAAATGACTGACACATGACTTTGTTTGAATTTTACTACCCCTAAACATCAATATTTTCGCATTTGGGCATTGGCGTATAGCTATCGACCTATGTTTCCAAACTTCTGACGGTGGTTTCGTCTCGATCGGACAAGCGGTTTCGAAGATATAGCCTAATGTTTTTTAAGCGCTAAATCACAACGCTACACAAACCGTAAGGCGAAACCTAGCATGTTTGGTATCGTAGGACTCGGCAAGGTTTCAGGAGTCTAATTAGATGAGTCTCGTGAAAATAAGTCGACCGCACCCAAAGTTATAAGCATTTGAAAAAAAAAATTCCCCACTAGGTGGCGCTGTTTCGAAACTTCTCACACTCCTTCAGGACATCGTGCTGATGACCCATGCCAAGTTTCGTAACAATCCGTTCATGCGTTCATAAAATACAGCATTTTAGCACATAATTCAAAATGGCCGACAGTCAAAATGGCCGATATGGTCAAATTGGATATCAGTCGACTCGGCATGTCGCCCTGAATCTAACGAGACCAATTTTATGATTTTTGGACAAACTGTTCAGAAGTTATAAGCAAAAATAGCCATTTTTCATATCTCCGGACCAGTAGGTGGCGCTGCGCCGAAACGCAGCATGTAGCCTCAGGTCATGCTTGTGATGACATGTACCAAGTTTGGTCTGAATACGATAAACCGTTGCAGAGATACAGCCTTACGACTGTTTTTGCAGGCGCTACGTAAAATTTGTTCGTGCGTTTATTGAAAATGGTTTGACGAATCAATTTGAATTCCATAACTTTTGGTCAGCACTGCCTGAAGATGATCTGGTTCAATTTTCGTGCAAATCGGACAAACCGTCTAGGACGAGTTCGAAAAAGTAGGTTTTTCGAATGAATCAAAATGGCGGCCATATTTTTATTACAGAAAATGAAGTCATAGGATGCAATCGAATCGGCATGAGCTCAGGAATCAGAGGAAAAAATAATTTTGTTGATTGGCCTTACAGTTCAAAAGTTATTAGCAAAATAAAAGTGAAACTTTGGACAGGTGGTGGCGCTAGAGGGAATGACTTAGAAACACCAAAATTGGTGTATTTAATGTTGGGACTGTGCTCTATCAGAATGTCAAACCAAAACAACTTTCCCGCAATCGGTTCTATGGGCTGCCATAGACTCCAAGAGCGGAAGAAGAAGAAGAAGAAGAAGAAGAAGAAGAATAATAATAAGAACGCGAACGGATACAATAGGTGCCTCCGCACCTTCGGTGCTTGGCCCCTAAATATAGCTGCAAGCAGCAATTACCGGGGCCAAGCAGAATAAGACGACAAGACATGCCGACATGTCTGAAAGTGTCAGACCAACTGCAACAATGAGCAATTAAAGACATTTAAAGAGGATTTTAGACGAAATGGCTGAAAAATCATAGAAACAGTAATTAAAAATATGATTTAATGGATTATCACTTTCGACAAATAGGTGGCACAGTTACAAAACTGATGTGATGTGGTCAGAGTGAGGAGACAATGACACATACAAAGTTTGGTGTCAATATGTCAAGGCATTGCAGAGATAAAGCCTGAATAGTGCTATTAGCATCATGCCTCAAATTTGCTGCTGCGCTATACGAAAACGGTTTCGTCAATTGACACGAAATCCATAACTTTTAGTCGGCACAGTCTGGGGATGATACGATTCGATTTTGGTGAAAATCGGACAAACGGTGTGGGAGGAGTTCGAAAAAGTATGTTTTGAATGAAAATAGCATTTTATCTCACAAAACTGTATTGAAGTCAATGGGAATTTCATGTTTTGTTCTATTATAGCGCCACCAAGAGGCTCAGTCCCACAATTTTTTTTACGTGTCCTCAGAGTGAGCCCATACATATGTGTGTCAGTTTTGGTGAAAATATCTCAATTTGCTTTAGAGTTATAAACATTTATATGAAAAAACACGTAAAAAATGACTGACACATGACTTTGTTTGAATTTTACTACCCCTAAACATCAATATTTTCGCATTTGGGCATTGGCACATAGCTATCGACCTATGTTTCCAAACTTCTGACGGTGGTTTCGTCTCGATCGGACAAGCGGTTTCGAAGATATAGCCTAATGTTTTTTAAGCGCTAAATCACAACGCTACACAAACCGTAAGGCGAAACCTAGCATGTTTGGTATCGTAGGACTCGGCAAGGTTTCAGGAGTCTAATTAGATGAGTCTCGTGAAAATAAGTCGACCGCACCCAAAGTTATAAGCATTTGAAAAAAAAAATTCCCCACTAGGTGGCGCTGTTTCGAAACTTCTCACACTCCTTCAGGACATCGTGCTGATGACCCATGCCAAGTTTCGTAACAATCCGTTCATGCGTTCATAAAATACAGCATTTTAGCACATAATTCAAAATGGCCGACAGTCAAAATGGCCGATATGGTAAAATTGGATATCAGTCGACTCGGCATGTCGCCCTGAATCTAACGAGACCAATTTTATGATTTTTGGACAAACTGTTCAGAAGTTATAAGCAAAAATAGCCATTTTTCATATCTCCGGACCAGTAGGTGGCGCTGCGCCGAAACGCAGCATGTAGCCTCAGGTCATGCTTGTGATGACATGTACCAAGTTTGGTCTGAATACGATAAACCGTTGCAGAGATACAGCCTTACGACTGTTTTTGCAGGCGCTACGTAAAATTTGTTCGTGCGTTTATTGAAAACGGTTTGACGAATCAATTTGAATTCCATAACTTTTGGTCAGCACTGCCTGAAGATGATCTGGTTCAATTTTCGTGCAAATCGGACAAACCGTCTAGGACGAGTTCGAAAAAGTAGCTTTTTCAGAAAATTAAAAATGGCGGCCATATTTATATGACGGAAAATGACGTCATAGGGTGCAATCGAATCGGCATGAGCTCAGAAATAAGAGGAAAAAAGAATTTTGTTGATTGGCCTTACGGTTCAAAAGTTATTAGCAAAATAAAAGTGAAACTTTGGACAGGTGGTGGCGCTAGAGGGAATGACTTAGAAACACAAAAATTGGTGTATTTAATGTTGGGACTGTCCTCTATCAGAATGTCAAACCAAAACAACTTTCCCGCAATCGGTTCTATGGGCTGCCATAGACTCCCATGGCGGAAGAAGAAGAAGAATAATAATAATATATATAGCTGCAAGCAGCAATTACCGGGGCCAAGCAGAATAAGACGACAAGACATGCCAACATGTCTGAAAGTGTCAGACCAACTGCAACAATGAGCAATTAAAGACATTTAAAGAGGATTTTAGGCGAAATGGCTGAAAAATCATGTAAAAAGTGATTCAAAATATGATTTAATGGATTGTCACTTTTGACCAAAAGGTGGCGCTGTTACGAAATTGATGTGGTGTGGTCAGAGTAAGGAGACAGTGACACATACAAAGTTTTGTGTCAATATGTCGAGGCATTGCAGATATAAAGCCTGAATAGTCATTTTGGCATCATGCCTCAACTTTGCTGCTGTGCTATACGAAAACGGTTTCATCAATCAACACGAAATCCATAACTTTTTGTCGGCACAATCTGGAGATGATACGATTCGATTTTGGTGAAAATCGGACAAACGGTCTAGGAGGAGTTCGAAAAAGTAGGTTTTGAATGAAAATCAAGATGGCGGACAGGAAGTTTGGCCAAATAAGGAAAACTTGGTATCTATGTTCTCGGCTTGACCCAAGGAATCTATTAAGAACCGTGGAATTTCAATAGCCAGATTTATTCAAAAGTTATTAGCCTTTTTGGAAATTTTGTTATAACTTTTGACCACTAGGTGGCGCTGTCTTGAAATATTTTGGTTGCCTTCAGGGGATAGTGCTGATGACACAATCTGAGTTTCGTAATATTACACCAATGCATTTGTTTAGTATAGCATTTTATTTCACAAAATTGTATTGAAGTCAATGGGAATTTCATATTTTGTTCAATTATAGCGCCACCAAGAGGCTCAGTCCCACAATTTTTTTTACGTGTCCTCAGAGTGAGCCCATACATATGTGTGTCAATTTTGGTGAAAATATCTCAATTCGCTTCGGAGTTATAGACATTTATATGAAAAAACACGAAAAAAATGACTGACACATGACTTTGATTGGAAATTAGTACCCCTAAACATCAATATTTTCGCATTTGGGCATTGGCGTATAGCTATCGACCTATGTTTCCAAACTTCTGACGGTGGTTTCGTCTCGATCGGACTAGCGGTTTCAAAGATATAGCCAAATGTTTTTTAAGCGCTAAATCACAACGCTACACAAACCGTAAGGCGAAACCTAGCATGTTTGGTATCGTAGGACTCGGCAACGATTCAGGAGTCTAAAAAGATGAGTTTCGTGAAAATAAGTCGACCACACCCAAAGTTATAAGCATTTGAAAAAAAAAATTCACCACTAGGTGGCGCTGTTTCGAAACTTCTCAGGCTCATTCAGGGCATTGTGCTGATGACCCATACCACGTTTCGTAACAATCTGTTCATGCGTTCATAAAATACAGAATTTTAGCACAAAATTCAAAATGGCCGACAGCCAAAATGACCGATATGGTCAAATTGGATATCAGTCGACTCGGCATGTTGCCCTGAATCTAACGAGACCAATTGTATGATTTTTGGACAAACTGTTCAGAAGTTATAAGCAAAAATAGCCATTTTTCATATCTCCGGACCAGTAGGTGGCGCTGCGCCGAAACACAGCATGTAGCCTCAGGTCATGCTTGTGAGTACAAGTACCAAGTTTGGTCTGAATACGATAAACCGTTGCGGAGATACGGCCTTACGACTGTTTTTGCTAGCGCTACGTAAAATGTATTTGTGCGTTTATTGAAAACGGTTTGACGAATCCATTTGAATTCCATAACTTTTTGTCAGCACTACCTGAAGATGATCTGGTTCAATTTTCGTGCAAATCGGACAAACCGTCTAGGACGAGTTCGAAAAAGTAGCTTTTTTTGAAAATTCAAGATGGCGGCCATATTTTTATGACGGCAAATGACGTCATAGGGTGCAATCGAATCGCCATGAGCTCAGGAATCAGAGGAAAAAAGAATTTCGCTGATTGGCCTTTTGGTTCAAAAGTTATTAGCAAAATAAAAGTGAAACTTTGGACAGGTGGTGGCGCTAGAGGGAATGACTTAGAAACACCAAAATTGGTGTATTTAATGTTGAGACGGTCCTCTATCAGAATGTCAAACCAAAACAACTTTCCCGCAATCGGTTCTATGGGCTGCCATAGACTCCCATGGCGGAAGAATAATAATAATAATAAATATAGCTGCAAGCAGCAATTACCGGGGCCAAGCAGAATAAGACGACAAGACATGCCAACATGTCTGAAAGTGTCAGACCAACTGCAACAATGAGCAATTATAGACTTTAAAGAGGATTTTATGCAAAATGCCTGAAAAATCATAGAAACAATAATTAAAAATATGATTTTATGGATTATCACTTTCGACCAATAGGTGGCGCAGTTACAAAACTGATGTGATGTGGTCAGAGTGAAGTGACAATGACACATACAAAGTTTGGTGTCAATATGTCAAGGCATTGCAGAGATAAAGCCTGAATAGTGCTATTAGCATCATGCCTCAACTTTGCTGCTGCGCTATACGAAAACGGTTTTGTCTATCGACACGAAATCCATAACTTTTAGTCGGCACGGTCTGGAGATGATACGATTCGATTTTGGTGAAAATCGGACAAACGGTCTAGGAGGAGTTCGAAAAAGTAGGTTTTGACTGAACATCAAGATGGCGGACAGGAAGTTCGGCCAAATAAGGAAAACTTGGTATCTATGTTCTCGGCTTGACCCAAGGAATCTATTAAGACCAGTGGCATTTCAATAGACAGATTTATTCAAAAGTTATTAGCCTTTTTGGAAATTTTGTTATAACTTTTGACCACTAGGTGGCGCTGTTTCGAAATATTTTGAGTACCTTCAGGGGATGGTGCTGAAGGCACATTCTGAGTTTCGTAATATTACACCAATGCATTTGTTTAGTATAGCATTTTATTTCACAAAACTCTATTGAAATCAATGGGAATTTCATGTTTTGTTCTATTATAGCGCCACCAAGAGGCTCAGTCCCACCATTTTTTTTATGTGTCATCAGAGTGAGCCCATACATATATGTGTCGATTTTGGTGCAATAATCTCAATTTGCTTCGGAGTTATAGACATTTATATGAAAAAACACGTAAAAAATGACTGACACATGACTTTGATTGAATATTACTACCCCTAAACATCAATATTTTCACATTTGGGCATTGGCGTATAGCTATCGACCTATGTTTCCAAACTTCTGACGGTGGTTTCGTCTCAATCGGACAAACGGTTTCGAAGATATAGCCTAATGTTTTTTAAGCGCTAAATCACAATGCTACACAAACCGTTAGGCGAAACCTAACATGTTTGGTATCGTTGGACTCGGCAACAATTCAGGAGTCCAATGAGATGAGTTTCGTGAAAATAAGTCGATCACACCCAAAGTTATAAGCATTTGAAAAAAAAAATTCACCACTAGGTGGCGCTGTTTCGAAACTTCTCACACTCCTTCAGGACATCGTGCTGATGACCCATACCAAGTTTCGTAATAATCCGTTCATGCGTTGTTAAAATACAGCATTTTAGCACAAAATTCAAAATGGCCGACAGTCAAATTGGCCGATATGGCAAAATTGGATATCAGTCGACTCGGCATGACGCCCTGAATCTATCAAGACCAATTTTATGATTTTTGGACAAACTGTTCAGGAGTTATAAGCAAAAATAGCCATTTTTCATATCTCCGGACCAGTAGGTGGCGCTGCGGCGAAACGCAGCATGTAGCCTCAGGTCATGCTTGTGATGACATGTACCAAGTTTGGTCTGAATACGATAAACCGTTGCGGAGATACAGCCTTACGACTGTTTTTGTAAGCGCCACGTAAAATTTGTTCGAGCGTTTATCGAAAACGGTTTGACGAATCAAAAAGATTTTAATAACTTTTTGTCACCACTGCCTGAAGATGATCCGATTCAATTTTCGTGCAAATCGGACAAACCGTCTAGGACGAGTTCGAAAAAGTAGCTTTTTAGGAAAATTCAAAATGGCGGCCATGTTTTTATGACGGAAAATGACGTCATAGGGTGCAATCGAATCGTCATGAGCTCAGGAATCAGAGGAAAAAAGGATTTCGCTGATTGGCCTTACGGTTCAAAAGTTATTAGCAAAGTAAAAGTGAAACTTTGGACAGGTGGTGGCGCTAGAAGGAATGACTTAGACACACCAAAATTGGTGTACTTAATGTTGGGACTGTCCTCTATCAGAATGTCAAACCAAAACAACTTTCCCGCAATCGGTTCTATGGGCTGCCATAGACTCCCATGGCGGAAGAAGAAGAATAATAATAATAAGAACGGGAACAGATACAATAGGTGCCTCCGCACCTTCGGTGCTTGGCCCCTAATAATAATAATAATAAGAAACGGAACAGATACAATAGGTGCCTCCGCACCTTCGGTGCTTGGCCCCTAATAATAAGAACGCGAACAGAAACAATAGGTGCCTCCGCACCTTCGGTGCTTGGCCCCTAATAAATATAGCTGCAAGCAGCAATTACCGGGGCCAAGCAGAATAAGACGACAAGACATGCCGACATGTCTGAAAGTGTCAGACCAACTGCAACAATGAGCAATTAAAGACATTTAAAGAGGATTTTAGACGAAATGGCTGAAAAATCATAGAAACAGTAATTAAAAATATGATTTAATGGATTATCACTTTCGACAAATAGGTGGCGCAGTTACAAAACTGATGTGATGTGGTCAGAGTGAGGAGACAATGACACATACAAAGTTTGGTGTCAATATGTCAAGGCATTGCAGAGATAAAGCCTGAATAGTGCTATTAGCATCATGCCTCAAATTTGCTGCTGCGCTATACGAAAACGGTTTCGTCAATTGACACGAAATCCATAACTTTTAGTCGGCACAGTCTGGGGATGATACGATTCGATTTTGGTGAAAATCGGACAAACGGTGTGGGAGGAGTTCGAAAAAGTAGGTTTTGAATGAAAATAGCATTTTATCTCACAAAACTGTATTGAAGTCAATGGGAATTTCATGTTTTGTTCTATTATAGCGCCACCAAGAGGCTCAGTCCCACAATTTTTTTTACGTGTCCTCAGAGTGAGCCCATACATATGTGTGTCAGTTTTGGTGAAAATATCTCAATTTGCTTTAGAGTTATAAACATTTATATGAAAAAACACGTAAAAAATGACTGACACATGACTTTGTTTGAATTTTACTACCCCTAAACATCAATATTTTCGCATTTGGGCATTGGCGTATAGCTATCGACCTATGTTTCCAAACTTCTGACGGTGGTTTCGTCTCGATCGGACAAGCGGTTTCGAAGATATAGCCTAATGTTTTTTAAGCGCTAAATCACAACGCTACACAAACCATAAGGCGAAACCTAGCATGTTTGGTATCGTAGGACTCGGCAAGGTTTCAGGAGTCTAATTAGATGAGTCTCGTGAAAATAAGTCGACCGCACCCAAAGTTATAAGCATTTGAAAAAAAAAATTCCCCACTAGGTGGCGCTGTTTCGAAACTTCTCACACTCCTTCAGGACATCGTGCTGATGACCCATGCCAAGTTTCGTAACAATCCGTTCATGCGTTCATAAAATACAGCATTTTAGCACATAATTCAAAATGGCCGACAGTCAAAATGGCCGATATGGTAAAATTGGATATCAGTCGACTCGGCATGTCGCCCTGAATCTAACGAGACCAATTTTATGATTTTTGGACAAACTGTTCAGAAGTTATAAGCAAAAATAGCCATTTTTCATATCTCCGGACCAGTAGGTGGCGCTGCGCCGAAACGCAGCATGTAGCCTCAGGTCATGCTTGTGATGACATGTACCAAGTTTGGTCTGAATACGATAAACCGTTGCAGAGATACAGCCTTACGACTGTTTTTGCAGGCGCTACGTAAAATTTGTTCGTGCGTTTATTGAAAACGGTTTGACGAATCAATTTGAATTCCATAACTTTTGGTCAGCACTGCCTGAAGATGATCTGGTTAAATTTTCGTGCAAATCGGCCAAACCGTCTAGGACGAGTTCGAAAAAGTAGCTTTTTCAGAAAATTAAAAATGGCGGCCATATTTATATGACGGAAAATGACGTCATAGGGTGCAATCGAATCGGCATGAGCTCAGAAATAAGAGGAAAAAAGAATTTTGTTGATTGGCCTTACGGTTCAAAAGTTATTAGCAAAATAAAAGTGAAACTTTGGACAGGTGGTGGCGCTAGAGGGAATGACTTAGAAACACAAAAATTGGTGTATTTAATGTTGGGACTGTCCTCTATCAGAATGTCAAACCAAAACAACTTTCCCGCAATCGGTTCTATGGGCTGCCATAGACTCCCATGGCGGAAGAAGAAGAAGAATAATAATAATAAATATAGCTGCAAGCAGCAACTATCGGGGCCAAGCGCAAGCAGATGACAGGATATGCCAACATGGCTGAAGGTGTCAGACCAACTGGAACAATGAGCAATTAAATACATTTAAAGAGGATTTTAGGCGAAATGGCTGAAAAATCATATAAAAAGTCATTTAAAATATGATTTAATGGATTATCACTTTCGACCAATAGGTGGAGCAGTTACAAAACTGATGTGATGTGGTCAGAGTGAAGTGACAATGACATATACAAAGTTTGGTGTCAATATTTCAAGGGATTTCAGAGATAAAGCCTGAATAGTGCTTTTGGCATCATGCCTCAACTTTGCTGCTGCGCTATACGAAAACAGTTTCGTCTATCGACACGAAATCCATAACGTTTAGTCGGCACAGTCTGGAGATGATACGATTCGATTTTGGTGAAAATCGGACAAACGGTCTAGGAGGAGTTCGAAAAAGTAGGTTTTGAATGAAAATCAAGATGGCGGACAGGAAGTTTGGCCAAATAAGGAAAACTTGGTATCTATGTTCTCGGCTTGACCCAGGGAATCTATTAAGACCAGTGGCATTTCAATAGCCAGATTTATTCAAAAGTTATTAGCCTTTTTGGAAATTTTGTTATAACTTTTGACCACTAGGTGGCGCTGTCTCGAAATCTTTTGGGTACCTTCAAGGGATGGAGCTGATGGCACATTCTGAGTTTCGTAATATTACACCAATGCATTTGTTTAGTATAGCATTTTATTTCACAAAACTGTATTGAAGTCAATGGGAATTTCATGTTTTGTTCTGTTATAGCGCCACCAAGAGGCTCAGTCACACCATTTTTTTTTATGTGTCCTCAGAGTGAGCCCATACATATGTGTGTCAATTTTGGTGAAGATATCTCAATTCGCTTCGGAGTTATAGACATTTATATGAAAAAACACGTAAAAAATGACTGACACATGACTTTGATTGGAATTTACTACCCCTAAACATCAATATTTTTGCATTTGGGCATTGGCGTATAGCTATCGACCTATGTTTCCAAACTTCTGACGGTGGTTTCGTCTTGATCGGACTATCGGTTTCGAAGATATAGCCAAATGTTTTTTAAGCGCTAAATCACAACGCTACACAAACCGTAAGGCGAAACCTAGCATGTTTGGTATCGTGGGACTCGGCAACGATTCAGGACTGTAATGAGATGAGTCTCGTGAAAATAAGTCGACCACACCCAAAGTTATAAGCATTTGGGAAAAAAAATTCACCACTAGGTGGCGCTGTTTCGAAAGTTCTCAGGTTCCTTCAGGACATCGTGATGATGACCAATACCAAGTTTCGTAACAATTCGTTCATGCGTTCATAAAATACAGCATTTTAGCACAAAATTCAAAATGGCTGACAGTCAAAATGGCCGATATGGTCAAATTGGATATCAGTCGAATCGGCATGTTGCCCTGAATCTAACGAGACCAATTTTATGATTTTTGGACAAACTGTTCAAAACCTATAAGCAAAAATAGCCATTTTCCATATCTCCGGACCAGTAGGTGGCGCTGCGCCGAAACACAGCATGTAGCCTCAGGTCATACCTGTGATGACATGTACCAAGTTTGGTCTGAATACGATAAACCGTTGCGGAGATAGAGCCCTACGACTGTTTTTGCAGGCGCTACGTAAAATTAGTTCGAGCGTTTTTCGAAAACGGTTTAACGAATCAATTTGAATTCCATAACTTTTTGTCAGCACTGCCTGAAGATGATCTGGTTCAATTTTCGTGCGAATCGGACAAACCGTCTAGGACGAGTTCGAAAAAGTAGGTTTTACGAAAAATTAAAAATGGCGGCCATATTGTTATGACGGAAAATGAAGTCATAGGGTGCAATCGAATCGGCATGAGCTCAGGAATCAGAGGAAAAAAGAATTTTGTTGATTGACCTCACGGTTCAAAAGTTATTAGCAAAATAAAAGTGAAACTTTGGACAGGTGGTGGCGCTAGAGGGAATGACTTAGAAACAACAAAATTGGTGTATTTAATGTTGGGAGAGTCCTCTATCAGAATGTCAATCCAAAACAACTTTCCCGCAATCGGTTCTATGGGCTGCCATAGACACCCAGTCGGAAGAAACGGAAGAATAATAATAATAAGAACGGGAACAGATACAATAGGTGCCTACGCACCTTCGGTGCTTGGCCCCTAATAATAATAATAATAAGAACGGGAACGAAAACAATAGGTGCCTCCGCACCTTCGGTGCTTGGCCCCTAATAATAATAATAATAAGAATGGGAACGAAAACAATAGGTGCCTCCGCACCTTCGGTGCTTGGCCCCTAAATATAGCTGCAAGCAGCCATTACCGGGGCCAAGCTGAATAAGACGACAAGACATGCCGACATGTCTGAAAGTGTCAGACCAACTGCAACAATGAGCAATTAAAGACATTTAAAGAGGATTTTAGACGAAATGGCTGAAAAATCATAGAAACAGTCAATAAAAATATGATTTAATGCATTATCACTTTCGACCAATAGGTGGCGCAGTTACAAAACTGATGTGATGTGGTCAGAGTGAAGTGACAATGACACATACAAAGTTTGGTGTCAATATGTCAAGGCATTGCAGAGATAAAGCCTGAATAGTGCTATTAGCATCATGCCTCAACTTTGCTGCTGCGCTATACGAAAACGGTTTGGTCTATCCACACGAAATCCATAACTTTTAGTCGGCACGGTCCTGAGATGATACGATTCGATTTTGGTGAAAATCGGACAAACGGTCTAGGAGGAGTTCGAAAAAGTAGGTTTTGAATGAAAATCAAGATGGCGGACAGGAAGTTTGGCCAAATAAGGTAAACTTGGTATCTATGTTCTCGGCTTGACCCAAAGAATCTATTAAGACCAGTGGCATTTCAGTAGCCAGATGTATTCAAAAGTTATTAGCCTTTTTGGAAATGTATTATAAGTTTTGACCACTAGGTGGCGCTGTTTCGAAATATTTTGAATACCTTTAGGGGATGGTGCTGATGGCACATTCTGAGTTTTGTAATATTACACCAATGCATTTGTTTAGTATAGCATTTTATTTCACAAAACTGTATTGAAGTCAATGGTAATTTCATGTTTTGTTCTATTATAGCGCCACCAAGAGGCTCAGTCCCACCATTTTTTTTATGTGTCCTCAGAGTGAGCCCATACATATGTGTGTCGATTTTGGTGAAAATATCTCAATTCGCTTCAGAGTTATAGACATTTATATGAAAAAACACGTAAAAAATGACTGACACATGACTTTGATTGGAATTTACTACCCCTAAACATCAATATTTTCGCATTTGGGCATTGGCGTATAGCTATCGACCTATGTTTCCAAACTTCTGACGGTGGTTTCGTCTCGATCGGACAAACGGTTTCGAAGATATAGCCAAATGTTTTTTAAGCGCTAAATCACAACGCTACACAAACCATAAGGCGAAACCTAGCATGTTTGGTATTGTTGGACTCGGCAACGATTCAGGAGTCTAATGAGATGAGTTTGGTGAAAATAAGTCGACCACACCCAAAGTTATAAGCATTTGAAAAAAAAAATTCACCACTAGGTGGCGCTGTTTCGAAACTTCTCACGCTCCTTCAGGACAACGTGCTGATGACCCATACCAAGTTTCGTAACAATTCGTTCATGCGTTCTTAAAATACAGTATTTTAGCACAAAATTCAAAATGGCCGACAGTCAAAAGGGCCGATATGGTAAAACTGGATATCAGTCGAATCGGCATATTGCCCTGAATCTAACGATACCAATTTTATGATTTTTGGACAAACTGTTCAGAAGTTATAAGCAAAAATAGCCATTTTTCATATCTCCGGACCAGTAGGTGGCGCTGCGCCGAAACGCAGCATGTAGCCTCAGGTCATGCTTGTGAGTACATGTACCAAGTTTGGTCTGAATACGATAAACCTTTGCGGAGATACAGCCTTACGACTGTTTTTGCTAGCGCTACGTAAAATGTATTCGTGCGTTTATCGAAAACGGTTTGACGAATCAATTTGAATTCCATAACTTTTGGTCAACACTGCCTGAAGATGATCTGGTTCAATTTTCGTGCAAATCGGACAAACCGTCTAGGACGAGTTCGAAAAAGTAGCTTTTTCAGAAAATTAAAAATGGCGGCCATATTTATATGACGGAAAATGACGTCATAGGGTGCAATCGAATCGGCATGAGCTCAGAAATAAGAGGAAAAAAGAATTTTGTTGATTGGCCTTACGGTTCAAAAGTTATTAGCAAAATAAAAGTGAAACTTTGGACAGGTGGTGGCGCTAGAGGGAATGACTTAGAAACACAAAAATTGGTGTATTTAATGTTGGGACTGTCCTCTATCAGAATGTCAAACCAAAACAACTTTCCCGCAATCGGTTCTATGGGCTGCCATAGACTCCAAGAGCGGAAGAAGAAGAAGAAGAAGAAGAATAATAAATATAGCTGCAAGCAGCAATTATCGGGGCCAAGCGCAAGCAGATGACAGGATATGCCAACATGGCTGAAGGTGTCAGACCAACTGGAACAATGAGCAATTAAATACATTTAAAGAGGATTTTAGGCGAAATGGCTGAAAAATCATATAAAAAGTCATTTAAAATATGATTTAATGGATTATCACTTTCGACCAATAGGTGGAGCAGTTACAAAACTGATGTGATGTGGTCAGAGTGAAGTGACAATGACATATACAAAGTTTGGTGTCAATATTTCAAGGGATTTCAGAGATAAAGCCTGAATAGTGCTTTTGGCATCATGCCTCAACTTTGCTGCTGCGCTATACGAAAACAGTTTCGTCTATCGACACGAAATCCATAACGTTTAGTCGGCACAGTCTGGAGATGATACGATTCGATTTTGGTGAAAATCGGACAAACGGTCTAGGAGGAGTTCGAAAAAGTAGGTTTTGAATGAAAATCAAGATGGCGGACAGGAAGTTTGGCCAAATAAGGAAAACTTTGTATCTATGTTCTCGGCTTGACCCAGGGAATCTATTAAGACCAGTGGCATTTCAATAGCCAGATTTATTCAAAAGTTATTAGCCTTTTTGGAAATTTTGTTATAACTTTTGACCACTAGGTGGCGCTGTCTCGAAATCTTTTGGGTACCTTCAAGGGATGGAGCTGATGGCACATTCTGAGTTTCGTAATATTACACCAATGCATTTGTTTAGTATAGCATTTTATTTCACAAAACTGTATTGAAGTCAATGGGAATTTCATGTTTTGTTCTGTTATAGCGCCACCAAGAGGCTCAGTCACACCATTTTTTTTATGTGTCCTCAGAGTGAGCCCATACATATGTGTGTCAATTTTGGTGAAGATATCTCAATTCGCTTCGGAGTTATAGACATTTATATGAAAAAACACGTAAAAAATGACTGACACATGACTTTGATTGGAATTTACTACCCCTAAACATCAATATTTTTGCATTTGGGCATTGGCGTATAGCTATCGACCTATGTTTCCAAACTTCTGACGGTGGTTTCGTCTTGATCGGACTATCGGTTTCGAAGATATAGCCAAATGTTTTTTAAGCGCTAAATCACAACGCTACACAAACCGTAAGGCGAAACCTAGCATGTTTGGTATCGTGGGACTCGGCAACGATTCAGGACTGTAATGAGATGAGTCTCGTGAAAATAAGTCGACCACACCCAAAGTTATAAGCATTTGGGAAAAAAAATTCACCACTAGGTGGCGCTGTTTCGAAAGTTCTCAGGTTCCTTCAGGACATCGTGATGATGACCAATACCAAGTTTCGTAACAATTCGTTCATGCGTTCATAAAATACAGCATTTTAGCACAAAATTCAAAATGGCTGACAGTCAAAATGGCCGATATGGTCAAATTGGATATCAGTCGAATCGGCATGTTGCCCTGAATCTAACGAGACCAATTTTATGATTTTTGGACAAACTGTTCAAAACCTATAAGCAAAAATAGCCATTTTCCATATCTCCGGACCAGTAGGTGGCGCTGCGCCGAAACACAGCATGTAGCCTCAGGTCATACCTGTGATGAGATGTACCAAGTTTGGTCTGAATACGATAAACCGTTGCGGAGATAGAGCCCTACGACTGTTTTTGCAGGCGCTACGTAAAATTAGTTCGAGCGTTTTTCGAAAACGGTTTAACGAATCAATTTGAATTCCATAACTTTTTGTCAGCACTGCCTGAAGATGATCTGGTTCAATTTTCGTGCGAATCGGACAAACCGTCTAGGACGAGTTCGAAAAAGTAGGTTTTACGAAAAATTAAAAATGGCGGCCATATTGTTATGACGGAAAATGAAGTCATAGGGTGCAATCGAATCGGCATGAGCTCAGGAATCAGAGGAAAAAAGAATTTTGTTGATTGACCTCACGGTTCAAAAGTTATTAGCAAAATAAAAGTGAAACTTTGGACAGGTGGTGGCGCTAGAGGGAATGACTTAGAAACAACAAAATTGGTGTATTTAATGTTGGGAGAGTCCTCTATCAGAATGTCAATCCAAAACAACTTTCCCGCAATCGGTTCTATGGGCTGCCATAGACACCCAGTCGGAAGAAACGGAAGAATAATAATAATAAGAACGGGAACAGATACAATAGGTGCCTACGCACCTTCGGTGCTTGGCCCCTAAATATAGCTGCAAGCAGCAATTATCGGGGCCAAGCGCAAGCAGATGACAGGATATGCCAACATGGCTGAAGGTGTCAGACCAACTGGAACAATGAGCAATTAAATACATTTAAAGAGGATTTTAGATGAAATGGCTGAAAAATCATATAAAAAATCATTTAAAATATGATTTAATGGATTATCACTTTCGACCAATAGGTGGCGCAGTTACAAAACTGATGTGATGTGGTCAGAGTGAAGTGACAATGACACATACAAAGTTTGGTGTCAATATGTCAAGGCGTTGCAGAGATAAAGCCTGAATAGTGCTTTTAGCATCATGCCTCAACTTTGCTGCTACGCTATACGAAAACGGTTTCGTCTATTGACACGAAATCCATAACTTTTAGTCAGCACACTCTGGAGATGATACGATTCGATTTTGGTGAAAATCGGACAAATACTCTAGGAGGAGATCGAAAAAGTAGGTTTTGAATGAAAATAGCATTTTATTTCACAAAACTCTATTGAAGTCAATGGGAATTTCATGTTTTGTTCTATTATAGCGCCACCAAGAGGCTCAGTCCCACAATTTTTTTTACGTGTCCTCAGAGTGAGCCCATACATATGTGTGTCAGTTTTGGTGAAAATATCTCAATTTGCTTCAGAGTTATAGGCATTTATATGAAAAAACACGTAAAAAATGACTGACACATGACTTTGTTTGGAATTTACTACCCCTAAACATCAATATTTTCGCATTTGGGCATTGGCGTATAGCTATCGACCTATGTTTCCAAACTTCTGACGGTGGTTTCGTCTCGATCGGACAAACGGTTTCGAAGATATAGCCAAATGTTTTTTAAGCGCTAAATCACAACGCTACACAAACCATAAGGCGAAACCTAGCATGTTTGGTATCGTTGGACTCGGCAAGGATTCAGGAGTCTAATGAGATGAGTTTGGTGAAAATAAGTCGACCACACCCAAAGTTATAAGCATTTGAAAAAAAAAATCACCACTAGGTGGCGCTGTTTCGAAACTTCTCACGCTCCTTCAGAACATCGTGCTGATGACCCATACCAAGTTTCGTAACAATCCGTTCATGCGTTCTTAAAATACAGTATTTTAGCACAAAATTCAAAATGGCCGACAGTCAAAATGGCCGATATGGTAAAATTTGATATCAGTCGACTCGGCATGTTGCCTTGAATCTAACGAGACCAATTTTATGATTTTTGGACAAACTGTTCAGAAGTTATAAGCAAAAATAGCCATTTTTCATATCTCCGGACCAGCAGGTGGCGCTGCGCCGAAACGCAGCATGTTGCCTCAGGTCATGCTTGTGATGACATGTACCAAGTTTGGTCTGAATCCGATAAAGCGTTGCGGAGATACAGCCCTACGACTGTTTTCGCAAGCGCTACGTAAAATTTGTTTGTGCGCTTATTGAAAACGGTTTGACGAATCAATTTGAATTCCATAACTTTTTGTCAGCACTGCCTGAAGATGATCTGGTTCAATTTTCGTGCAAATCGGACAAACCGTCTAGGACGAGTTCGAAAAAGTAGCTTTTTCAGCACATTCAAAATGGCGGCCATATTTTTAAGCCGGAAAATGACGTCATAGGGTGCAATCGAATCGGCATGAGCTCAGGAATCAGAGGAAAAAAGAATTTTGTTGATTGGCCTTACGCTTCAAAAGTTATTAGCAAAATAAAAGTGAAACTTTGGACAGGTGGTGGCGCTAGAGGGAATGACTTAGAAACACCAAAATTGGTGTATTTAATGTTGGGACTGTCCTCTATCAGAATGTCAAACCAAAACAACTTTCCCGCAATCGGTTCTATGGGCTGCCATAGACGCCCAGTCGGAAGAAGAATAATAATAATAAATATAGCTGCAAGCAGCAATTACCGGGGCCAAGCAGAATAAGACGACAAGACATGCCAACATTGCTGAAAGTGTCAGATCAACTGCAACAATTAGCAATTAAAGACATTTAAAGAAGATTTTAGGCGAAATGCCTGAAAAATCATATAAACAGTAATTAAAAATATGATTTAATGGATTATCACTTTCGACCAATAGGTGGCGCAGTTACAAAACTGATGTGATGTGGTCAGAGTGAAGTGACAATGACACATACAAAGTTTGGTGTCAATATGTCAAGGCATTGCAGAGATAAAGCCTGAATAATGCTTTTAGCATCATGCCTCAACTTTGCTGCTGCGCTATACGAAAACGGTTTCGTCAATCGACACGAAATCCATAACTTTCAGTCGGCACAGTCTGGAGATGATATGATTCGATTTTGGTGAAAATCGGACAATCGGTGTAGGAGGAGTTCGAAAAAGTAGGTTTTGAATGAAAATAGCATTTTATTTCACAAAACTCTATTGAAGTCAATGGGAATTTCATGTTTTGTTCTATTATAGCGCCACCAAGAGGCTCAGTCCCACAATTTTTTTTACGTGTCCTCAGAGTGAGCCCATACATATGTGTGTCAGTTTTGGTGAAAATATCTCAATTCGCTTCAGAGTTATAGGCATTTATATGAAAAAACACGTAAAAAATGACTGACACATGACTTTGTTTGGAATTTACTACCCCTAAACATCAATATTTTCGCATTTGGGCATTGGCGTATAGCTATCGACCTATGTTTCCAAACTTCTGACGGTGGTTTCGTCTCGATCGGACAAACGGTTTCGAAGATATAGCCTACTGTTTTTTAAGCGCTAAATCACAACGCTACACAAACCGTAAGGCAAAACCTAGCATGTTTGGTATCATAGGACTCGGCAATGATTCAGGAGTCTAAAAAGATGAGTTTCGTGAAAATAAGTTGACCACACCCAAAGTTATAAGCATTTGAAAAAAAAAATTCACCACTAGGTGGCGCTGTTTCGAAACTTCTCACGCTCCTTCAGGACATCGGGCTGATGACCCATACCAAGTTCCGTAACAATCCGTTCATGTGTTCTTAAAATACAGCATTTTAGCACAAAATTCAAAATGGCCGACAGCCAAAATGGCCGATATGGTAATATTGGATATCAGTGGACTCGGCATGTAACCCTGAATCTAACGAGACCAATTTTATGATTTTTGGACAAACTGTTCAGAAGTTATAAGCAAAAATAGCCATTTTTCATATCTCCGGACCAGTAGGTGGCGCTGCGCCGAAACACAGCATGTAGCCTCAGGTCATGCTTGTGATGACATGTACCAACTTTGGTCTGAATCTGATAAAGCGTTGCGGAGATACGGCTTTACATCTGTTTTCGCAAGCGCTACGTAAAATTTATTCGTAGGTTTATCGAAAACTGTTAAGCGAATCAACTTGAATTCCATAACTTTTTGTCAGCATGGTCTGTAGATGATCTGGTTTAATTTTCGTGCAAATCGGACAAACCGTCTAGGACGAGTTCGAAAAAGTAGCTTTTTAGATAAATTCAAAATGGCGGCCATATTGTTATGACGGAAATGACGTCATAGGGTGCAATCGAATTGGCATGAGCTCAGGAATCAGAGAGAAAAAGAATTTTGTTGATTGGCCTTACGGTTCAAAAGTTATTAGCAAAATAAAAGTGAAACTTTGGACAGGTGGTGGCGCTAGAGGGAATGACTTAGACACACCAAAATTGGTGTATTTAATGTTGGGACTGTCCTCTATCAGAATGTCAAACCAAAACAACTTTCCCGCATTCGGTTCTATGGGCTGCCATAGACTCCCAGTTGGAAGAAGGAAGAATAATAATAAGAAGAACGGGAACAGATACAATAGGTGCCTCCGCACCTTCGGTGCTTGGCCCCTAAATATAGCTGCAAGCAGCAATTACCGGGGCCAAGCAGAATAAGACGACAAGACATGCCAACATGTCTGAAAGTGTCAGACCAACTGCAACAATGAGCAATTAAAGACATTTAAAGAGGATTTCAGGCGAAATGGCTGAAAAATCATGTAAAAAGTGATTCAAAATATGATTTAATGGATTGTCACTTTTGACCAAAAGGTGGCGCTGTTACGAAATTGATGTGGTGTGGTCAGAGTAAGGAGACAGTGACACATACAAAGTTTTGTGTCAATATGTCGAGGCATTGCAGATATAAAGCCTGAATAGTCATTTTGGCATCATGCCTCAACTTTGCTGCTGTGCTATACGAAAACAGTTTCATCAATCGACACGAAATCCATAACTTTTTGTCGGCACAGTCTGGAGATGATACGATTCGATTTTGGTGAAAATCGGACAAACGGTCTAGGAGGAGTTCGAAAAAGTAGGTTTTGAATGAAAATCAAGATGGCGGACAGGAAGTTTGGCCAAATAAGGAAAACTTGGTATCTATGTACTCGGCTTGACCCAAGGAATCTATTAAGACCCGTGGCATTTCAATAGCCAGATTTATTCAAAAGTTATTAGCCTTTTTGGAAATTTTGTTATAACTTTTGACCACTAGGTGGCGCTGTCTTGAAATATTTTGGTTGCCTTCAGGGGATGGTGCTGATGACACAATCTGAGTTTCGTAATATTACACCAATGCATTTGTTTAGTATAGCATTTTATTTCACAAAACTGTATTGAAGTCAATGGGAATTTAATATTTTGTTCAATTATAGCGCCACCAAGAGGCTCAGTCCCAAAATTTTTTTTATGTGTCCTCAGAGTGAGCCCATACATATATGTGTCGATTTTGGTGCAAAAATCTCAATTTGCTTCGGAGTTATAGACATTTATATGAAAAAACACGTAAAAAATGACTGACACATGACTTTGATTGAATATAACTACCCCTAAACATCAATATTTTCGCATTTGGGCATTGGCGTATAGCTATCGACCTATGTTTCCAAACTTCTGACGGTGGTTTCGTCTCGATCGGACTAGCGGTTTCAAAGATATAGCCAAATGTTTTTTAAGCGCTAAATCACAACGCTACACAAACCGTAAGGCAAAACCTAGCATGTTTGGTATCGTAGGACTCGGCAACGATTCAGGAGTCTAAAAAGATGAGTTTCGTGAAAATAAGTCGACCACACCCATAGTTATAAGCATTTGGAAAAACAAATTCACCACTAGGTGGCGCTGTTTCGAAACTTCTCAGGCTCATTCAGGGCATCGTGCTGATGACCCATGCCAAGTTTCGTAACAATCCGTTCATGCATTCCTAAAATACAGCATTTTAGCACATAATTCAAAATGGCCGACAGTCGAAATGGCCGATATGGCAAAATTGGATATCAGTCGACTCGGCATGTCGCCCTGAATCTATCAAGACCAATTTTATGATTTTTGGACAAACTGTTCAGAAGTTATAAGCAAAAATAGCCATTTTTCATATCTCCGGACCAGTAGGTGGCGCTGCGCCGAAACGCAGCATGTAGCCTCAGGTCATGCTTGTGAGTACATGTACCAAGTTTGGTCTGAATACGATAAACCGTTGCGGAGATACAGCCTTACGACTGTTTTTGCTAGCGCTACGTAAAATGTATTCGTGCGTTTATCGAAAACGGTTTGACGAATCAATTTGAATTCCATAACTTTTGGTCAACACTGCCTGAAGATGATCTGGTTCAATTTTCGTGCAAATCGGCCAAACCGTCTAGGACGAGTTCGAAAAAGTAGCTTTTTCAGAAAATTAAAAATGGCGGCCATATTTATATGACGGAAAATGACGTCATAGGGTGCAATCGAATCGGCATGAGCTCAGAAATAAGAGGAAAAAAGAATTTTGTTGATTGGCCTTACGGTTCAAAAGTTATTAGCAAAATAAAAGTGAAACTTTGGACAGGTGGTGGCGCTAGAGGGAATGACTTAGAAACACAAAAATTGGTGTATTTAATGTTGGGACTGTCCTCTATCAGAATGTCAAACCAAAACAACTTTCCCGCAATCGGTTCTATGGGCTGCCATAGACGCCCAGTCGGAAGAAGAATAATAATAAATATAGCTGCAAGCAGCCATTACCGGGGCCAAGCAGAATAAGACGACAAGACATGCCAACATGTCTAAGAGTTTCAGACCAACTGCAACAATGAGCAATTAAAGACATTCAAAGAGGATTTTAGGCAAAATGCCTGAAAAATCATACAAACAATAATTAAAAATATGATTTGATGGATTATCACTTTCGACCAATAGGTGGTGCAGTTACAAAACTGATGTGATGTGGTCAGAGTGAAGTTACAATGACACATACAAAGTTTGGTGTCAATATGTCAAGGCATTGCAGAGATAAAGCCTTAATTAGTGCTATTAGCATCATGCCTCAACTTTGCTGCTGCGCTATACGAAAACGGTTTTGTCTATCGACACGAAATCCATAACTTTTAGTCGGCACGGTCTGGAGATGATACGATTCGATTTTGGTGAAAATCGGACAAACGGTCTAGGAGGAGTTTGAAAAAGTAGGTTTTGAATGAAAATCAAGATGGCGGACAAGAAGTTTGACCAAATAAGGAAAATTTGGTATCTATGTTCTCGGCTTGACCCAAGGAATCTATTAAGACCAGTGGCATTTACATAGGCTGATGTATTCAAAAGTTATTAGCAGTTTTGGAAATATTGTTATAACATTTGACCACTAGGTGGCGCTGTCTCTAAATATTTTGGGTACCTTCAGGGGATGGTGCTGATGGCACATTCTGAGTTTCGTAATATTACACCAATGCATTTGTTAAGTATAGCATTTTATTTCACAAAACTGCATTGAAGTCAATGGGAATTTCATGTTTTGTTCTATTATAGCGCCACCAAGAGGCTCAGTCCCACCATTTTTTTATGTGTCCTCAGAGTGAGCCCATACATATGTGTGTCGATTTTGGTGCAAAAATCTCAATTTGCTTCGGAGTTATAGACATTTATATGAAAAAACACGTAAAAAATGACTGACACACGACTTTGATTGAATATTACTACCCCTAAACATCAATATTTTCGCATTTGGGCATTAGCATATAGTTAACAAGCTATGATTCCAAACTTCTGACGGTGGTTTCGTCTCGATCGGACAAACGGTTTCGAAGATATAGCCTACTGTTTTTTAAGCGCTAAATCACAACGCTACACAAACCGTAAGGCAAAACCTAGCATGTTTGGTATCGTTGGACTCGGCAACGATTCAGGAGTCTAATGAGATGAGTTTCGTGAAAATAAGTCTATCACACCCAAAGTTATAAGCATTTGAAAAAAAAAATCACCACTAGGTGGCGCTGTTTCGAAACTTCTCACGCTCCTTCAGGACATCGTGTTGATGACCCATACCAAGTTTCATAACAATCCGTTCATGCGTTCATAAAATACAGCATTTTAGCACAAAATTAAAAATGGCCGACAGTCAAAATGGCCGATATGGCAAAATTGGATATCAGTCAACTCGGCATGTCGCCCTGAATCTATCAAGACCAATTTTATGATTTTTGGACAAACTGTTCAGAAGTTATAAGCAAAAATAGCCATTTTTCATATCTCCGGACCAGTAGGTGGCGCTGCGCCGAAACGCAACATGTAGCCTCAGGTCATGCTTGTGAGTACATGTACCAAGTTTGGTCTGAATACGATAAACCGTTGCGGAGATACAGCCTTACGACTGTTTTTGCTAGCGCTACGTAAAATGTATTCGTGCGTTTATCGAAAACGGTTTGACGAATCAATTTGAATTCCATAACTTTTGGTCAGCACTGCCTGAAGATGATCTGGTTCAATTTTCGTGCAAATCGGACAAACCGTCTAGGACGAGTTCGAAAAAGTAGCTTTTTCAGAAAATTCAAAATGGCGGCCATATTTATATGACGGAAAATGACGTCATAGGGTGCAATCGAATCGGCATGAGCTCAGGAATCAGAGGAAAAAAGAATTTTGTTGATTGGCCTTACGGTTCAAAAGTTATTAGCAAAATAATAGTGAAACTTTGGACAGGTGGTGGCGCTAGAGGGAATGACTTAGAAACACAAAAATTGGTGTATTTAATGTTGGGACTGTCCTCTATCAGAATGTCAAACCAAAACAACTTTCCCGCAATCGGTTCTATGGGCTGCCATAGACTCCCAGTCGGAAAAATGAAGAATAATAATAATAAGAACGGGAACAGATACAATAGGTGCCTACGCACCTTCGGTGCTTGGCCCCTAAATATAGCTGCAAGCAGCAATTACCGGGGCCAAGCAGAATAAGACGACAAGACATGCCGACATGTCTGAAAGTGTCAGACCAACTGCAACAATGAGCAATTAAAGACATTTAAAGAGGATTTTAGACGAAATGGCTGAAAAATCATAGAAACAGTAATTAAAAATATGATTTAATGGATTATCACTTTCGACAAATAGGTGGCGCAGTTACAAAACTGATGTGATGTGGTCAGAGTGAGGAGACAATGACACATACAAAGTTTGGTGTCAATATGTCAAGGCATTGCAGAGATAAAGCCTGAATAGTGCTATTAGCATCATGCCTCAAATTTGCTGCTGCGCTATACGAAAACGGTTTCGTCAATTGACACGAAATCCATAACTTTTAGTCGGCACAGTCTGGGGATGATACGATTCGATTTTGGTGAAAATCGGACAAACGGTGTGGGAGGAGTTCGAAAAAGTAGGTTTTGAATGAAAATAGCATTTTATCTCACAAAACTGTATTGAAGTCAATGGGAATTTCATGTTTTGTTCTATTATAGCGCCACCAAGAGGCTCAGTCCCACAATTTTTTTTACGTGTCCTCAGAGTGAGCCCATACATATGTGTGTCAGTTTTGGTGAAAATATCTCAATTTGCTTTAGAGTTATAAACATTTATATGAAAAAACACGTAAAAAATGACTGACACATGACTTTGTTTGAATTTTACTACCCCTAAACATCAATATTTTCGCATTTGGGCATTGGCATTTAGCTATCGACCTATGTTTCCAAACTTCTGACGGTGGTTTCGTCTCGATCGGACAAGCGGTTTCGAAGATATAGCCTAATGTTTTTTAAGCGCTAAATCACAACGCTACACAAACCATAAGGCGAAACCTAGCATGTTTGGTATCGTAGGACTCGGCAAGGTTTCAGGAGTCTAATTAGATGAGTCTCGTGAAAATAAGTCGACCGCACCCAAAGTTATAAGCATTTGAAAAAAAAAATTCCCCACTAGGTGGCGCTGTTTCGAAACTTCTCACACTCCTTCAGGACATCGTGCTGATGACCCATGCCAAGTTTCGTAACAATCCGTTCATGCGTTCATAAAATACAGCATTTTAGCACATAATTCAAAATGGCCGACAGTCAAAATGGCCGATATGGTAAAATTGGATATCAGTCGACTCGGCATGTCGCCCTGAATCTAACGAGACCAATTTTATGATTTTTGGACAAACTGTTCAGAAGTTATAAGCAAAAATAGCCATTTTTCATATCTCCGGACCAGTAGGTGGCGCTGCGCCGAAACGCAGCATGTAGCCTCAGGTCATGCTTGTGATGACATGTACCAAGTTTGGTCTGAATACGATAAACCGTTGCAGAGATACAGCCTTACGACTGTTTTTGCAGGCGCTACGTAAAATTTGTTCGTGCGTTTATTGAAAACGGTTTGACGAATCAATTTGAATTCCATAACTTTTGGTCAGCACTGCCTGAAGATGATCTGGTTAAATTTTCGTGCAAATCGGCCAAACCGTCTAGGACGAGTTCGAAAAAGTAGCTTTTTCAGAAAATTAAAAATGGCGGCCATATTTATATGACGGAAAATGACGTCATAGGGTGCAATCGAATCGGCATGAGCTCAGAAATAAGAGGAAAAAAGAATTTTGTTGATTGGCCTTACGGTTCAAAAGTTATTAGCAAAATAAAAGTGAAACTTTGGACAGGTGGTGGCGCTAGAGGGAATGACTTAGAAACACAAAAATTGGTGTATTTAATGTTGGGACTGTCCTCTATCAGAATGTCAAACCAAAACAACTTTCCCGCAATCGGTTCTATGGGCTGCCATAGACTCCCATGGTGGAAGAAGAAGAAGAATAATAATAAATATAGCTGCAAGCAGCCATTACCGGGGCCAAGCTGAATAAGACGACAAGACATGCCGACATGTCTGAAAGTGTCAGACCAACTGCAACAATGAGCAATTAAAGACATTTAAAGAGGATTTTAGGCAAAATGCCTGAAAAATCATAGAAACAATAAATAAAAATATGATTTGATGGATTATCACTTTCGACCAATAGGTGGCGCAGTTACAAAACTGATGTGATGTGGTCAGAGTGAAGTTACAATGACACATACAAAGTTTGGTGTCAATATGTCAAGGCATTGCAGAGATAAAGCCTTAATTAATGCTATTAGCATCATGCCTCAACTTTGCTGCTGCGCTATACGAAAACGGTTTCGTCTATCGACACGAAATCCATAACTTTTAGTCGGCACGGTCTGGAGATGATACGATTCGATTTTGGTGAAAATCGGACAAACGGTCTAGGAGGAGTTCGAAAAAGTAGGTTTTGAATGAAAATCAAGATGGCGGACAAGAAGTTTGACCAAATAAGGAAAATTTGGTATCTATGTTCTCAGCTTGACCCAAGGAATCTATTAAGACCAGTGGCATTTACATAGGCCGATGTATTCAAAAGTTATTAGCAGTTTTGGAAATGTTGTTATAACTTTTGACCACTAGGTGGCGCTGTCTCTAAATATTTTGGGTACCTTCAGGGGATGGTGCTGATGGCACATTCTGAGTTTCGTAATATTACACCAATGCATTTGTTTAGTATAGCATTTTATTTCACAAAACTGCATTGAAGTCAATGGGAATTTCATGTTTTGTTCTATTATAGCGCCACCAAGAGGCTCAGTCCCACCATTTTTTTTATGTGTCCTCAGAGTGAGCCCATACATATATGTGTCGATTTTGGTGCAAAAATCTCAATTTGCTTCGGAGTTATAGACATTTATATGAAAAAACACGAAAAAAATGACTGACACATGACTTTGATTGGAAATTAGTACCCCTAAACATCAATATTTTCGCATTTGGGCATTGGCGTATAGCTATCGACCTATGTTTCCAAACTTCTGACGGTGGTTTCGTCTCGATCGGACTAGCGGTTTCAAAGATATAGCCAAATGTTTTTTAAGCGCTAAATCACAACGCTACACAAATTGTAAGGCAAAACCTAGCATGTTTGGTATCGTAGGACTCGGCAATGATTCAGGAGTCTAAAAAGATGAGTTTCGTGAAAATAAGTCGACCACACCCAAAGTTATAAGCATTTGAAAAAAAAAATTCACCACTAGGTGGCGCTGTTTCGAAACTTCTCAGGCTCATTCAGGGCATTGTGCTGATGACCCATACCACGTTTCGTAACAATCCGTTCATGCGTTCATAAAATACAGAATTTTAGCACAAAATTCAAAATGGCCGACAGCCAAAATGACCGATATGGTCAAATTGGATATCAGTCGACTCGGCATGTTGCCCTGAATCTAACGAGACCAATTGTATGATTTTTGGACAAACTGTTCAGAAGTTATAAGCAAAAATAGCCATTTTTCATATCTCCGGACCAGTAGGTGGCGCTGCGCCGAAACACAGCATGTAGCCTCAGGTCATGCTTGTGAGTACAAGTACCAAGTTTGGTCTGAATACAATAAACCGTTGCGGAGATACGGCCTTACGACTGTTTTTGCTAGCGCTACGTAAAATGTATTCGTGCGTTTATCGAAAACGGTTTGACGAATCCATTTGAATTCCATAACTTTTTGTCAGCACTACCTGAAGATGATCTGGTTCAATTTTCGTGCAAATCGGACAAACCGTCTAGGACGAGTTCGAAAAAGTAGCTTTTTTTGAAAATTCAAGATGGCGGCCATATTTTTATGACGGCAAATGACGTCATAGGGTGCAATCGAATCGCCATGAGCTCAGGAATCAGTGGAAAAAAGAATTTCGCTGATTGGCCTTACGGTTCAAAAGTTATTAGCAAAATAAAAGTGAAATTTTGGACAGGTGGTGGCGCTAGAGGGAATGACTTAGAAACACCAAAATTGGTGTATTTAATGTTGAGACGGTCCTCTATCAGAATGTCAAACCAAAACAACTTTCCCGCAATCGGTTCTATGGGCTGCCATAGACTCCCAGTCGGAAGAAGGAAGAATAATAATAATAAATATAGCTGCAAGCAGCAATTATCGGGGCCAAGCGCAAGCAGATGACAGGATATGCCAACATGGCTGAAGGTGTCAGACCATCTGCAACAATGAGCAATTAAATACATTTAAAGAGGATTTTAGGCGAAATGGCTGAAAAATCATATAAAAAGTCATTCAAAATATGATTTAATGGATTATCACTTTCGACCAATAGGTGGCGCAGTTACAAATGTGATGTGATGTGGTCAGAGTGAAGTGACAATGACACATACAAAGTTTGGTGTCAATATGTCAAGGCATTGCAGAGATAAAGCCTGAATAGTGCTTTTAGCATCATGCCTCAAGTTTGCTGCTACGCTATACGAAAACGGTTTCGTCTATAGACACGAAATCCATAACTTTTAGTCAGCACAGTCTGGAGATGATACGATTCGATTTTGGTGAAAATCGGACAAACGGTCTAGGAGGAGTTCGAAAAAGTAGGTTTGGAATGAAAATCAAGATGGCGGACAGGAAGTTTGGCCAAATAAGGAAAACTTGGTATCTATGTTCTCGGCTTGACCCAAGGAATATATTAAGACCAGTGGCATTTCAGTAGTCAGATTTATTCAAAAGTTATTAGCCTTTATGGAAATGTTGTTATAACTTTTGACCACTAGGTGGCACTGTCTTGAAATATTTTGGGTACCTTCAGGGAATGGTGCTGATGGCACATTTTGAGTTTCGTAATATTACACCAATGCATTTGTTTAGTATAGCATTTTATTTCACAAAACTGTATTGAAGTCAATGGGAATTTCATGTTTTGTTCTATTATAGCGCTACCAAGAGGCTGAGTCCCACCATTTTTTTTACATGTCCTCAGAGTGAGCTCGTACATATGTGTGTCGATTTTGGTGAAAATATCTCAATTCGCTTCGGAGTTATAGACATTTATATGAAAAAACACGTAAAAAATGACTGACACATGACTTTGATTGGAATTTACTACCCCTAAACATCAATATTTTCGCATTTGGGCATTGGCGTATAGCTATCGACCTATGTTTCCAAACTTCTGAAGGTGGTTTCGTCTCGATCGGACTAGCGGTTTCGAAGATATAGCCAAATGTTTTTTAAGCGCTAAATCACAACGCTACACAAACCGTAAGGCAAAACCTAGCATGTTTGGTATCGTGGGACTCGGCAACGATTCAGGACTCTAATGAGATGAGTCTCGTGAAAATAAGTCGACCACACCCAAAGTTATAAGCATTTGGAAGCATTTGGGAAAAAAAATTCACCACTAGGTGGCACTGTTTCGAAACTTCTCAGGCTCCTTCAGGGCATCGTGCTGAGGATCCATTCCGAGTTTTGTAACGATACGTTCACGCGTTCATAAAATACAGCATTTTAGCACATAATTCAAAATGGCCGACAGCCAAAATGGCTGATCGGGGAAATTGGATATCAGTCGACTCAGCATGATGCCCTGAATCTAACGAGACCGCTTTCATGATTTTTGGACAAACCATTCAGAAGTTATAAGCAAAAATAGCCATTTTTCATATCTCCGGACCAGTAGGTGGCACTGTGCCGAAACGCAGCATGTTGCCTCAGGTCATGCTTGTGATGAGATGTACCAAGTTTGGTCTTAATATGATAAAGTGTTGAGGAGATACTGGCTTGTGTCTGTTTTCGCAAGCGCTACGTAAAATTTGTTTGCGCGGTATTCGAGAACGGTTTGATGAATCAACACGAATTCCATAACTTTTTGTCGGCATGGTCTGAAGATGATCTGATTCAATTTTCGTGGAAATTGGAGCAACGGCCTAGGAGGAGTTTGAAAAAGTAGGTTTTTGGGAAAATTCAAAATGGCGGAAAAATTATTATGACGAAAAATGACGTCATAGGGTGCAATCGAATCGCCCTGAGCTCAGAAATCAGAGGAAAAAAGAATTTTGTTTCTAGCCCTTGTGGTTCAAAAGTTATTAGCAGAAACATGAGTGAAACTTTGGACAGTTGGTGGCGCTAGAGGGAATGACTTAGACACACCAAAATTGGTGTATTTAATGTTGGGACTGTCCTCTATCAGAATGTCAAACCATTACAACTTTCCCGCGATCGGTTCTATGGGCTGCCATAGACTCCCAGTCGGAAGAAGGAAGAATAATAATAATAATAATAATAATAAGAACGGGAACGAAAACAATAGGTGCCTCCGCACCTTCGGTGCTTGGCCCCTAAATATAGCTGCAAGCAGCAATTACCGGGGCCAAGCAGAATAAGACGACAAGACATGCCGACATGTCTGAAAGTGTCAGACCAACTGCAACAATGAGCAATTAAAGACATTTAAAGAGGATTTTAGACGAAATGGCTGAAAAATCATAGAAACAGTAATTAAAAATATGATTTAATGGATTATCACTTTCGACAAATAGGTGGCGCAGTTACAAAACTGATGTGATGTGGTCAGAGTGAGGAGACAATGACACATACAAAGTTTGGTGTCAATATGTCAAGGCATTGCAGAGATAAAGCCTGAATAGTGCTATTAGCATCATGCCTCAAATTTGCTGCTGCGCTATACGAAAACGGTTTTGTCAATTGACACGAAATCCATAACTTTTAGTCGGCACAGTCTGGGGATGATACGATTCGATTTTGGTGAAAATCGGACAAACGGTGTGGGAGGAGTTCGAAAAAGTAGGTTTTGAATGAAAATAGCATTTTATCTCACAAAACTGTATTGAAGTCAATGGGAATTTCATGTTTTGTTCTATTATAGCGCCACCAAGAGGCTCAGTCCCACAATTTTTTTTACGTGTCCTCAGAGTGAGCCCATACATATGTGTGTCAGTTTTGGTGAAAATATCTCAATTTGCTTTAGAGTTATAAACATTTATATGAAAAAACACGTAAAAAATGACTGACACATGACTTTGTTTGAATTTTACTACCCCTAAACATCAATATTTTCGCATTTGGGCATTGGCGTTCAGCTATCGACCTATGTTTCCAAACTTCTGACGGTGGTTTCGTCTCGATCGGACAAGCGGTTTCGAAGATATAGCCTAATGTTTTTTAAGCGCTAAATCACAACGCTACACAAACCGTAAGGCGAAACCTAGCATGTTTGGTATCGTAGGACTCGGCAAGGTTTCAGGAGTCTAATTAGATGAGTCTCGTGAAAATAAGTCGACCGCACCCAAAGTTATAAGCATTTGAAAAAAAAAATTCCCCACTAGGTGGCGCTGTTTCGAAACTTCTCACACTCCTTCAGGACATCGTGCTGATGACCCATGCCAAGTTTCGTAACAATCCGTTCATGCGTTCATAAAATACAGCATTTTAGCACATAATTCAAAATGGCCGACAGTCAAAATGGCCGATATGGTAAAATTGGATATCAGTCGACTCGGCATGTCGCCCTGAATCTAACGAGACCAATTTTATGATTTTTGGACAAACTGTTCAGAAGTTATAAGCAAAAATAGCCATTTTTCATATCTCCGGACCAGTAGGTGGCGCTGCGCCGAAACGCAGCATGTAGCCTCAGGTCATGCTTGTGATGACATGTACCAAGTTTGGTCTGAATACGATAAACCGTTGCAGAGATACAGCCTTACAACTGTTTTTGCAGGCGCTACGTAAAATTTGTTCGTGCGTTTATTGAAAACGGTTTGACGAATCAATTTGAATTCCATAACTTTTGGTCAGCACTGCCTGAAGATGATCTGGTTAAATTTTCGTGCAAATCGGCCAAACCGTCTAGGACGAGTTCGAAAAAGTAGCTTTTTCAGAAAATTAAAAATGGCGGCCATATTTATATGACGGAAAATGACGTCATAGGGTGCAATCGAATCGGCATGAGCTCAGAAATAAGAGGAAAAAAGAATTTTGTTGATTGGCCTTACGGTTCAAAAGTTATTAGCAAAATAAAAGTGAAACTTTGGACAGGTGGTGGCGCTAGAGGGAATGACTTAGAAACACAAAAATTGGTGTATTTAATGTTGGGACTGTCCTCTATCAGAATGTCAAACCAAAACAACTTTCCCGCAATCGGTTCTATGGGCTGCCATAGACGCCCAGTCGGAAGAAGAATAATAATAAATATAGCTGCAAGCAGCAATTACCGGGGCCAAGCAGAATAAGACGACAAGACATGCCGACATGTCTGAAAGTGTCAGACCAACTGCAACAATGAGCAATTAAAGACATTTAAAGAGGATTTTAGACGAAATGGCTGAAAAATCATAGAAACAGTAATTAAAAATATGATTTAATGGATTATCACTTTCGACAAATAGGTGGCGCAGTTACAAAACTGATGTGATGTGGTCAGAGTGAGGAGACAATGACACATACAAAGTTTGGTGTCAATATGTCAAGGCATTGCAGAGATAAAGCCTGAATAGTGCTATTAGCATCATGCCTCAAATTTGCTGCTGCGCTATACGAAAACGGTTTCGTCAATTGACACGAAATCCATAACTTTTAGTCGGCACAGTCTGGGGATGATACGATTCGATTTTGGTGAAAATCGGACAAACGGTGTGGGAGGAGTTCGAAAAAGTAGGTTTTGAATGAAAATAGCATTTTATCTCACAAAACTGTATTGAAGTCAATGGGAATTTCATGTTTTGTTCTATTATAGCGCCACCAAGAGGCTCAGTCCCACAATTTTTTTTACGTGTCCTCAGAGTGAGCCCATACATATGTGTGTCAGTTTTGGTGAAAATATCTCAATTTGCTTTAGAGTTATAAACATTTATATGAAAAAACACGTAAAAAATGACTGACACATGACTTTGTTTGAATTTTACTACCCCTAAACATCAATATTTTCGCATTTGGGCATTGGCGTATAGCTATCGACCTATGTTTCCAAACTTCTGACGGTGGTTTCGTCTCGATCGGACAAGCGGTTTCGAAGATATAGCCTAATGTTTTTTAAGCGCTAAATCACAACGCTACACAAACCATAAGGCGAAACCTAGCATGTTTGGTATCGTAGGACTCGGCAAGGTTTCAGGAGTCTAATTAGATGAGTCTCGTGAAAATAAGTCGACCGCACCCAAAGTTATAAGCATTTGAAAAAAAAAATTCCCCACTAGGTGGCGCTGTTTCGAAACTTCTCACACTCCTTCAGGACATCGTGCTGATGACCCATGCCAAGTTTCGTAACAATCCGTTCATGCGTTCATAAAATACAGCATTTTAGCACATAATTCAAAATGGCCGACAGTCAAAATGGCCGATATGGTAAAATTGGATATCAGTCGACTCGGCATGTCGCCCTGAATCTAACGAGACCAATTTTATGATTTTTGGACAAACTGTTCAGAAGTTATAAGCAAAAATAGCCATTTTTCATATCTCCGGACCAGTAGGTGGCGCTGCGCCGAAACGCAGCATGTAGCCTCAGGTCATGCTTGTGATGACATGTACCAAGTTTGGTCTGAATACGATAAACCGTTGCAGAGATACAGCCTTACGACTGTTTTTGCAGGCGCTACGTAAAATTTGTTCGTGCGTTTATTGAAAACGGTTTGACGAATCAATTTGAATTCCATAACTTTTGGTCAGCACTGCCTGAAGATGATCTGGTTAAATTTTCGTGCAAATCGGCCAAACCGTCTAGGACGAGTTCGAAAAAGTAGCTTTTTCAGAAAATTAAAAATGGCGGCCATATTTATATGACGGAAAATGACGTCATAGGGTGCAATCGAATCGGCATGAGCTCAGAAATAAGAGGAAAAAAGAATTTTGTTGATTGGCCTTACGGTTCAAAAGTTATTAGCAAAATAAAAGTGAAACTTTGGACAGGTGGTGGCGCTAGAGGGAATGACTTAGAAACACAAAAATTGGTGTATTTAATGTTGGGACTGTCCTCTATCAGAATGTCAAACCAAAACAACTTTCCCGCAATCGGTTCTATGGGCTGCCATAGACTCCCATGGCGGAAGAAGAAGAAGAATAATAAATATAGCTGCAAGCAGCCATTACCGGGGCCAAGCTGAATAAGACGACAAGACATGCCGACATGTCTGAAAGTGTCAGACCAACTGCAACAATGAGCAATTAAAGACATTTAAAGAGGATTTTAGGCAAAATGCCTGAAAAATCATAGAAACAATAAATAAAAATATGATTTGATGGATTATCACTTTCGACCAATAGGTGGCGCAGTTACAAAACTGATGTGATGTGGTCAGAGTGAAGTTACAATGACACATACAAAGTTTGGTGTCAATATGTCAAGGCATTGCAGAGATAAAGCCTTAATTAATGCTATTAGCATCATGCCTCAACTTTGCTGCTGCGCTATACGAAAACGGTTTCGTCTATCGACACGAAATCCATAACTTTTAGTCGGCACGGTCTGGAGATGATACGATTCGATTTTGGTGAAAATCGGACAAACGGTCTAGGAGGAGTTCGAAAAAGTAGGTTTTGAATGAAAATCAAGATGGCGGACAAGAAGTTTGACCAAATAAGGAAAATTTGGTATCTATGTTCTCGGCTTGACCCAAGGAATCTATTAAGACCAGTGGCATTTACATAGGCCGATGTATTCAAAAGTTATTAGCAGTTTTGGAAATGTTGTTATAACTTTTGACCACTAGGTGGCGCTGTCTCTAAATATTTTGGGTACCTTCAGGGGATGGTGCTGATGGCACATTCTGAGTTTCGTAATATTACACCAATGCATTTGTTTAGTATAGCATTTTATTTCACAAAACTGCATTGAAGTCAATGGGAATTTCATGTTTTGTTCTATTATAGCGCCACCAAGAGGCTCAGTCCCACCATTTTTTTTATGTGTCCTCAGAGTGAGCCCATACATATATGTGTCGATTTTGGTGCAAAAATCTCAATTTGCTTCGGAGTTATAGACATTTATATGAAAAAACACGAAAAAAATGACTGACACATGACTTTGATTGGAAATTAGTACCCCTAAACATCAATATTTTCGCATTTGGGCATTGGCATATAGCTATCGACCTATGTTTCCAAACTTCTGACGGTGGTTTCGTCTCGATCGGACTAGCGGTTTCAAAGATATAGCCAAATGTTTTTTAAGCGCTAAATCACAACGCTACACAAACCGTAAGGCAAAACCTAGCATGTTTGGTATCGTAGGACTCGGCAATGATTCAGGAGTCTAAAAAGATGAGTTTCGTGAAAATAAGTCGACCACACCCAAAGTTATAAGCATTTGAAAAAAAAAATTCACCACTAGGTGGCGCTGTTTCGAAACTTCTCAGGCTCATTCAGGGCATTGTGCTGATGACCCATACCACGTTTCGTAACAATCCGTTCATGCGTTCATAAAATACAGAATTTTAGCACAAAATTCAAAATGGCCGACAGCCAAAATGACCGATATGGTCAAATTGGATATCAGTCGACTCGGCATGTTGCCCTGAATCTAACGAGACCAATTGTATGATTTTTGGACAAACTGTTCAGAAGTTATAAGCAAAAATAGCCATTTTTCATATCTCCGGACCAGTAGGTGGCGCTGCGCCGAAACACAGCATGTAGCCTCAGGTCATGCTTGTGAGTACAAGTACCAAGTTTGGTCTGAATACGATAAACCGTTGCGGAGATACGGCCTTACGACTGTTTTTGCTAGCGCTACGTAAAATGTATTCGTGCGTTTATCGAAAACGGTTTGACGAATCCATTTGAATTCCATAACTTTTTGTCAGCACTACCTGAAGATGATCTGGTTCAATTTTCGTGCAAATCGGACAAACCGTCTAGGACGAGTTCGAAAAAGTAGCTTTTTTTGAAAATTCAAGATGGCGGCCATATTTTTATGACGGCAAATGACGTCATAGGGTGCAATCGAATCGCCATGAGCTCAGGAATCAGTGGAAAAAAGAATTTCGCTGATTGGCCTTACGGTTCAAAAGTTATTAGCAAAATAAAAGTGAAATTTTGGACAGGTGGTGGCGCTAGAGGGAATGACTTAGAAACACCAAAATTGGTGTATTTAATGTTGAGACGGTCCTCTATCAGAATGTCAAACCAAAACAACTTTCCCGCAATCGGTTCTATGGGCTGCCATAGACTCCCAGTCGGAAGAAGGAAGAATAATAATAATAAATATAGCTGCAAGCAGCAATTACCGGGGCCAAGCAGAATAAGACGACAAGACATGCCAACATGTCTGAAAGTGTCAGACCAACTGCAACAATGAGCAATTAAAGACATTTAAAGAGGATTTTAGGCGAAATGGCTGAAAAATCATGTAAAAAGTGATTCAAAATATGATTTAATGGATTGTCACTTTTGACCAAAAGGTGGCGCTGTTACGAAATTGATGTGGTGTGGTCAGAGTAAGGAGACAGTGACACATACAAAGTTTTGTGTCAATATGTCAAGGCATTGCAGATATAAAGCCTGAATAGTCATTTTGGCATCATGCCTCAACTTTGCTGCTGTGCTATACGAAAACGGTTTCATCAATCGACACGAAATCCATAACTTTTTGTCGGCACAGTCTGGAGATGATACGATTCGATTTTGGTGAAAATCGGACAAACGGTCTAGGAGGAGTTCGAAAAAGTAGGTTTTGAATGAAAATCAAGATGGCGGACAGGAAGTTTGGCCAAATAAGGAAAACTTGGTATCTATGTTCTCGGCTTGACCCAAGGAATCTATTAAGACCAGTGGCATTTCAATAGCCAGATGTATTCAAAAGTTATTAGCCTTTTTGGAAATTTTGTTATAACTTTTGACCACTAGGTGGCGCTGTCTTGAAATATTTTGGTTGCCTTCAGGGGATGGTGCTGATGACACAATCTGAGTTTCGTAATATTACACCAATGCATTTGTTTAGTATAGCATTTTATTTCACAAAACTGTATTGAAGTCAATGGGAATTTCATATTTTGTTCAATTATAGCGCCACCAAGAGGCTCAGTCCCACAATTTTTTTTACGTGTCCTCAGAGTGAGCCCATACATATGTGTGTCAATTTTGGTGAAAATATCTCAATTCGCTTCGGAGTTATAAACATTTATATGAAAAAACACGAAAAAAATGACTGACACATGACTTTGATTGGAAATTAGTACCCCTAAACATCAATATTTTCGCATTTGGGCATTGGCGTATAGCTATCGACCTATGTTTCCAAACTTCTGACGGTGGTTTCGTCTCGATCGGACTAGCGGTTTCAAAGATATAGCCAAATGTTTTTTAAGCGCTAAATCACAACGCTACACAAACCGTAAGGCGAAACCTAGTATGTTTGGTATCGTAGGACTCGGCAACGATTCAGGAGTCTAAAAAGATGAGTTTCGTGAAAATAAGTCGACCACACCCAAAGTTATAAGCATTTGAAAAAAAAAATTCACCACTAGGTGGCGCTGTTTCGAAACTTCTCAGGCTCATTCAGGGCATTGTGCTGATGACCCATACCACGTTTCGTAACAATCCGTTCATGCGTTCATAAAATACAGAATTTTAGCACAAAATTCAAAATGGCCGACAGCCAAAATGACCGATATGGTCAAATTGGATATCAGTCGACTCGGCATGTTGCCCTGAATCTAACGAGACCAATTGTATGATTTTTGGACAAACTGTTCAGAAGTTATAAGCAAAAATAGCCATTTTTCATATCTCCGGACCAGTAGGTGGCGCTGCGCCGAAACACAGCATGTAGCCTCAGGTCATGCTTGTGAGTACAAGTACCAAGTTTGGTCTGAATACGATAAACCGTTGCGGAGATACGGCCTTACGACTGTTTTTGCTAGCGCTACGTAAAATGTATTTGTGCGTTTATTGAAAACGGTTTGACGAATCCATTTGAATTCCATAACTTTTTGTCAGCACTACCTGAAGATGATCTGGTTCAATTTTCGTGCAAATCGGACAAACCGTCTAGGACGAGTTCGAAAAAGTAGCTTTTTTTGAAAATTCAAGATGGCGGCCATATTTTTATGACGGCAAATGACGTCATAGGGTGCAATCGAATCGCCATGAGCTCAGGAATCAGAGGAAAAAAGAATTTCGCTGATTGGCCTTACGGTTCAAAAGTTATTAGCAAAATAAAAGTGAAACTTTGGACAGGTGGTGGCGCTAGAGGGAATGACTTAGAAACACCAAAATTGGTGTATTTAATGTTGAGACGGTCCTCTATCAGAATGTCAAACCAAAACAACTTTCCCGCAATCGGTTCTATGGGCTGCCATAGACTCCCATGGCGGAAGAATAATAATAATAAATATAGCTGCAAGCAGCAATTACCGGGGCCAAGCAGAATCAGACGACAAGACATGCCAACATGTCTGAAAGTGTCAGACCAACTGCAACAATGAGCAATTAAAGACATTTAAAGAGGATTTTAGGTGAAATGGCTGAAAAATCATGTAAAAAGTGATTCAAAATATGATTTAATGGATTGTCACTTTTGACCAAAAGGTGGCGCTGTTACGAAATTGATGTGGTGTGGTCAGAGTAAGGAGACAGTGACACATACAAAGTTTTGTGTCAATATGTCGAGGCATTGCAGATATAAAGCCTGAATAGTCATTTTGGCATCATGCCTCAACTTTGCTGCTGTGCTATACGAAAACGGTGTCATCAATCGACACGAAATCCATAACTTTTTGTCGGCACAGTCTGGAGATGATACGATTCGATTTTGATGAAAATCGGACAAACGGTCTAGGAGGAGTTCGAAAAAGTAGGTTTTGAATGAAAATCAAGATGGCGGACAGGAAGTTTGGCCAAATAAGGAAAACTTGGTATCTATGTTCTCGGCTTGACCCAAGGAATCTATTAAGACCCGTGGCATTTCAATAGCCAGATTTATTCAAAAGTTATTAGCCTTTTTGGAATTTTTTTTATAACTTTTGACCACTAGGTGGCGCTGTCTTGAAATATTTTGGTTGCCTTCAGGGGATGGTGCTGATGGCACATTCTGAGTTTCGTAAATATTACACCAATGCATTTGTTAAGTATAGCATTTTATTTCACAAAACTGCATTGAAGTCAATGGGAATTTCATGTTTTGTTCTATTATAGCGCCACCAAGAGGCTCAGTCCCACCATTTTTTTTATGTGTCCTCAGAGTGAGCCCATACATATATGTGTCGATTTTGGTGCAAAAATCTCAATTTGCTTCGGAGTTATAGACATTTATATGAAAAAACACGTAAAAAATGACTGACACATGACTTTGATTTAATATTACTACCCCTAAACATCAATATTTTCGCATTTGGGCATTGACGTCTAGCTGTCGACCTATGTTTCCAAACTTCTGACGGTGGTTTCGTCTCGATCGGACAAACGGTTTCGAAGATATAGCCTAATGTTTTTTAAGCGCTAAATCACAACGCTACACAAACCGTAAGGCGAAACCTAGCATGTTTGGTATCGTTGGACTCGGCAACGATTCAGGAGTCTAAAAAGATGAGTTTCGTGAAAATAAGTCGACCACACCCAAAGTTATAAGCATTTGAAAAAAAAAATTCACCACTAGGTGGCGCTGTTTTGAAACTTCTCACGCTCCTTCAGGACATCGGGCTGATGACCCATACCAAGTTCCGTAACAATCCGTTCATGCGTTCTTAAAATACAGCATTTTAGCACAAAATTCAAAATGGCCGACAGCCAAAATGGCCGATATGGTAATATTGGATATCAGCCGACTCGGCATGTTACCCTGAATCTAACGAGACCAATTTTATGATTTTTGGACAAACTGTTCAGAAGTTATAAGCAAAAATAGCCATTTTTCATATCTCCGGACCAGAGGGTGGCACTGCGACGAAACGCAGCATGTAGGCTCAGGTCATGCTTGTGATGATATGTGCTTAGTTTGGTCTGAATACGATAAAGCGTTGCGGAGATACAGGCTTGTGTCTGTTTTCGCAAGCGCTACATAAAATTTGTTTGCGCGGTATTCGAAAACGGTTTGACGAATCAACACGAATTCCATAACTTTTTGTCGGCATGGTCTGAAGATGATCTGGTTCAATTTTCGTGGAAATTGGAGCAACGGCCTAGGAGGAGTTCGAAAAAGTAGGTTTTTTGAAAAATTCAAAATGGCGGAAAAATTATAATGACGGAAAATGACGTCATAGGGTGCAATCGAATCGTCATGAGCTCAGGAATCAGAGGAAAAAAGAATTTTGTTTCTAGACTTGAAAGACTTAGACACACCAAAATTGGTGTATTTAATGTTGGGACTGTCCTCTATTAGAATGTCAAATCATTACAACTTTCCCGCGATCGGTTCTATGGGCTGCCATAGACTCCCAGTCGGAAGAAGGAATAATAATAATAATAATAATAATAATAAGAACGGGAACGAAAACAATAGGTGCCTCTGCACCTTCGGTGCTTGGTCCCTAATAAGAACGGGAACAGATACAATAGGTGCCTCCGCACCTTCGGTGCTTGGCCCCTAAATATAGCTGCAAGCAGCAATTACCGGGGCCAAGCAGAATAAGACGACAAGACATTTCGACATGTCTGAAAGTGTCAGACCAACTGCAACAACTGGTCAGAGTGAAGTGACAATGACACATACAAAGTTTGGTGTCAATATGTCAAGGCATTGCAGAGATAAAGCCTGAATAAAGCTTTTAGCATCATGCCTCAAATTTGCTGCTGCGCTATACGAAAACGGTTTCGTCAATTGACACGAAATCCACAACTTTTAGTCGGCACAGTCTGGAGATGATATGATTCGATTTTGGTGAAAATCGGAAAAACGGTGTGGGAGGAGTTCGAAAAAGTAGATGTTGAATGAAAATAGCATTTTATCTCACAAAACTGTATTGAAGTCAATGGGAATTTCATGTTTTGTTCTATTATAGCGCCACCAAGAGGCTCAGTCCCACCTTTTTTGTTATGTGTCAGCAGAGTGAGCCCATACATATATGTGTCGATTTTGGTGCAAAAATCTCAATTTGCTTCGGAGCTATAGACATTTATATGAAAAAAAACGTAAAAAATGACTGACACATGACTTTGATTGAATATTACTACCCCTAAACATCAATATTTTCGCATTTGGGCATTATCTTTTTATTAACAAGCTATGATTCCAAACTTCTGACGGTGGTTTCGTCTCAATCGGACAAACGGTTTCGAAGATATAGCCTAATGTTTTTTAAGCGCTAAATCACAACGCTACACAAACCGTTAGGCGAAACCTAACATGTTTGGTATCGTTGGACTCGGCAAGGATTCAGGAGTCCAATGAGATGAGTTTCGTGAAAATAAGTCAATCACACCCAAAGTTATAAGCATTTGAAAAAAGAAATTCACCACTAGGTGGCGCTGTTTCGAAACTTCTCACACTCCTTCAGGACATCGTGTTGATGACCCATACCAAGTTTTGTAACAATCCGTTCATGCATTGTTAAAATACAGCATTTTAGCACAAAATTCAAAATGGCCGACAGTCAAAATGGCCGATATGGCAAAATTGGATATCAGTCGACTCGGCATGTCGCCCTGAATCTATCGAGACCAATTTTATGATTTTTGGACAAACTGTTCAGAAGTTATAAGCAAAAATAGCCATTTTTCATATCTCCGGACCAGTAGGTGGCGCTGCGCCGAAACGCAGCATGTAGCCTCAGGTCATGCTTGTGAGTACATGTACCAAGTTTGGTCTGAATACGATAAACTTTTGCGGAGATACAGCCTTACGACTGTTTTTGCTAGCGCTACGTAAAATGTATTCGTGCGTTTATCGAAAACGGTTTGACGAATCAATTTGAATTCCATAACTTTTGGTCAGCACTGCCTGAAGATGATCTGGTTCAATTTTCGTGCAAATCGGACAAACCGTCTAGGACGAGTTTGAAAAAGTAGCTTTTTCAGAAAATTCAAAATGGCGGCCATATTTATATGACGGAAAATGACGTCATAGGGTGCAATCGAATCGGCATGAGCTCAGGAATCAGAGGAAAAAAGAATTTTGTTGATTGGCCTTACGGTTCAAAAGTTATTAGCAAAATAAAAGTGAAACTTTGGACAGGTGGTGGCGCTAGAGGGAATGACTTAGAAACACAAAAATTGGTGTATTTAATGTTGGGACTGTCCTCTATCAGAATGTCAAACCAAAACAACTTTCCCGCAATCGGTTCTATGGGCTGCCATAGACTCCCATGGCGGAAGAAGAAGAAGAAGAATAAATATAGCTGCAAGCAGCAATTATCGGGGCCAAGCGCAAGCAGATGACAGGATATGCCAACATGGCTGAAGGTGTCAGACCAACTGCAACAATGAGCAATTAAAGACATTTAGAGAGGATTTTAGGCGAAATGGCTGAAAAATCATATAAAAAGTAATCCAGAATATGATTTAATGGATTATCACTTTCGACCAATAGGTGGAGCAGTTACAAAACTGATGTGATGTGGTCAGAGTGAAGTGACAATGACACATACAAAGTTTGGTGTCAATATGTTAAGGCATTGCAGAGATAAAGCCTGAATAGTGCTATTAGCATCATGCCTCAACTTTGCTGCTGCGCTATACGAAAACGGTTTCGTCTATCGACACGAAATCCATAACTTTTAGTCGGCACAGTCTGGAGATGATATGATTCGATTTTGGTGAAAATCAGACAAACGGTCTAGGAGGAGTTCGAAAAAGTACGTTTTGAAGGAAAATCAAGATGGTGGACAGGAAGTTAGGCCAAATAAGGAAAGCTTGGTATCTATGTTCTCGGCGTAACCCAAGGAATCTATTAAGACCAGTGGCATTTCAATAGCCAGATTAATTCAAAAGTTATTAGCCTTTTTGTAAATTTTGTTATAACTTTTGAACACTAGGTGGCGCTGGTTCGAAACTTCTCATGCTCCTTCAGGGCATCGTGCTGATTACCCATACTGAGTTTCGTAATGATACGTTCATGCGTTCATAAAATACAGCATTTTAGCACATAATTCAAAATGGCCGACAGCCAAAATGGCTGATCTGGGAAAATTGGATATCGGTCGACTCAGCATGACGTCCTGGATCTAACGAGACCACGTTTATGATTTTTGGACAAAGCAATCAGAAGTTATAAGCAAAAACAGACATTTTTCATATCTCCGGACCAGTAGGTGGTGCTGTGCCGAAACGCAGCACGTAGCCTCAGGTCATGCTTGTGATGACATGTACCAAGTTTGGTCTGAATCGGATAAAGCGTTGCGGAGATACAGCCTTATGTCTGTTTTCGCAAGACTACGTAAAATTTGTTCGTGGTTTTATCGAAAACGGTTTAGAGAATCAACATGAATTCCATAACTTTTTGTCGGCATGGTCTGGAGATGATCTGGTTCAATTTTCGTGAAAATCGGAGTAACGGCCTAGGAGGAGTTCGAAAAAGTTGTTTTTTCGGAAAATTCAAAATGGCGGAAAAAGTTTCATGACGGAAAATGACGTCATAGGGTGCAATTGAATCTTCTTGAGCCAAGGCATCAGAGGAAAAAAGAATTTTGTTTTTAGCCCTTGTGGTTCAAAAGTTATTAGCATAAACATGAGTGCAACTTTGGACAGCTGGTGGCGCTAGAGAGAATGAATTGGAGACTCCAAATTTGCTATGCTGATAGATCAGACTCTCCTCTATCAGTGTGCCAAATTTTATAACTTTCCCGCAAGCGGTTCTATGGGCTGCCATAGACTCCCAGTCGGAAAAATGAAGAATAATAATAATAAGAACGGGAACAGATACAATAGGTGCCTACGCACCTTCGGTGCTTGGCCCCTAAATATAGCTGCAAGCAGCCATTACCGGGGCCAAGCTGAATAAGACGACAAGACATGCCGACATGTCTGAAAGTGTCAGACCAACTGCAACAATGAGCAATTAAAGACATTTAAAGAGGATTTTAGGCAAAATGCCTGAAAAATCATAGAAACAATAAATAAAAATATGATTTGATGGATTATCACTTTCGACCAATAGGTGGCGCAGTTACAAAACTGATGTGATGTGGTCAGAGTGAAGTTACAATGACACATACAAAGTTTGGTGTCAATATGTCAAGGCATTGCAGAGATAAAGCCTTAATTAATGCTATTAGCATCATGCCTCAACTTTGCTGCTGCGCTATACGAAAACGGTTTCGTCTATCGACACGAAATCCATAACTTTTAGTCGGCACGGTCTGGAGATGATACGATTCGATTTTGGTGAAAATCGGACAAACGGTCTAGGAGGAGTTCGAAAAAGTAGGTTTTGAATGAAAATCAAGATGGCGGACAAGAAGTTTGACCAAATAAGGAAAATTTGGTATCTATGTTCTCGGCTTGACCCAAGGAATCTATTAAGACCAGTGGCATTTACATAGGCCGATGTATTCAAAAGTTATTAGCAGTTTTGGAAATGTTGTTATAACTTTTGACCACTAGGTGGCGCTGTCTCTAAATATTTTGGGTACCTTCAGGGGATGGTGCTGATGGCACATTCTGAGTTTCGTAATATTACACCAATGCATTTGTTTAGTATAGCATTTTATTTCACAAAACTGCATTGAAGTCAATGGGAATTTCATGTTTTGTTCTATTATAGCGCCACCAAGAGGCTCAGTCCCACCATTTTTTTTATGTGTCCTCAGAGTGAGCCCATACATATATGTGTCGATTTTGGTGCAAAAATCTCAATTCGCTTCGGAGTTATAGACATTTATATGAAAAAACACGAAAAAAATGACTGACACATGACTTTGATTGGAAATTAGTACCCCTAAACATCAATATTTTCACATTTGGGCATTGGCGTATAGCTATCGACCTATGTTTCCAAACTTCTGACGGTGGTTTCGTCTCGATCGGACTAGCGGTTTCAAAGATATAGCCAAATGTTTTTTAAGCGCTAAATCACAACGCTACACAAATTGTAAGGCAAAACCTAGCATGTTTGGTATCGTAGGACTCGGCAATGATTCAGGAGTCTAAAAAGATGAGTTTCGTGAAAATAAGTCGACCACACCCAAAGTTATAAGCATTTGAAAAAAAAAATTCACCACTAGGTGGCGCTGTTTCGAAACTTCTCAGGCTCATTCAGGGCATTGTGCTGATGACCCATACCACGTTTCGTAACAATCCGTTCATGCGTTCATAAAATACAGAATTTTAGCACAAAATTCAAAATGGCCGACAGCCAAAATGACCGATATGGTCAAATTGGATATCAGTCGACTCGGCATGTTGCCCTGAATCTAACGAGACCAATTGTATGATTTTTGGACAAACTGTTCAGAAGTTATAAGCAAAAATAGCCATTTTTCATATCTCCGGACCAGTAGGTGGCGCTGCGCCGAAACACAGCATGTAGCCTCAGGTCATGCTTGTGAGTACAAGTACCAAGTTTGGTCTGAATACGATAAACCGTTGCGGAGATACGGCCTTACGACTGTTTTTGCTAGCGCTACGTAAAATGTATTCGTGCGTTTATCGAAAACGGTTTGACGAATCCATTTGAATTCCATAACTTTTTGTCAGCACTACCTGAAGATGATCTGGTTCAATTTTCGTGCAAATCGGACAAACCGTCTAGGACGAGTTCGAAAAAGTAGCTTTTTTTGAAAATTCAAGATGGCGGCCATATTTTTATGACGGCAAATGACGTCATAGGGTGCAATCGAATCGCCATGAGCTCAGGAATCAGTGGAAAAAAGAATTTCGCTGATTGGCCTTACGGTTCAAAAGTTATTAGCAAAATAAAAGTGAAATTTTGGACAGGTGGTGGCGCTAGAGGGAATGACTTAGAAACACCAAAATTGGTGTATTTAATGTTGAGACGGTCCTCTATCAGAATGTCAAACCAAAACAACTTTCCCGCAATCGGTTCTATGGGCTGCCATAGACTCCCAGTCGGAAGAAGGAAGAATAATAATAATAATAATAATAATAATAATAAGAACGGGAACGAAAACAATAGGTGCCTCCGCACCTTCGGTGCTTGGCCCCTAATAATAATAATAATAATAATAAGAAACGGAACAGATACAATAGGTGCCTCCGCACCTTCGGTGCTTGGCCCCTAAATATAGCTGCAAGCAGCAATTACCGGGGCCAAGCAGAATAAGACGACAAGACATGCCAACATGTCTGAAAGTGTCAGACCAACTGCAACAATGAGCAATTAAAGACATTTAAAGAGGATTTTAGGCGAAATGGCTGAAAAATCATGTAAAAAGTGATTCAAAATATGATTTAATGGATTGTCACTTTTGACCAAAAGGTGGCGCTGTTACGAAATTGATGTGGTGTGGTCAGAGTAAGGAGACAGTGACACATACAAAGTTTTGTGTCAATATGTCGAGGCATTGCAGATATAAAGCCTGAATAGTCATTTTGGCATCATGCCTCAACTTTGCTGCTGTGCTATACGAAAACGGTTTCATCAATCGACACGAAATCCATAACTTTTTGTCGGCACAGTCTGGAGATGATACGATTCGATTTTGGTGAAAATCGGACAAACGGTCTAGGAGGAGTTCGAAAAAGTAGGTTTTGAATGAAAATCAAGATGGCGGACAGGAAGTTTGGCCAAATAAGGAAAACTTGGTATCTATGTTCTCGGCTTGACCCAAGGAATCTATTAAGAACCGTGGAATTTCAATAGCCAGATTTATTCAAAAGTTATTAGCCTTTTTGGAAATTTTGTTATAACTTTTGACCACTAGGTGGCGCTGTCTTGAAATATTTTGGTTGCCTTCAGGGGATGGTGCTGATGACACAATCTGAGTTTCGTAATATTACACCAATGCATTTGTTTAGTATAGCATTTTATTTCACAAAACTGTATTGAAGTCAATGGGAATTTCATATTTTGTTCAATTATAGCGCCACCAAGAGGCTCAGTCCCACAATTTTTTTTACGTGTCCTCAGAGTGAGCCCATACATATGTGTGTCAATTTTGGTGAAAATATCTCAATTCGCTTCGGAGTTATAGACATTTATATGAAAAAACACGAAAAAAATGACTGACACATGACTTTGATTGGAAATTAGTACCCCTAAACATCAATATTTTCGCATTTGGGCATTGGCGTATAGCTATCGACCTATGTTTCCAAACTTCTGACGGTGGTTTCGTCTCGATCGGACTAGCGGTTTCAAAGATATAGCCAAATGTTTTTTAAGCGCTAAATCACAACGCTACACAAACCGTAAGGCGAAACCTAGCATGTTTGGTATCGTAGGACTCGGCAACGATTCAGGAGTCTAAAAAGATGAGTTTCGTGAAAATAAGTCGACCACACCCAAAGTTATAAGCATTTGAAAAAAAAAATTCACCACTAGGTGGCGCTGTTTCGAAACTTCTCAGGCTCATTCAGGGCATTGTGCTGATGACCCATACCACGTTTCGTAACAATCTGTTCATGCGTTCATAAAATACAGAATTTTAGCACAAAATTCAAAATGGCCGACAGCCAAAATGACCGATATGGTCAAATTGGATATCAGTCGACTCGGCATGTTGCCCTGAATCTAACGAGACCAATTGTATGATTTTTGGACAAACTGTTCAGAAGTTATAAGCAAAAATAGCCATTTTTCATATCTCCGGACCAGTAGGTGGCGCTGCGCCGAAACACAGCATGTAGCCTCAGGTCATGCTTGTGAGTACAAGTACCAAGTTTGGTCTGAATACGATAAACCGTTGCGGAGATACGGCCTTACGACTGTTTTTGCTAGCGCTACGTAAAATGTATTCGTGCGTTTATCGAAAACGGTTTGACGAATCCATTTGAATTCCATAACTTTTTGTCAGCACTACCTGAAGATGATCTGGTTCAATTTTCGTGCAAATCGGACAAACCGTCTAGGACGAGTTCGAAAAAGTAGCTTTTTTTGAAAATTCAAGATGGCGGCCATATTTTTATGACGGCAAATGACGTCATAGGGTGCAATCGAATCGCCATGAGCTCAGGAATCAGAGGAAAAAAGAATTTCGCTGATTGGCCTTTTGGTTCAAAAGTTATTAGCAAAATAAAAGTGAAACTTTGGACAGGTGGTGGCGCTAGAGGGAATGACTTAGAAACACCAAAATTGGTGTATTTAATGTTGAGACGGTCCTCTATCAGAATGTCAAACCAAAACAACTTTCCCGCAATCGGTTCTATGGGCTGCCATAGACTCCCATGGCGGAAGAATAATAATAATAATAATAATAATAATAAATATAGCTGCAAGCAGCAATTACCGGGGCCAAGCAGAATAAGACGACAAGACATGCCAACATGTCTGAAAGTGTCAGACCAACTGCAACAATGAGCAATTAAAGACATTTAAAGAGGATTTCAGGCGAAATGGCTGAAAAATCATGTAAAAAGTGATTCAAAATATGATTTAATGGATTGTCACTTTTGACCAAAAGGTGGCGCTGTTACGAAATTGATGTGGTGTGGTCAGAGTAAGGAGACAGTGACACATACAAAGTTTTGTGTCAATATGTCGAGGCATTGCAGATATAAAGCCTGAATAGTCATTTTGGCATCATGCCTCAACTTTGCTGCTGTGCTATACGAAAACGGTTTCATCAATCGACACGAAATCCATAACTTTTTGTCGGCACAGTCTGGAGATGATACGATTCGATTTTGGTGAAAATCGGACAAACGGTCTAGGAGGAGTTCGAAAAAGTAGGTTTTGAATGAAAATCAAGATGGCGGACAGGAAGTTTGGCCAAATAAGGAAAACTTGGTATCTATGTTCTCGGCTTGACCCAAGGAATCTATTAAGACCCGTGCCATTTCAATAGCCAGATTTATTCAAAAGTTATTAGCCTTTTTGGAAATGTTGTTATAACTTTTGACCACTAGGTGGCGCTGTCTTGAAATATTTTGGTTGCCTTCAGGGGATGGTGCTGATGACACAATCTGAGTTTCGTAATATTACACCAATGCATTTGTTTAGTATAGCATTTTATTTCACAAAACTGTATTGAAGTCAATGGGAATTTCATATTTTGTTCAATTATAGCGCCACCAAGAGGCTCAGTCCCACAATTTTTTTTACGTGTCCTCAGAGTGAGCCCATACATATTTGTGTCAATTTTGGTGAAAATATCTCAATTCGCTTCGGAGTTATAGACATTTATATGGAAAAACACGAAAAAAATGACTGACACATGACTTTGATTGGAAATTAGTACCCCTAAACATCAATATTTTCGCATTTGGGCATTGGCGTACAGCTATCGACCTATGTTTCCAAACTTCTGACGGTGGTTTCGTCTCGATCGGACTAGCGGTTTCAAAGATATAGCCAAATGTTTTTTAAGCGCTAAATCACAACGCTACACAAACCGTAAGGCGAAACCTAGCATGTTTGGTATCGTAGGACTCGGCAACGATTCAGGAGTCTAAAAAGATGAGTTTCGTGAAAATAAGTCGACCACACCCAAAGTTATAAGCATTTGGAAAAAAAAATTCACCACTAGGTGGCGCTGTTTCGAAACTTCTCAGGCTCATTCAGGGCATTGTGCTGATGACCCATACCACATTTCGTAACAATCCGTTCATGCGTTCATAAAATACAGAATTTTAGCACAAAATTCAAAATGGCCGACAGCCAAAATGACCGATATGGTCAAATTGGATATCAGTCGACTCGGCATGTTGCCCTGAATCTAACGAGACCAATTGTATGATTTTTGGACAAACTGTTCAGAAGTTATAAGCAAAAATAGCCATTTTTCATATCTCCGGACCAGTAGGTGGCGCTGCGCCGAAACACAGCATGTAGCCTCAGGTCATGCTTGTGAGTACAAGTACCAAGTTTGGTCTGAATACAATAAACCGTTGCGGAGATACGGCCTTACGACTGTTTTTGCTAGCGCTACGTAAAATGTATTTGTGCGTTTATTGAAAACGGTTTGACGAATCCATTTGAATTCCATAACTTTTTGTCAGCACTACCTGAAGATGATCTGGTTCAATTTTCGTGCAAATCGGACAAACCGTCTAGGACGAGTTCGAAAAAGTAGCTTTTTTTGAAAATTCAAGATGGCGGCCATATTTTTATGACGGCAAATGACGTCATAGGGTGCAATCGAATCGCCATGAGCTCAGGAATCAGAGGAAAAAAGAATTTCGCTGATTGGCCTTACGGTTCAAAAGTTATTAGCAAAATAAAAGTGAAACTTTGGACAGGTGGTGGCGCTAGAGGGAATGACTTAGAAACACCAAAATTGGTGTATTTAATGTTGAGACGGTCCTCTATCAGAATGTCAAACCAAAACAACTTTCCCGCAATCGGTTCTATGGGCTGCCATAGACTCCCATGGCGGAAGAATAATAATAATAAATATAGCTGCAAGCAGCAATTACCGGGGCCAAGCAGAATAAGACGACAAGACATGCCGACATGTCTGAAAGTGTCAGACCAACTGCAACAATGAGCAATTAAAGACATTTAAAGAGGATTTTAGACGAAATGGCTGAAAAATCATAGAAACAGTAATTAAAAATATGATTTAATGGATTATCACTTTCGACAAATAGGTGGCGCAGTTACAAAACTGATGTGATGTGGTCAGAGTGAGGAGACAATGACACATACAAAGTTTGGTGTCAATATGTCAAGGCATTGCAGAGATAAAGCCTGAATAGTGCTATTAGCATCATGCCTCAAATTTGCTGCTGCGCTATACGAAAACGGTTTCGTCAATTGACACGAAATCCATAACTTTTAGTCGGCACAGTCTGGGGATGATACGATTCGATTTTGGTGAAAATCGGACAAACGGTGTGGGAGGAGTTCGAAATAGTAGGTTTTGAATGAAAATAGCATTTTATCTCACAAAACTGTATTGAAGTCAATGGGAATTTCATGTTTTGTTCTATTATAGCGCCACCAAGAGGCTCAGTCCCACAATTTTTTTTACGTGTCCTCAGAGTGAGCCCATACATATGTGTGTCAGTTTTGGTGAAAATATCTCAATTTGCTTTAGAGTTATAAACATTTATATGAAAAAACACGTAAAAAATGACTGACACATGACTTTGTTTGAATTTTACTACCCCTAAACATCAATATTTTCGCATTTGGGCATTGGCGTATAGCTATCGACCTATGTTTCCAAACTTCTGACGGTGGTTTCGTCTCGATCGGACAAGCGGTTTCGAAGATATAGCCTAATGTTTTTTAAGCGCTAAATCACAACGCTACACAAACCGTAAGGCGAAACCTAGCATGTTTGGTATCGTAGGACTCGGCAAGGTTTCAGGAGTCTAATTAGATGAGTCTCGTGAAAATAAGTCGACCGCACCCAAAGTTATAAGCATTTGAAAAAAAAAATTCCCCACTAGGTGGCGCTGTTTCGAAACTTCTCACACTCCTTCAGGACATCGTGCTGATGACCCATGCCAAGTTTCGTAACAATCCGTTCATGCGTTCATAAAATACAGCATTTTAGCACATAATTCAAAATGGCCGACAGTCAAAATGGCCGATATGGTAAAATTGGATATCAGTCGACTCGGCATGTCGCCCTGAATCTAACGAGACCAATTTTATGATTTTTGGACAAACTGTTCAGAAGTTATAAGCAAAAATAGCCATTTTTCATATCTCCGGACCAGTAGGTGGCGCTGCGCCGAAACGCAGCATGTAGCCTCAGGTCATGCTTGTGATGACATGTACCAAGTTTGGTCTGAATACGATAAACCGTTGCAGAGATACAGCCTTACGACTGTTTTTGCAGGCGCTACGTAAAATTTGTTCGTGCGTTTATTGAAAACGGTTCGACGAATCAATTTGAATTCCATAACTTTTGGTCAGCACTGCCTGAAGATGATCTGGTTCAATTTTCGTGCAAATCGGACAAACCGTCTAGGACGAGTTCGAAAAAGTAGGTTTTTCGAATGAATCAAAATGGCGGCCATATTTTTATTACAGAAAATGAAGTCATAGGATGCAATCGAATCGGCATGAGCTCAGGAATCAGAGGAAAAAATAATGTTGTTGATTGGCCTTACAGTTCAAAAGTTATTAGCAAAATAAAAGTGAAACTTTGGACAGGTGGTGGCGCTAGAGGGAATGACTTAGAAACACCAAAATTGGTGTATTTAATGTTGGGACTGTGCTCTATCAGAATGTCAAACCAAAACAACTTTCCCGCAATCGGTTCTATGGGCTGCCATAGACTCCAAGAGCGGAAGAAGAAGAAGAAGAAGAAGAAGAAGAAGAATAATAATAATAAGAACGCGAACGGATACAATAGGTGCCTCCGCACCTTCGGTGCTTGGCCCCTAATAATAAAATAGCTGCAAGCAGCAATTACCGGGGCCAAGCAGAATAAGACGACAAGACATGCCAACATGTCTGAAAGTGTCAGACCAACTGCAACAATGAGCAATTAAAGACATTTAAAGAGGATTTTAGGCGAAATGGCTGAAAAATCATGTAAAAAGTGATTCAAAATATGATTTAATGGATTGTCACTTTTGACCAAAAGGTGGCGCTGTTACGAAATTGATGTGGTGTGGTCAGAGTAAGGAGACAGTGACACATACAAAGTTTTGTGTCAATATGTCGAGGCATTGCAGATATAAAGCCTGAATAGTCATTTTGGCATCATGCCTCAACTTTGCTGCTGTGCTATACAAAAACGGTTTCATCAATCGACACGAAATCCATAACTTTTTGTCGGCACAGTCTGGAGATGATACGATTCGATTTTGGTGAAAATCGGACAAACGGTCTAGGAGGAGTTAGAAAAAGTAGGTTTTGAATGAAAATCAAGATGGCGGACAGGAAGTTTGGCCAAATAAGGAAAACTTGGTATCTATGTTCTCGGCTTGACCCAAGGAATCTATTAAGATCCGTGGCATTTCAATAGCCAGATTTATTCAAAAGTTATTAGCCTTTTTGGAAATTTTGTTATAACTTTTGACCACTAGGTGGCGCTGTCTTGAAATATTTTGGTTGCCTTCAGGGGATGGTGCTGATGACACAATCTGAGTTTCGTAATATTACACCAATGCATTTGTTTAGTATAGCATTTTATTTCACAAAACTGTATTGAAGTCAATGGGAATTTCATATTTTGTTCAATTATAGCGCCACCAAGAGGCTCAGTCCCACAATTTTTTTTACGTGTCCTCAGAGTGAGCCCATACATATGTGTGTCAATTTTGGTGAAAATATCTCAATTCGCTTCGGAGTTATAGACATTTATATGAAAAAACACGAAAAAAATGACTGACACATGACTTTGATTGGAAATTAGTACCCCTAAACATCAATATTTTCGCATTTGGGCATTGGCGTATAGCTATCGACCTATGTTTCCAAACTTCTGACGGTGGTTTCGTCTCGATTGGACTAGCGGTTTCAAAGATATAGCCAAATGTTTTTTAAGCGCTAAATCACAACGCTACACAAACCGTAAGGCGAAACCTAGCATGTTTGGTATCGTAGGACTCGGCAACGATTCAGGAGTCTAAAAAGATGAGTTTCGTGAAAATAAGTCGACCACACCCAAAGTTATAAGCATTTGAAAAAAAAAATTCACCACTAGGTGGCGCTGTTTCGAAACTTCTCAGGCTCATTCAGGGCATTGTGCTGATGACCCATACCACATTTCGTAACAATCCGTTCATGCTTTCATAAAATACAGAATTTTAGCACAAAATTCAAAATGGCCGACAGCCAAAATGACCGATATGGTCAAATTGGATATCAGTCGACTCGGCATGTTGCCCTGAATCTAACGAGACCAATTGTATGATTTTTGGACAAACTGTTCAGAAGTTATAAGCAAAAATAGCCATTTTTCATATCTCCGGACCAGTAGGTGGCGCTGCGCCGAAACACAGCATGTAGCCTCAGGTCATGCTTGTGAGTACAAGTACCAAGTTTGGTCTGAATACAATAAACCGTTGCGGAGATACGGCCTTACGACTGTTTTTGCTAGCGCTACGTAAAATGTATTTGTGCGTTTATTGAAAACGGTTTGACGAATCCATTTGAATTCCATAACTTTTTGTCAGCACTACCTGAAGATGATCTGGTTCAATTTTCGTGCAAATCGGACAAACCGTCTAGGACGAGTTCGAAAAAGTAGCTTTTTTTGAAAATTCAAGATGGCGGCCATATTTTTATGACGGCAAATGACGTCATAGGGTGCAATCGAATCGCCATGAGCTCAGGAATCAGAGGAAAAAAGAATTTCGCTGATTGGCCTTACGGTTCAAAAGTTATTAGCAAAATAAAAGTGAAACTTTGGACAGGTGGTGGCGCTAGAGGGAATGACTTAGAAACACCAAAATTGGTGTATTTAATGTTGAGACGGTCCTCTATCAGAATGTCAAACCAAAACAACTTTCCCGCAATCGGTTCTATGGGCTGCCATAGACTCCCATGGCGGAAGAATAATAATAATAAATATAGCTGCAAGCAGCAATTACCGGGGCCAAGCAGAATAAGACGACAAGACATGCCGACATGTCTGAAAGTGTCAGACCAACTGCAACAATGAGCAATTAAAGACATTTAAAGAGGATTTTAGACGAAATGGCTGAAAAATCATAGAAACAGTAATTAAAAATATGATTTAATGGATTATCACTTTCGACAAATAGGTGGCGCAGTTACAAAACTGATGTGATGTGGTCAGAGTGAGGAGACAATGACACATACAAAGTTTGGTGTCAATATGTCAAGGCATTGCAGAGATAAAGCCTGAATAGTGCTATTAGCATCATGCCTCAAATTTGCTGCTGCGCTATACGAAAACGGTTTCGTCAATTGACACGAAATCCATAACTTTTAGTCGGCACAGTCTGGGGATGATACGATTCGATTTTGGTGAAAATCGGACAAACGGTGTGGGAGGAGTTCGAAATAGTAGGTTTTGAATGAAAATAGCATTTTATCTCACAAAACTGTATTGAAGTCAATGGGAATTTCATGTTTTGTTCTATTATAGCGCCACCAAGAGGCTCAGTCCCACAATTTTTTTTACGTGTCCTCAGAGTGAGCCCATACATATGTGTGTCAGTTTTGGTGAAAATATCTCAATTTGCTTTAGAGTTATAAACATTTATATGAAAAAACACGTAAAAAATGACTGACACATGACTTTGTTTGAATTTTACTACCCCTAAACATCAATATTTTCGCATTTGGGCATTGGCGTATAGCTATCGACCTATGTTTCCAAACTTCTGACGGTGGTTTCGTCTCGATCGGACAAGCGGTTTCGAAGATATAGCCTAATGTTTTTTAAGCGCTAAATCACAACGCTACACAAACCGTAAGGCGAAACCTAGCATGTTTGGTATCGTAGGACTCGGCAAGGTTTCAGGAGTCTAATTAGATGAGTCTCGTGAAAATAAGTCGACCGCACCCAAAGTTATAAGCATTTGAAAAAAAAAATTCCCCACTAGGTGGCGCTGTTTCGAAACTTCTCACACTCCTTCAGGACATCGTGCTGATGACCCATGCCAAGTTTCGTAACAATCCGTTCATGCGTTCATAAAATACAGCATTTTAGCACATAATTCAAAATGGCCGACAGTCAAAATGGCCGATATGGTAAAATTGGATATCAGTCGACTCGGCATGTCGCCCTGAATCTAACGAGACCAATTTTATGATTTTTGGACAAACTGTTCAGAAGTTATAAGCAAAAATAGCCATTTTTCATATCTCCGGACCAGTAGGTGGCGCTGCGCCGAAACGCAGCATGTAGCCTCAGGTCATGCTTGTGATGACATGTACCAAGTTTGGTCTGAATACGATAAACCGTTGCAGAGATACAGCCTTACGACTGTTTTTGCAGGCGCTACGTAAAATTTGTTCGTGCGTTTATTGAAAACGGTTCGACGAATCAATTTGAATTCCATAACTTTTGGTCAGCACTGCCTGAAGATGATCTGGTTCAATTTTCGTGCAAATCGGACAAACCGTCTAGGACGAGTTCGAAAAAGTAGGTTTTTCGAATGAATCAAAATGGCGGCCATATTTTTATTACAGAAAATGAAGTCATAGGATGCAATCGAATCGGCATGAGCTCAGGAATCAGAGGAAAAAATAATGTTGTTGATTGGCCTTACAGTTCAAAAGTTATTAGCAAAATAAAAGTGAAACTTTGGACAGGTGGTGGCGCTAGAGGGAATGACTTAGAAACACCAAAATTGGTGTATTTAATGTTGGGACTGTGCTCTATCAGAATGTCAAACCAAAACAACTTTCCCGCAATCGGTTCTATGGGCTGCCATAGACTCCAAGAGCGGAAGAAGAAGAAGAAGAAGAAGAAGAAGAAGAATAATAATAATAAGAACGCGAACGGATACAATAGGTGCCTCCGCACCTTCGGTGCTTGGCCCCTAATAATAAAATAGCTGCAAGCAGCAATTACCGGGGCCAAGCAGAATAAGACGACAAGACATGCCAACATGTCTGAAAGTGTCAGACCAACTGCAACAATGAGCAATTAAAGACATTTAAAGAGGATTTTAGGCGAAATGGCTGAAAAATCATGTAAAAAGTGATTCAAAATATGATTTAATGGATTGTCACTTTTGACCAAAAGGTGGCGCTGTTACGAAATTGATGTGGTGTGGTCAGAGTAAGGAGACAGTGACACATACAAAGTTTTGTGTCAATATGTCGAGGCATTGCAGATATAAAGCCTGAATAGTCATTTTGGCATCATGCCTCAACTTTGCTGCTGTGCTATACAAAAACGGTTTCATCAATCGACACGAAATCCATAACTTTTTGTCGGCACAGTCTGGAGATGATACGATTCGATTTTGGTGAAAATCGGACAAACGGTCTAGGAGGAGTTAGAAAAAGTAGGTTTTGAATGAAAATCAAGATGGCGGACAGGAAGTTTGGCCAAATAAGGAAAACTTGGTATCTATGTTCTCGGCTTGACCCAAGGAATCTATTAAGATCCGTGGCATTTCAATAGCCAGATTTATTCAAAAGTTATTAGCCTTTTTGGAAATTTTGTTATAACTTTTGACCACTAGGTGGCGCTGTCTTGAAATATTTTGGTTGCCTTCAGGGGATGGTGCTGATGACACAATCTGAGTTTCGTAATATTACACCAATGCATTTGTTTAGTATAGCATTTTATTTCACAAAACTGTATTGAAGTCAATGGGAATTTCATATTTTGTTCAATTATAGCGCCACCAAGAGGCTCAGTCCCACAATTTTTTTTACGTGTCCTCAGAGTGAGCCCATACATATGTGTGTCAATTTTGGTGAAAATATCTCAATTCGCTTCGGAGTTATAGACATTTATATGAAAAAACACGAAAAAAATGACTGACACATGACTTTGATTGGAAATTAGTACCCCTAAACATCAATATTTTCGCATTTGGGCATTGGCGTATAGCTATCGACCTATGTTTCCAAACTTCTGACGGTGGTTTCGTCTCGATTGGACTAGCGGTTTCAAAGATATAGCCAAATGTTTTTTAAGCGCTAAATCACAACGCTACACAAACCGTAAGGCGAAACCTAGCATGTTTGGTATCGTAGGACTCGGCAACGATTCAGGAGTCTAAAAAGATGAGTTTCGTGAAAATAAGTCGACCACACCCAAAGTTATAAGCATTTGAAAAAAAAAATTCACCACTAGGTGGCGCTGTTTCGAAACTTCTCAGGCTCATTCAGGGCATTGTGCTGATGACCCATACCACATTTCGTAACAATCCGTTCATGCGTTCATAAAATACAGAATTTTAGCACAAAATTCAAAATGGCCGACAGCCAAAATGACCGATATGGTCAAATTGGATATCAGTCGACTCGGCATGTTGCCCTGAATCTAACGAGACCAATTGTATGATTTTTGGACAAACTGTTCAGAAGTTATAAGAAAAAATAGCCATTTTTCATATCTCCGGACCAGTAGGTGGCGCTGCGCCGAAACACAGCATGTAGCCTCAGGTCATGCTTGTGAGTACAAGTACCAAGTTTGGTCTGAATACGATAAACCGTTGCGGAGATACGGCCTTACGACTGTTTTTGCTAGCGCTACGTAAAATGTATTTGTGCGTTTATTGAAAACGGTTTGACGAATCCATTTGAATTCCATAACTTTTTGTCAGCACTACCTGAAGATGATCTGGTTCAATTTTCGTGCAAATCGGACAAACCGTCTAGGACGAGTTCGAAAAAGTAGCTTTTTTTGAAAATTCAAGATGGCGGCCATATTTTTATGACGGCAAATGACGTCATAGGGTGCAATCGAATCGCCATGAGCTCAGGAATCAGAGGAAAAAAGAATTTCGCTGATTGGCCTTACGGTTCAAAAGTTATTAGCAAAATAAAAGTGAAACTTTGGACAGGTGGTGGCGCTAGAGGGAATGACTTAGAAACACCAAAATTGGTGTATTTAATGTTGAGACGGTCCTCTATCAGAATGTCAAACCAAAACAACTTTCCCGCAATCGGTTCTATGGGCTGCCATAGACTCCCATGGCGGAAGAATAATAATAATAAATATAGCTGCAAGCAGCCATTACCGGGGCCAAGCTGAATAAGACGACAAGACATGCCGACATGTCTGAAAGTGTCAGACCAACTGCAACAATGAGCAATTAAAGACATTTAAAGAGGATTTTAGGCAAAATGCCTGAAAAATCATAGAAACAATAAATAAAAATATGATTTGATGGATTATCACTTTCGACCAATAGGTGGCGCAGTTACAAAACTGATGTGATGTGGTCAGAGTGAAGTGACAATGACACATGCAAAGTTTGGTGTCAATATGTCAAGGCATTGCAGACATAAAGCCTGAATAATGCTTTTAGCATCATGCCTCAAATTTGCTGCTGCGCTATACGAAAACGGTTTTGTCAATCGACACGAAATCCATAACTTTCAGTCGGCACGGTCTGGAGATGATATGATTCGATTTTGGTGAAAATCGGACAAACGGTGTAGGAGGAGTTCGAAAAAGTAGGTTTTTAATGAAAATAGCATTTTATTTCACAAAACTGTATTGAAGTCAATGGGAATTTCATGTTTTGTTCTATTATAGCGCCACCAAGAGGCTCAGTCTCACAATTTTTTTTACGTGTCCTCAGAGTGAGCCCATACATATGTGTGTCAGTTTTGGTGAAAAAATCTCAATTTGCTTCAGAGTTATAGGCATTTATATGAAAAAACACGTAAAAAATGACTGACACATGACTTTGTTTGGAATTTACTACCCCTAAACATCAATATTTTCGCATTTGGGCATTGGCGTGTAGCTATCGACCTATGTTTCCAAACTTCTGACGGTGGTTTCGTCTCGATCGGACTAGCGGTTTCGAAGATATAGCCAAATGTTTTTTAAGCGCTAAATCACAACGCTACACAAACCGTAAGGCAAAACCTAGCATGTTTGGTATCGTAGGACTCGGCAAGGTTTCAGGAGTCTAATTAGATGAGTCTCGTGAAAATAAGTTGACCACACCCAAAGTTATAAGCATTTGAAAAAAAAAATTCACCACTAGGTGGCGCTGTTTCGAAACTTCTCACGCTCCTTCAGGACAACGTGCTGATGACCCATACCAAGTTTCGTAACAATTCGTTCATGCGTTCTTAAAATACAGTATTTTAGCACAAAATTCAAAATGGCCGACAGTCAAAAGGGCCGATATGGTAAAACTGGATATCAGTCGAATCGGCATATTGCCCTGAATCTAACGATACCAATTTTATGATTTTTGGACAAACTGTTCAGAAGTTATAAGCAAAAATAGCCATTTTTCATATCTCCGGACCAGTAGGTGGCGCTGCGCCGAAACGCAGCATGTAGCCTCAGGTCATGCTTGTGAGTACATGTACCAAGTTTGGTCTGAATACGATAAACCTTTGCGGAGATACAGCCTTACGACTGTTTTTGCTAGCGCTACGTAAAATGTATTCGTGCGTTTATCGAAAACGGTTTGACGAATCAATTTGAATTCCATAACTTTTGGTCAACACTGCCTGAAGATGATCTGGTTCAATTTTCGTGCAAATCGGACAAACCGTCTAGGACGAGTTCGAAAAAGTAGCTTTTTCAGAAAATTAAAAATGGCGGCCATATTTTTATGACGGAAAATGACGTCATAGGGTGCAATCGAATCGGCATGATCTCAGAAATAAGAGGAAAAAAGAATTTTGTTGATTGGCCTTACGGTTCAAAAGTTATTAGCAAAATAAAAGTGAAATTTTGGACAGGTGGTGGCGCTAGAGGGAATGACTTAGAAACACAAAAATTGGTGTATTTAATGTTGGGACTGTCCTCTATCAGAATGTCAAACCAAAACAACTTTCCCACAATCGGTTCTATGGGCTGCCATAGACTCCCATGGCGGAAGAAGAAGAAGAAGAATAATAATAATAAGAACGCGAACAGAAACAATAGGTGCCTCCGCACCTTCGGTGCTTGGCCCCTAAATATAGCTGCAAGCAGCAATTACCGGGGCCAAGCAGAATAAGACGACAAGACATGCCAACATGTCTGAAAGTGTCAGACCAACTGCAACAATGAGCAATTAAAGACATTTAAAGAGGATTTTAGGCGAAATGGCTGAAAAATCATGTAAAAAGTGATTCAAAATATGATTTAATGGATTGTCACTTTTGACCAAAAGGTGGCGCTGTTACGAAATTGATGTGGTGTGGTCAGAGTAAGGAGACAGTGACACATACAAAGTTTTGTGTCAATATGTCGAGGCATTGCAGATATAAAGCCTGAATAGTCATTTTGGCATCATGCCTCAACTTTGCTGCTGTGCTATACGAAAACGGTTTCATCAATCAACACGAAATCCATAACTTTTTGTCGGCACAATCTGGAGATGATACGATTCGATTTTGGTGAAAATCGGACAAACGGTCTAGGAGGAGTTCGAAAAAGTAGGTTTTGAATGAAAATCAAGATGGCGGACAGGAAGTTTGGCCAAATAAGGAAAACTTGGTATCTATGTTCTCGGCTTGACCCAAGGAATCTATTAAGACCCGTGGCATTTCAATAGCCAGATTTATTCAAAAGTTATTAGCCTTTTTGGAAATTTTGTTATAACTTTTGACCACTAGGTGGCGCTGTCTTGAAATATTTTGGTTGCCTTCAGGGGATGGTGCTGATGACACAATCTGAGTTTCGTAATATTACACCAATGCATTTGTTTAGTATAGCATTTTATTTCACAAAACTGTATTGAAGTCAATGGGAATTTCATATTTTGTTCAATTATAGCGCCACCAAGAGGCTCAGTCCCACAATTTTTTTTACGTGTCCTCAGAGTGAGCCCATACATATGTGTGTCAATTTTGGTGAAAATATCTCAATTCGCTTCGGAGTTATAGACATTTATATGAAAAAACACGAAAAAAATGACTGACACATGATTTTGATTGGAAATTAGTACCCCTAAACATCAATATTTTCGCATTTGGGCATTGGCGTATAGCTATCGACCTATGTTTCCAAACTTCTGACGGTGGTTTCGTCTCGATCGGACTAGCGGTTTCAAAGATATAGCCAAATGTTTTTTAAGTGCTAAATCACAACGCTACACAAACCGTAAGGCAAAACCTAGCATGTTTGGTATCGTAGGACTCGGCAACGATTCAGGAGTCTAAAAAGATGAGTTTCGTGAAAATAAGTCGACCACACCCAAAGTTATAAGCATTTGAAAAAAAAAATTCACCACTAGGTGGCGCTGTTTCGAAACTTCTCAGGCTCATTCAGGGCATTGTGCTGATGACCCATACCACGTTTCGTAACAATCCGTTCATGCGTTCATAAAATACAGAATTTTAGCACAAAATTCAAAATGGCCGACAGCCAAAATGACCGATATGGTCAAATTGGATATCAGTCGACTCGGCATGTTGCCCTGAATCTAACGAGACCAATTGTATGATTTTTGGACAAACTGTTCAGAAGTAATTAGCAAAAATAGCCATTTTTCATATCTCCGGACCAGTAGGTGGCGCTGCGCCGAAACACAGCATGTAGCCTCAGGTCATGCTTGTGATGACATGTACCAAGTTTGGTCTGAATACGATAAACCGTTGCGGAGATACGGCCTTACGACTGTTTTTGCTAGCGCTACGTAAAATATATTTGTGCGTTTATTGAAAACGGTTTGACGAATCCATTTGAATTCCATAACTTTTTGTCAGCACTACCTGAAGATGATCTGGTTCAATTTTCGTGCAAATCGGACAAACCGTCTAGGACGAGTTCGAAAAAGTAGCTTTTTTTGAAAATTCAAGATGGCGGCCATATTTTTATGACGGCAAATGACGTCATAGGGTGCAATCGAATCGCCATGAGCTCAGGAATCAGAGGAAAAAAGAATTTCGCTGATTGGCCTTACGGTTCAAAAGTTATTAGCAAAATAAAAGTGAAACTTTGGACAGGTGGTGGCGCTAGAGGGAATGACTTAGAAACACCAAAATTGGTGTATTTAATGTTGAGACGGTCCTCTATCAGAATGTCAAACCAAAACAACTTTCCCGCAATCGGTTCTATGGGCTGCCATAGACTCCCATGGCGGAAGAATAATAATAATAATAATAATAATAATAATAATAATAAGAAACGGAACAGATACAATAGGTGCCTCCGCACCTTCGGTGCTTGGCCCCTAATAAGAAACGGAACAGATACAATAGGTGCCTCCGCACCTTCGGTGCTTGGCCCCTAATAATAATAATAAGAACGCGAACAGAAACAATAGGTGCCTCCGCACCTTCGGTGCTTGGCCCCTAAATATAGCTGCAAGCAGCAATTACCGGGGCCAAGCAGAATAAGACGACAAGACATGCCGACATGTCTGAAAGTGTCAGACCAACTGCAACAATGAGCAATTAAAGACATTTAAAGAGGATTTTAGACGAAATGGCTGAAAAATCATAGAAACAGTAATTAAAAATATGATTTAATGGATTATCACTTTCGACAAATAGGTGGCGCAGTTACAAAACTGATGTGATGTGGTCAGAGTGAGGAGACAATGACACATACAAAGTTTGGTGTCAATATGTCAAGGCATTGCAGAGATAAAGCCTGAATAGTGCTATTAGCATCATGCCTCAAATTTGCTGCTGCGCTATACGAAAACGGTTTCGTCAATTGACACGAAATCCATAACTTTTAGTCGGCACAGTCTGGGGATGATACGATTCGATTTTGGTGAAAATCGGACAAACGGTGTGGGAGGAGTTCGAAAAAGTAGGTTTTGAATGAAAATAGCATTTTATCTCACAAAACTGTATTGAAGTCAATGGGAATTTCATGTTTTGTTCTATTATAGCGCCACCAAGAGGCTCAGTCCCACAATTTTTTTTTACGTGTCCTCAGAGTGAGCCCATACATATGTGTGTCAGTTTTGGTGAAAATATCTCAATTTGCTTTAGAGTTATAAACATTTATATGAAAAAACACGTAAAAAATGACTGACACATGACTTTGTTTGAATTTTACTACCCCTAAACATCAATATTTTCGCATTTGGGCATTGGTGTTTAGCTATCGACCTATGTTTCCAAACTTCTGACGGTGGTTTCGTCTCGATCGGACAAGCGGTTTCGAAGATATAGCCTAATGTTTTTTAAGCGCTAAATCACAACGCTACACAAACCGTAAGGCGAAACCTAGCATGTTTGGTATCGTAGGACTCGGCAAGGTTTCAGGAGTCTAATTAGATGAGTCTCGTGAAAATAAGTCGACCGCACCCAAAGTTATAAGCATTTGAAAAAAAAAATTCCCCACTAGGTGGCGCTGTTTCGAAACTTCTCACACTCCTTCAGGACATCGTGCTGATGACCCATGCCAAGTTTCGTAACAATCCGTTCATGCGTTCATAAAATACAGCATTTTAGCACATAATTCAAAATGGCCGACAGTCAAAATGGCCGATATGGTCAAATTGGATATCAGTCGACTCGGCATGTCGCCCTGAATCTAACGAGACCAATTTTATGATTTTTGGACAAACTGTTCAGAAGTTATAAGCAAAAATAGCCATTTTTCATATCTCCGGACCAGTAGGTGGCGCTGCGCCGAAACGCAGCATGTAGCCTCAGGTCATGCTTGTGATGACATGTACCAAGTTTGGTCTGAATACGATAAACCGTTGCAGAGATACAGCCTTACGACTGTTTTTGCAGGCGCTACGTAAAATTTGTTCGTGCGTTTATTGAAAATGGTTTGACGAATCAATTTGAATTCCATAACTTTTGGTCAGCACTGCCTGAAGATGATCTGGTTCAATTTTCGTGCAAATCGGACAAACCGTCTAGGACGAGTTCGAAAAAGTAGGTTTTTCGAATGAATCAAAATGGCGGCCATATTTTTATTACAGAAAATGAAGTCATAGGATGCAATCGAATCGGCATGAGCTCAGGAATCAGAGGAAAAAATAATTTTGTTGATTGGCCTTACAGTTCAAAAGTTATTAGCAAAATAAAAGTGAAACTTTGGACAGGTGGTGGCGCTAGAGGGAATGACTTAGAAACACCAAAATTGGTGTATTTAATGTTGGGACTGTGCTCTATCAGAATGTCAAACCAAAACAACTTTCCCGCAATCGGTTCTATGGGCTGCCATAGACTCCAAGAGCGGAAGAAGAAGAAGAAGAAGAAGAAGAAGAAGAAGAATAATAATAATAAGAACGCGAACGGATACAATAGGTGCCTCCGCACCTTCGGTGCTTGGCCCCTAATAAATATAGCTGCAAGCAGCAATTACCGGGGCCAAGCAGAATAAGACGACAAGACATGCCGACATGTCTGAAAGTGTCAGACCAACTGCAACAATGAGCAATTAAAGACATTTAAAGAGGATTTTAGACGAAATGGCTGAAAAATCATAGAAACAGTAATTAAAAATATGATTTAATGGATTATCACTTTCGACAAATAGGTGGCGCAGTTACAAAACTGATGTGATGTGGTCAGAGTGAGGAGACAATGACACATACAAAGTTTGGTGTCAATATGTCAAGGCATTGCAGAGATAAAGCCTGAATAGTGCTATTAGCATCATGCCTCAAATTTGCTGCTGCGCTATACGAAAACGGTTTCGTCAATTGACACGAAATCCATAACTTTTAGTCGGCACAGTCTGGGGATGATACGATTCGATTTTGGTGAAAATCGGACAAACGGTGTGGGAGGAGTTCGAAAAAGTAGGTTTTGAATGAAAATAGCATTTTATCTCACAAAACTGTATTGAAGTCAATGGGAATTTCATGTTTTGTTCTATTATAGCGCCACCAAGAGGCTCAGTCCCACAATTTTTTTTTACGTGTCCTCAGAGTGAGCCCATACATATGTGTGTCAGTTTTGGTGAAAATATCTCAATTTGCTTTAGAGTTATAAACATTTATATGAAAAAACACGTAAAAAATGACTGACACATGACTTTGTTTGAATTTTACTACCCCTAAACATCAATATTTTCGCATTTGGGCATTGGTGTTTAGCTATAGACCTATGTTTCCAAACTTCTGACGGTGGTTTCGTCTCGATCGGACAAGCGGTTTCGAAGATATAGCCTAATGTTTTTTAAGCGCTAAATCACAACGCTACACAAACCGTAAGGCGAAACCTAGCATGTTTGGTATCGTAGGACTCGGCAAGGTTTCAGGAGTCTAATTAGATGAGTCTCGTGAAAATAAGTCGACCGCACCCAAAGTTATAAGCATTTGAAAAAAAAAATTCCCCACTAGGTGGCGCTGTTTCGAAACTTCTCACACTCCTTCAGGACATCGTGCTGATGACCCATGCCAAGTTTCGTAACAATCCGTTCATGCGTTCATAAAATACAGCATTTTAGCACATAATTCAAAATGGCCGACAGTCAAAATGGCCGATATGGTAAAATTGGATATCAGTCGACTCGGCATGTCGCCCTGAATCTAACGAGACCAATTTTATGATTTTTGGACAAACTGTTCAGAAGTTATAAGCAAAAATAGCCATTTTTCATATCTCCGGACCAGTAGGTGGCGCTGCGCCGAAACGCAGCATGTAGCCTCAGGTCATGCTTGTGATGACATGTACCAAGTTTGGTCTGAATACGATAAACCGTTGCAGAGATACAGCCTTACGACTGTTTTTGCAGGCGCTACGTAAAATTTGTTCGTGCGTTTATTGAAAACGGTTTGACGAATCAATTTGAATTCCATAACTTTTGGTCAGCACTGCCTGAAGATGATCTGGTTCAATTTTCGTGCAAATAGGACAAACCGTCTAGGACGAGTTCGAAAAAGTAGGTTTTTCGAATGAATCAAAATGGCGGCCATATTTTTATTACAGAAAATGAAGTCATAGGATGCAATCGAATCGGCATGAGCTCAGGAATCAGAGGAAAAAATAATTTTGTTGATTGGCCTTACAGTTCAAAAGTTATTAGCAAAATAAAAGTGAAACTTTGGACAGGTGGTGGCGCTAGAGGGAATGACTTAGAAACACCAAAATTGGTGTATTTAATGTTGGGACTGTGCTCTATCAGAATGTCAAACCAAAACAACTTTCCCGCAATCGGTTCTATGGGCTGCCATAGACTCCAAGAGCGGAAGAAGAAGAAGAATAATAATAATAAATATAGCTGCAAGCAGCAATTACCGGGGCCAAGCAGAATAAGACGACAAGACATGCCGACATGTCTGAAAGTGTCAGACCAACTGCAACAATGAGCAATTAAAGACATTTAAAGAGGATTTTAGACGAAATGGCTGAAAAATCATAGAAACAGTAATTAAAAATATGATTTAATGGATTATCACTTTCGACAAATAGGTGGCGCAGTTACAAAACTGATGTGATGTGGTCAGAGTGAGGAGACAATGACACATACAAAGTTTGGTGTCAATATGTCAAGGCATTGCAGAGATAAAGCCTGAATAGTGCTATTAGCATCATGCCTCAAATTTGCTGCTGCGCTATACGAAAACGGTTTCGTCAATTGACACGAAATCCATAACTTTTAGTCGGCACAGTCTGGGGATGATACGATTCGATTTTGGTGAAAATCGGACAAACGGTGTGGGAGGAGTTCGAAAAAGTAGGTTTTGAATGAAAATAGCATTTTATCTCACAAAACTGTATTGAAGTCAATGGGAATTTCATGTTTTGTTCTATTATAGCGCCACCAAGAGGCTCAGTCCCACAATTTTTTTTACGTGTCCTCAGAGTGAGCCCATACATATGTGTGTCAGTTTTGGTGAAAATATCTCAATTTGCTTTAGAGTTATAAACATTTATATGAAAAAACACGTAAAAAATGACTGACACATGACTTTGTTTGAATTTTACTACCCCTAAACATCAATATTTTCGCATTTGGGCATTGGCGTATAGCTATCGACCTATGTTTCCAAACTTCTGACGGTGGTTTCGTCTCGATCGGACAAGCGGTTTCGAAGATATAGCCTAATGTTTTTTAAGCGCTAAATCACAACGCTACACAAACCGTAAGGCGAAACCTAGCATGTTTGGTATCGTAGGACTCGGCAAGGTTTCAGGAGTCTAATTAGATGAGTCTCGTGAAAATAAGTCGACCGCACCCAAAGTTATAAGCATTTGAAAAAAAAAATTCCCCACTAGGTGGCGCTGTTTCGAAACTTCTCACACTCCTTCAGGACATCGTGCTGATGACCCATGCCAAGTTTCGTAACAATCCGTTCATGCGTTCATAAAATACAGCATTTTAGCACATAATTCAAAATGGCCGACAGTCAAAATGGCCGATATGGTAAAATTGGATATCAGTCGACTCGGCATGTCGCCCTGAATCTAACGAGACCAATTTTATGATTTTTGGAAAAACTGTTCAGAAGTTATAAGCAAAAATAGCCATTTTTCATATCTCCGGACCAGTAGGTGGCGCTGCGCCGAAACGCAGCATGTAGCCTCAGGTCATGCTTGTGATGACATGTACCAAGTTTGGTCTGAATACGATAAACCGTTGCAGAGATACAGCCTTACGACTGTTTTTGCAGGCGCTACGTAAAATTTGTTCGTGCGTTTATTGAAAACGGTTTGACGAATCAATTTGAATTCCATAACTTTTGGTCAGCACTGCCTGAAGATGATCTGGTTCAATTTTCGTGCAAATCGGACAAACCGTCTAGGACGAGTTCGAAAAAGTAGCTTTTTCAGAAAATTAAAAATGGCGGCCATATTTATATGACGGAAAATGACGTCATAGGGTGCAATCGAATCGGCATGAGCTCAGAAATAAGAGGAAAAAAGAATTTTGTTGATTGGCCTTACGGTTCAAAAGTTATTAGCAAAATAAAAGTGAAACTTTGGACAGGTGGTGGCGCTAGAGGGAATGACTTAGAAACACAAAAATTGGTGTATTTAATGTTGGGACTGTCCTCTATCAGAATGTCAAACCAAAACAACTTTCCCGCAATCGGTTCTATGGGCTGCCATAGACTCCCATGGCGGAAGAAGAAGAAGAATAAATATAGCTGCAAGCAGCCATTACCGGGGCCAAGCTGAATAAGACGACAAGACATGCCGACATGTCTGAAAGTGTCAGACCAACTGCAACAATGAGCAATTAAAGACATTTAAAGAGGATTTTAGGCAAAATGCCTGAAAAATCATAGAAACAATAAATAAAAATATGATTTGATGGATTATCACTTTCGACCAATAGGTGGCGCAGTTACAAAACTGATGTGATGTGGTCAGAGTGAAGTTACAATGACACATACAAAGTTTGGTGTCAATATGTCAAGGCATTGCAGAGATAAAGCCTTAATTAATGCTATTAGCATCATGCCTCAACTTTGCTGCTGCGCTATACGAAAACGGTTTCGTCTATCGACACGAAATCCATAACTTTTAGTCGGCACGGTCTGGAGATGATACGATTCGATTTTGGTGAAAATCGGACAAACGGTCTAGGAGGAGTTCGAAAAAGTAGGTTTTGAATGAAAATCAAGATGGCGGACAAGAAGTTTGACCAAATAAGGAAAATTTGGTATCTATGTTCTCGGCTTGACCCAAGGAATCTATTAAGACCAGTGGCATTTACATAGGCCGATGTATTCAAAAGTTATTAGCAGTTTTGGAAATGTTGTTATAACTTTTGACCACTAGGTGGCGCTGTCTCTAAATATTTTGGGTACCTTCAGGGGATGGTGCTGATGGCACATTCTGAGTTTCGTAATATTACACCAATGCATTTGTTTAGTATAGCATTTTATTTCACAAAACTGCATTGAAGTCAATGGGAATTTCATGTTTTGTTCTATTATAGCGCCACCAAGAGGCTCAGTCCCACCATTTTTTTTATGTGTCCTCAGAGTGAGCCCATACATATATGTGTCGATTTTGGTGCAAAAATCTCAATTTGCTTCGGAGTTATAGACATTTATATGAAAAAACACGAAAAAAATGACTGACACATGACTTTGATTGGAAATTAGTACCCCTAAACATCAATATTTTCGCATTTGGGCATTGGCGTATAGCTATCGACCTATGTTTCCAAACTTCTGACGGTGGTTTCGTCTCGATCGGACTAGCGGTTTCAAAGATATAGCCAAATGTTTTTTAAGCGCTAAATCACAACGCTACACAAACCGTAAGGCAAAACCTAGCATGTTTGGTATCGTAGGACTCGGCAATGATTCAGGAGTCTAAAAAGATGAGTTTCGTGAAAATAAGTCGACCACACCCAAAGTTATAAGCATTTGAAAAAAAAAATTCACCACTAGGTGGCGCTGTTTCGAAACTTCTCAGGCTCATTCAGGGCATTGTGCTGATGACCCATACCACGTTTCGTAACAATCCGTTCATGCGTTCATAAAATACAGAATTTTAGCACAAAATTCAAAATGGCCGACAGCCAAAATGACCGATATGGTCAAATTGGATATCAGTCGACTCGGCATGTTGCCCTGAATCTAACGAGACCAATTGTATGATTTTTGGACAAACTGTTCAGAAGTTATAAGCAAAAATAGCCATTTTTCATATCTCCGGACCAGTAGGTGGCGCTGCGCCGAAACACAGCATGTAGCCTCAGGTCATGCTTGTGAGTACAAGTACCAAGTTTGGTCTGAATACGATAAACCGTTGCGGAGATACGGCCTTACGACTGTTTTTGCTAGCGCTACGTAAAATGTATTCGTGCGTTTATCGAAAACGGTTTGACGAATCCATTTGAATTCCATAACTTTTTGTCAGCACTACCTGAAGATGATCTGGTTCAATTTTCGTGCAAATCGGACAAACCGTCTAGGACGAGTTCGAAAAAGTAGCTTTTTTTGAAAATTCAAGATGGCGGCCATATTTTTATGACGGCAAATGACGTCATAGGGTGCAATCGAATCGCCATGAGCTCAGGAATCAGTGGAAAAAAGAATTTCGCTGATTGGCCTTACGGTTCAAAAGTTATTAGCAAAATAAAAGTGAAATTTTGGACAGGTGGTGGCGCTAGAGGGAATGACTTAGAAACACCAAAATTGGTGTATTTAATGTTGAGACGGTCCTCTATCAGAATGTCAAACCAAAACAACTTTCCCGCAATCGGTTCTATGGGCTGCCATAGACTCCCAGTCGGAAGAAGGAAGAATAATAATAATAAATATAGCTGCAAGCAGCAATTATCGGGGCCAAGCGCAAGCAGATGACAGGATATGCCAACATGGCTGAAGGTGTCAGACCAACTGGAACAATGAGCAATTAAATACATTTAAAGAGGATTTTAGGCGAAATGGCTGAAAAATCATATAAAAAGTCATTTAAAATATGATTTAATGGATTATCACTTTCGACCAATAGGTGGAGCAGTTACAAAACTGATGTGATGTGGTCAGAGTGAAGTGACAATGACATATACAAAGTTTGGTGTCAATATTTCAAGGGATTTCAGAGATAAAGCCTGAATAGTGCTTTTGGCATCATGCCTCAACTTTGCTGCTGCGCTATACGAAAACAGTTTCGTCTATCGACACGAAATCCATAACTTTTAGTCGGCACAGTCTGGAGATGATACGATTCGATTTTGGTGAAAATCGGACAAACGGTCTAGGAGGAGTTCGAAAAAGTAGGTTTTGAATGAAAATCAAGATGGCGGACAGGAAGTTTGGCCAAATAAGGAAAACTTGGTATCTATGTTCTCGGCTTGACCCAGGGAATCTATTAAGACCAGTGGCATTTCAATAGCCAGATTTATTCAAAAGTTATTAGCCTTTTTGGAAATTTTGTTATAACTTTTGACCACTAGGTGGCGCTGTCTCGAAATCTTTCGGGTACCTTCAGGGGATGGAGCTGATGGCACATTCTGAGTTTCGTAATATTACACCAATGCATTTGTTTAGTATAGCATTTTATTTCACAAAACTGTATTGAAGTCAATGGGAATTTCATGTTTTGTTCTGTTATAGCGCCACCAAGAGGCTCAGTCACACCATTTTTTTTATGTGTCCTCAGAGTGAGCCCATACATATGTGTGTCAATTTTGGTGAAGATATCTCAATTCGCTTCGGAGTTATAGACATTTATATGAAAAAACACGTAAAAAATGACTGACACATGACTTTGATTGGATTTTACTACCCCTAAACATCAATATTTTTGCATTTGGGCATTGGCGTATAGCTATCGACCTATGTTTCCAAACTTCTGACGGTGGTTTCGTCTTGATCGGACTATCGGTTTCGAAGATATAGCCAAATGTTTTTTAAGCGCTAAATCACAACGCTACACAAACCGTAAGGCGAAACCTAGCATGTTTGGTATCGTGGGACTCGGCAACGATTCAGGACTGTAATGAGATGAGTCTCGTGAAAATAAGTCGACCACACCCAAAGTTATAAGCATTTGGGAAAAAAATTCACCACTAGGTGGCGCTGTTTCGAAAGTTCTCAGGTTCCTTCAGGACATTGTGATGATGACCAATACCAAGTTTCGTAACAATTCGTTCATGCGTTCATAAAATACAGCATTTTAGCACAAAATTCAAAATGGCTGACAGTCAAAATGGCCGATATGGTCAAATTGGATATCTGTCGAATCGGCATGTTGCCCTGAATCTAACGAGACCAATTTTATGATTTTTGGACAAACTGTTCAAAACCTATAAGCAAAAATAGCCATTTTCCATATCTCCGGACCAGTAGGTGGCGCTGCGCCGAAACACAGCATGTAGCCTCAGGTCATACCTGTGATGACATGTACCAAGTTTGGTCTGAATACGATAAACCGTTGCGGAGATAGAGCCCTACGACTGTTTTTGCAGGCGCTACGTAAAATTAGTTCGAGCGTTTTTCGAAAACGGTTTAACGAATCAATTTGAATTCCATAACTTTTTGTCAGCACTGCCTGAAGATGATCTGGTTCAATTTTCGTGCGAATCGGACAAACCGTCTAGGACGAGTTCGAAAAAGTAGGTTTTACGAAAAATTAAAAATGCCGGCCATATTGTTATGACGGAAAATGAAGTCATAGGCTGCAATCGAATCGGCGTGAGCTCAGGAATCAGAGGAAAAAAGAATTTTGTTGATTGACCTCACGGTTCAAAAGTTATTAGCAAAATAAAAGTGAAACTTTGGACAGGTGGTGGCGCTAGAGGGAATGACTTAGAAACAACAAAATTGGTGTATTTAATGTTGGGAGAGTCCTCTATCAGAATTTCAATCCAAAACAACTTTCCCGCAATCGGTTCTATGGGCTGCCATAGACACCCAGTCGGAAGAAACGGAAGAATAATAATAATAAGAACGGGAACAGATACAATAGGTGCCTACGCACCTTCGGTGCTTGGCCCCTAATAATAATAATAAGAACGGGAACGAAAACAATAGGTGCCTCCGCACCTTCGGTGCTTGGCCCCTAATAATAAATATAGCTGCAAGCAGCAATTACCGGGGCCAAGCAGAATAAGACGACAAGACATGCCAACATGTCTGAAAGTGTCAGACCAACTGCAACAATGAGCAATTAAAGACATTTAAAGAGGATTTTAGACGAAATGGCTGAAAAATCATAGAAACAGCAATTAAAAATATGATTTAATTGATTATCACTTTTGACAAATAGGTGGCGCAGTTACAAAACTGATGTGATGTGGTCAGAGTGAGGAGACAATGACACATACAAAGTTTGGTGTCAATATGTCAAGGCATTGCAGAGATAAAGCCTGAATAGTGCATTTATCATCATGCCTCAAATTTGCTGCTGCGCTATACGAAAACGGTTTCGTCAATCGACACGAAATCCATAACTTTTAGTCGGCACAGTCTGGAGATGATATGATTCGATTTTGGTGAAAATCGGACAAACGGTGTGGGAGGAGTTCGAAAAAGTAGGTTTTGAATGAAAATAGCATTTTATTTCACAAAACTGTATTGAAGTCAATGGGAATTTCATGTTTTGTTCTATTATAGCGCCACCAAGAGGCTCAGTCACACCATTTTTTTTATGTGTCCTCAGAGTGAGCCCATACATATATGTGTCGATTTTGGTGCAAAAATCTGAATTTGCTTCGGAGTTATAGACATTTATATGAAAAAACACGAAAAAAATGACTGACACATGACTTTGATTGGAAATTAGTACCCCTAAACATCAATATTTTCGCATTTGGGCATTGGCGTACAGCTATCGACCTATGTTTCCAAACTTCTGACGGTGGTTTCGTCTCGATCGGACAAACGGTTTTGAAGATATAGCCTAATGTTTTTTAAGCGCTAAATCACAACGCTACACAAACCGTAAGGCGAAACCTAGCATGTTTGGTATCGTAGGACTCGGCAAGGTTTCAGGAGTCTAATTAGATGAGTCTCGTGAAAATAAGTCGACCAAACCCAAAGTTATAAGCGTTTGAAAAAAAAAATTCACCACTAGGTGGCGCTGTTTCGAAACTTCTCACGCTCCTTCAGGACATCGTGCTGATGACCCATGCCAAGTTTTGTAACAATCCGTTCATGCGTTCCTAAAATACAGCATTTTAGCACATAATTCAAAATGGCCGACAGTCAAAATGGCCGATATGGTAAAATTGGATATCAGTCGACTCGGCATGTCGCCCTGAATCTAACGAGACCAATTTTATGATTTTTGGACAAACAGTTCAGAAGTTATAAGCAAAAATAGCCATTTTTCATATCTCCGGACCAGTAGGTGGCGCTGCGCCGAAACGCAGCATGTAGCCTCAGGTCATGCTTGTGATGACATGTACCAAGTTTGGTCTGAATACGATAAACCGTTGCGGAGATACAGCCTTACGACTGTTTTTGCAGGCGCTACGTAAAATTTGTTCGAGCGTTTATCGAAAACGGTTTGACGAATCAATTTGAATTCCATAACTTTTTGTCAGCACTCCCTGAAGATGATCTGGTTCAATTTTCGTGCAAATCGGACAAACCGTCTAGGACGAGTTCGAAAAAGTAGGTTTTTCGAATGATTCAAAATGGCGGCCATATTTTTATTACGGAAAATGAAGTAATAGGATGCAATCGAATCGGCATGAGCTCAGGAATCAGATGAAAAAAGAATTTTGTTGATTGGCCTTACGGTTCAAAAGTTATTAGCAAAATAAAAGTGAAACTTTGGACAGGTGGTGGCGCTAGAGGGAATGACTTAGAAACACAAAAATTGGTGTATTTAATGTTGGGACTGTCCTCTATCAGAATGTCAAACCAAAACAACTTTCCCGCAATCGGTTCTATGGGCTGCCATAGACGCCCAGTCGGAAGAAGAATAATAATAATAAATATAGCTGCAAGCAGCCATTACCGGGGCCAAGCTGAATAAGACGACAAGACATGCCGACATGTCTGAAAGTGTCAGACCAACTGCAACAATGAGCAATTAAAGACATTTAAAGAGGATTTTAGGCAAAATGCCTGAAAAATCATAGAAACAATAAATAAAAATATGATTTGATGGATTATCACTTTCGACCAATAGGTGGCGCAGTTACAAAACTGATGTGATGTGGTCAGAGTGAAGTGACAATGACACATGCAAAGTTTGGTGTCAATATGTCAAGGCATTGCAGACATAAAGCCTGAATAATGCTTTTAGCATCATGCCTCAAATTTGCTGCTGCGCTATACGAAAACGGTTTTGTCAATCGACACGAAATCCATAACTTTCAGTCGGCACGGTCTGGAGATGATATGATTCGATTTTGGTGAAAATCGGACAAACGGTGTAGGAGGAGTTCGAAAAAGTAGGTTTTTAATGAAAATAGCATTTTATTTCACAAAACTGTATTGAAGTCAATGGGAATTTTATGTTTTGTTCTATTATAGCGCCACCAAGAGGCTCAGTCTCACAATTTTTTTTACGTGTCCTCAGAGTGAGCCCATACATATGTGTGTCAGTTTTGGTGAAAAAATCTCAATTTGCTTCAGAGTTATAGGCATTTATATGAAAAAACACGTAAAAAATGACTGACACATGACTTTGTTTGGAATTTACTACCCCTAAACATCAATATTTTCGCATTTGGGCATTGGCATTTAGCTATCGACCTATGTTTCCAAACTTCTGACGGTGGTTTCGTCTCGATCGGACTAGCGGTTTCGAAGATATAGCCAAATGTTTTTTAAGCGCTAAATCACAACGCTACACAAACCGTAAGGCAAAACCTAGCATGTTTGGTATCGTAGGACTCGGCAAGGTTTCAGGAGTCTAATTAGATGAGTTTCGTGAAAATAAGTTGACCACACCCAAAGTTATAAGCATTTGAAAAAAAAAATTCACCACTAGGTGGCGCTGTTTCGAAACTTCTCACGCTCCTTCAGGACAACGTGCTGATGACCCATACCAAGTTTCGTAACAATTCGTTCATGCGTTCTTAAAATACAGTATTTTAGCACAAAATTCAAAATGGCCGACAGTCAAAAGGGCCGATATGGTAAAACTGGATATCAGTCGAATCGGCATATTGCCCTGAATCTAACGATACCAATTTTATGATTTTTGGACAAACTGTTCAGAAGTTATAAGCAAAAATAGCCATTTTTCATATCTCCGGACCAGTAGGTGGCGCTGCGCCGAAACGCAGCATGTAGCCTCAGGTCATGCTTGTGAGTACATGTACCAAGTTTGGTCTGAATACGATAAACCTTTGCGGAGATACAGCCTTACGACTGTTTTTGCTAGCGCTACGTAAAATGTATTCGTGCGTTTATCGAAAACGGTTTGACGAATCAATTTGAATTCCATAACTTTTGGTCAACACTGCCTGAAGATGATCTGGTTCAATTTTCGTGCAAATCGGACAAACCGTCTAGGACGAGTTCGAAAAAGTAGCTTTTTCAGAAAATTAAAAATGGCGGCCATATTTATATGACGGAAAATGACGTCATAGGGTGCAATCGAATCGGCATGAGCTCAGAAATAAGAGGAAAAAAGAATTTTGTTGATTGGCCTTACGGTTCAAAAGTTATTAGCAAAATAAAAGTGAAACTTTGGACAGGTGGTGGCGCTAGAGGGAATGACTTAGAAACACAAAAATTGGTGTATTTAATGTTGGGACTGTCCTCTATCAGAATGTCAAACCAAAACAACTTTCCCGCAATCGGTTCTATGGGCTGCCATAGACGCCCAGTCGGAAGAATAATAATAATAAATATAGCTGCAAGCAGCCATTACCGGGGCCAAGCTGAATAAGACGACAAGACATGCCGACATGTCTGAAAGTGTCAGACCAACTGCAACAATGAGCAATTAAAGACATTTAAAGAGGATTTTAGGCAAAATGCCTGAAAAATCATAGAAACAATAAATAAAAATATGATTTGATGGATTATCACTTTCGACCAATAGGTGGCGCAGTTACAAAACTGATGTGATGTGGTCAGAGTGAAGTTACAATGACACATACAAAGTTTGGTGTCAATATGTCAAGGCATTGCAGAGATAAAGCCTTAATTAATGCTATTAGCATCATGCCTCAACTTTGCTGCTGCGCTATACGAAAACGGTTTCGTCTATCGACACGAAATCCATAACTTTTAGTCGGCACGGTCTGGAGATGATACGATTCGATTTTGGTGAAAATCGGACAAACGGTCTAGGAGGAGTTCGAAAAAGTAGGTTTTGAATGAAAATCAAGATGGCGGACAAGAAGTTTGACCAAATAAGGAAAATTTGGTATCTATGTTCTCGGCTTGACCCAAGGAATCTATTAAGACCAGTGGCATTTACATAGGCCGATGTATTCAAAAGTTATTAGCAGTTTTGGAAATGTTGTTATAACTTTTGACCACTAGGTGGCGCTGTCTCTAAATATTTTGGGTACCTTCAGGGGATGGTGCTGATGGCACATTCTGAGTTTCGTAATATTACACCAATGCATTTGTTTAGTATAGCATTTTATTTCACAAAACTGCATTGAAGTCAATGGGAATTTCATGTTTTGTTCTATTATAGCGCCACCAAGAGGCTCAGTCCCACCATTTTTTTTATGTGTCCTCAGAGTGAGCCCATACATATATGTGTCGATTTTGGTGCAAAAATCTCAATTTGCTTCGGAGTTATAGACATTTATATGAAAAAACACGAAAAAAATGACTGACACATGACTTTGATTGGAAATTAGTACCCCTAAACATCAATATTTTCGCATTTGGGCATTGGCGTATAGCTATCGACCTATGTTTCCAAACTTCTGACGGTGGTTTCGTCTCGATCGGACTAGCGGTTTCAAAGATATAGCCAAATGTTTTTTAAGCGCTAAATCACAACGCTACACAAATTGTAAGGCAAAACCTAGCATGTTTGGTATCGTAGGACTCGGCAATGATTCAGGAGTCTAAAAAGATGAGTTTCGTGAAAATAAGTCGACCACACCCAAAGTTATAAGCATTTGAAAAAAAAAATTCACCACTAGGTGGCGCTGTTTCGAAACTTCTCAGGCTCATTCAGGGCATTGTGCTGATGACCCATACCACGTTTCGTAACAATCCGTTCATGCGTTCATAAAATACAGAATTTTAGCACAAAATTCAAAATGGCCGACAGCCAAAATGACCGATATGGTCAAATTGGATATCAGTCGACTCGGCATGTTGCCCTGAATCTAACGAGACCAATTGTATGATTTTTGGACAAACTGTTCAGAAGTTATAAGCAAAAATAGCCATTTTTCATATCTCCGGACCAGTAGGTGGCGCTGCGCCGAAACACAGCATGTAGCCTCAGGTCATGCTTGTGAGTACAAGTACCAAGTTTGGTCTGAATACGATAAACCGTTGCGGAGATACAGCCTTACGACTGTTTTTGCTAGCGCTACGTAAAATGTATTCGTGCGTTTATCGAAAACGGTTTGACGAATCCATTTGAATTCCATAACTTTTTGTCAGCACTACCTGAAGATGATCTGGTTCAATTTTCGTGTAAATCGGACAAACCGTCTAGGACGAGTTCGAAAAAGTAGCTTTTTTTGAAAATTCAAGATGGCGGCCATATTTTTATGACGGCAAATGACGTCATAGGGTGCAATCGAATCGCCATGAGCTCAGGAATCAGTGGAAAAAAGAATTTCGCTGATTGGCCTTACGGTTCAAAAGTTATTAGCAAAATAAAAGTGAAATTTTGGACAGGTGGTGGCGCTAGAGGGAATGACTTAGAAACACCGAAATTGGTGTATTTAATGTTGAGACGGTCCTCTATCAGAATGTCAAACCAAAACAACTTTCCCGCAATCGGTTCTATGGGCTGCCATAGACTCCCAGTCGGAAGAAGGAAGAATAATAATAATAAATATAGCTGCAAGCAGCCATTACCGGGGCCAAGCTGAATAAGACGACAAGACATGCCGACATGTCTGAAAGTGTCAGACCAACTGCAACAATGAGCAATTAAAGACATTTAAAGAGGATTTTAGGCAAAATGCCTGAAAAATCATAGAAACAATAAATAAAAATATGATTTGATGGATTATCACTTTCGACCAATAGGTGGCGCAGTTACAAAACTGATGTGATGTGGTCAGAGTGAAGTTACAATGACACATACAAAGTTTGGTGTCAATATGTCAAGGCATTGCAGAGATAAAGCCTTAATTAATGCTATTAGCATCATGCCTCAACTTTGCTGCTGCGCTATACGAAAACGGTTTCGTCTATCGACACGAAATCCATAACTTTTAGTCGGCACGGTCTGGAGATGATACGATTCGATTTTGGTGAAAATCGGACAAACGGTCTAGGAGGAGTTCGAAAAAGTAGGTTTTGAATGAAAATCAAGATGGCGGACAAGAAGTTTACCAAATAAGGAAAATTTGGTATCTATGTTCTCGGCTTGACCCAAGGAATCTATTAAGACCAGTGGCATTTACATAGGCCGATGTATTCAAAAGTTATTAGCAGTTTTGGAAATGTTGTTATAACTTTTGACCACTAGGTGGCGCTGTCTCTAAATATTTTGGGTACCTTCAGGGGATGGTGCTGATGGCACATTCTGAGTTTCGTAATATTACACCAATGCATTTGTTTAGTATAGCATTTTATTTCACAAAACTGCATTGAAGTCAATGGGAATTTCATGTTTTGTTCTATTATAGCGCCACCAAGAGGCTCAGTCCCACCATTTTTTTTATGTGTCCTCAGAGTGAGCCCATACATATATGTGTCGATTTTGGTGCAAAAATCTCAATTTGCTTCGGAGTTATAGACATTTATATGAAAAAACACGAAAAAAATGACTGACACATGACTTTGATTGGAAATTAGTACCCCTAAACATCAATATTTTCGCATTTGGGCATTGGCGTATAGCTATCGACCTATGTTTCCAAACTTCTGACGGTGGTTTCGTCTCGATCGGACTAGCGGTTTCAAAGATATAGCCAAATGTTTTTTAAGCGCTAAATCACAACGCTACACAAACCGTAAGGCAAAACCTAGCATGTTTGGTATCGTAGGACTCGGCAATGATTCAGGAGTCTAAAAAGATGAGTTTCGTGAAAATAAGTCGACCACACCCAAAGTTATAAGCATTTGAAAAAAAAAATTCACCACTAGGTGGCGCTGTTTCGAAACTTCTCAGGCTCATTCAGGGCATTGTGCTGATGACCCATACCACGTTTCGTAACAATCCGTTCATGCGTTCATAAAATACAGAATTTTAGCACAAAATTCAAAATGGCCGACAGCCAAAATGACCGATATGGTCAAATTGGATATCAGTCGACTCGGCATGTTGCCCTGAATCTAACGAGACCAATTGTATGATTTTTGGACAAACTGTTCAGAAGTTATAAGCAAAAATAGCCATTTTTCATATCTCCGGACCAGTAGGTGGCGCTGCGCCGAAACACAGCATGTAGCCTCAGGTCATGCTTGTGAGTACAAGTACCAAGTTTGGTCTGAATACGATAAACCGTTGCGGAGATACGGCCTTACGACTGTTTTTGCTAGCGCTACGTAAAATGTATTCGTGCGTTTATCGAAAACGGTTTGACGAATCCATTTGAATTCCATAACTTTTTGTCAGCACTACCTGAAGATGATCTGGTTCAATTTTCGTGCAAATCGGACAAACCGTCTAGGACGAGTTCGAAAAAGTAGCTTTTTTTGAAAATTCAAGATGGCGGCCATATTTTTATGACGGCAAATGACATCATAGGGTGCAATCGAATCGCCATGAGCTCAGGAATCAGTGGAAAAAAGAATTTCGCTGATTGGCCTTACGGTTCAAAAGTTATTAGCAAAATAAAAGTGAAATTTTGGACAGGTGGTGGCGCTAGAGGGAATGACTTAGAAACACCAAAATTGGTGTATTTAATGTTGAGACGGTCCTCTATCAGAATGTCAAACCAAAACAACTTTCCCGCAATCGGTTCTATGGGCTGCCATAGACTCCCAGTCGGAAGAAGGAAGAATAATAATAATAAATATAGCTGCAAGCAGCCATTACCGGGGCCAAGCTGAATAAGACGACAAGACATGCCGACATGTCTGAAAGTGTCAGACCAACTGCAACAATGAGCAATTAAAGACATTTAAAGAGGATTTTAGGCAAAATGCCTGAAAAATCATAGAAACAATAAATAAAAATATGATTTGATGGATTATCACTTTCGACCAATAGGTGGCGCAGTTACAAAACTGATGTGATGTGGTCAGAGTGAAGTTACAATGACACATACAAAGTTTGGTGTCAATATGTCAAGGCATTGCAGAGATAAAGCCTTAATTAATGCTATTAGCATCATGCCTCAACTTTGCTGCTGCGCTATACGAAAACGGTTTCGTCTATCGACACGAAATCCATAACTTTTAGTCGGCACGGTCTGGAGATGATACGATTCGATTTTGGTGAAAATCGGACAAACGGTCTAGGAGGAGTTCGAAAAAGTAGGTTTTGAATGAAAATCAAGATGGCGGACAAGAAGTTTGACCAAATAAGGAAAATTTGGTATCTATGTTCTCGGCTTGACCCAAGGAATCTATTAAGACCAGTGGCATTTACATAGGCCGATGTATTCAAAAGTTATTAGCAGTTTTGGAAATGTTATAACTTTTGACCACTAGGTGGCGCTGTCTCTAAATATTTTGGGTACCTTCAGGGGATGGTGCTGATGGCACATTCTGAGTTTCGTAATATTACACCAATGCATTTGTTTAGTATAGCATTTTATTTCACAAAACTGCATTGAAGTCAATGGGAATTTCATGTTTTGTTCTATTATAGCGCCACCAAGAGGCTCAGTCCCACCATTTTTTTTATGTGTCCTCAGAGTGAGCCCATACATATATGTGTCGATTTTGGTGCAAAAATCTCAATTTGCTTCGGAGTTATAGACATTTATATGAAAAAACACGAAAAAAATGACTGACACATGACTTTGATTGGAAATTAGTACCCCTAAACATCAATATTTTCGCATTTGGGCATTAGCGTATAGCTATCGACCTATGTTTACAAACTTCTGACGGTGGTTTCGTCTCGATCGGACTAGCGGTTTCAAAGATATAGCCAAATGTTTTTTAAGCGCTAAATCACAACGCTACACAAACCGTAAGGCAAAACCTAGCATGTTTGGTATCGTAGGACTCGGCAATGATTCAGGAGTCTAAAAAGATGAGTTTCGTGAAAATAAGTCGACCACACCCAAAGTTATAAGCATTTGAAAAAAAAAATTCACCACTAGGTGGCGCTGTTTCGAAACTTCTCAGGCTCATTCAGGGCATTGTGCTGATGACCCATACCACGTTTCGTAACAATCCGTTCATGCGTTCATAAAATACAGAATTTTAGCACAAAATTCAAAATGGCCGACAGCCAAAATGACCGATATGGTCAAATTGGATATCAGTCGACTCGGCATGTTGCCCTGAATCTAACGAGACCAATTGTATGATTTTTGGACAAACTGTTCAGAAGTTATAAGCAAAAATAGCCATTTTTCATATCTCCGGACCAGTAGGTGGCGCTGCGCCGAAACACAGCATGTAGCCTCAGGTCATGCTTGTGAGTACAAGTACCAAGTTTGGTCTGAATACGATAAACCGTTGCGGAGATACGGCCTTACGACTGTTTTTGCTAGCGCTACGTAAAATGTATTCGTGCGTTTATCGAAAACGGTTTGACGAATCCATTTGAATTCCATAACTTTTTGTCAGCACTACCTGAAGATGATCTGGTTCAATTTTCGTGCAAATCGGACAAACCGTCTAGGACGAGTTCGAAAAAGTAGCTTTTTCAGAAAATTAAAAATGGCGGCCATATTTATATGACGGAAAATGACGTCATAGGGTGCAATCGAATCGGCATGAGCTCAGAAATAAGAGGAAAAAAGAATTTTGTTGATTGGCCTTACGGTTCAAAAGTTATTAGCAAAATAAAAGTGAAACTTTGGACAGGTGGTGGCGCTAGAGGGAATGACTTAGAAACACAAAAATTGGTGTATTTAATGTTGGGACTGTCCTCTATCAGAATGTCAAACCAAAACAACTTTCCCGCAATCGGTTCTATGGGCTGCCATAGACTCCAAGAGCGGAAGAAGAAGAAGAAGAAGAAGAATAATAATAAATATAGCTGCAAGCAGCAATTATCGGGGCCAAGCGCAAGCAGACGACAGGATATGCCAACATGGCTGAAAGTGTCAGACCAACTGGAACAATGAGCAGTTAAATACATTTTAAGAGGATTTTAGATGAAATGGCTGAAAAATCATATAAAAAGTCATTTAAAATATGATTTAATGGATTATCACTTTCGACCAATAGGTGGCGCAGTTACAAAAGTGATGTGATGTGGTCAGAGTGAAGTGACAATGACGCATACAAAGTTTGGTGTCAATATGTCAAGGCATTGCAGAGATAAAGCCTGAATAGTGCTTTTAGCATCATGCCTCAACTTTGCTGCTACGCTATACGAAAACGGTTTCGTCTATTGACACGAAATCCATAACTTTTATTCAGCATAGTCTGGAGATGATACGATTCGATTTTGGTGAAAATTGGACAAACGGTCTAGGAGGAGTTCGAAAAAGTAGGTTTTGACTGAAAATCAAGATGGCGGACAGGAACTTTGGCCAAATAAGGAAAACTTGGTATCTATGTTCTCGGCTTGACCGAAGGAATCTATTAAGACCAGTGGCATTTCAAAAGCCAGATTTATTCAAAATTTATTAGCCTTTTTGGAAATTTTGTCATAACATTTGATCACTAGGTGGCGCTCTCTCGAAATATTTTGGGTACCTTCAGGGGATGGTGCTGATGGCACATTCTGAGTTTCGTAATATTACACCAATGCATTTGTTTAGTATAGCATTTTAATTCACAAAACTGTATTGAAGTCAATGGGAATTTCATGTTTTGTTCTTTTATATCGCCACCAAGAGGCTCAGTCCCACCATTTTTTTAATGTGTCCTCAGAGTGAGCCCATGCATATTTGTGTCAATTTTGGTGAAAATATCTCAATTCGCTTTGGAGTTATAGACATTTATATGAAAAAACACGTAAAAAATGACTGACACATGACTTTGATTGGATTTTACTACCCCTTACTATCAATATTTTCGTATTTGGGCATTGGCGTATAGCTATCGACCTATGTTTCCAAACTTCTGAAGGTGGTTTCGTCTCGATCGGACAAGCGGTTTCAAAGATATAGCCAAATGTTTTTTAAGCGCTAAATCACAACGCTACACAAACCATAAGGCAAAACCTAACATGTTTGGTATCGTTGGACTCGGCAACGATTCAGGAGTCTAAAGAGATGAGTCCTGTGAAAATAAGTTGACCACACCCAAAGTTAGAAGCATTTGGAAGTATTTGGGGAAAAAAATTCACCACTAGATGGCACTGTTTCGAAACTTCTCAGGCTCCTTCAGGACATCATGCTGATGACCCATACCGAGTTTCGTAACGATACGTTCATGCATTCCTAAAATACAGCATTTTAGCACATAATTCAAAATGGCCGACAGCCAAAATGGCTGATCGGGGAAAATTGGATATCAGTCGACTCAGCATGACGCCCTGAATCTAACGAGACCACTTTTATGATTTTTGGACAAACTGTTCAGAAGTTATAAGCAAAAATAGCCATTTTTCATATCTCCGGACCAGTAGGTGGCGCTGCGCCGAAACGCAGCATGTAGCCTCAGGTCATGCTTGTGATGACATGTACCAAGTTTGGTCTGAATATGATAAAGTGTTGAGGAGATACTGGCTTGTGTCTATTTCCGCAAGCGCTACATAAAATTTGTTTGCGCGGTATTCGAGAACGGTTCGACGAATCAACACGAATTCCATAACTTTTTGTCGGCATGGTCTGAAGATGATCTGATTCAATTTTCGTGGAAATTGGAGCGACGGCCTAGGAGGAGTTCGAAAAAGTAGCTTTTTCGGAAAATTCAAAATGGCGGAAAAATTATAATGACGGAAAATGATGCCATAGGGTGCAATCGAATCGCCATGAGCTCACGAATCAGAGGAAAAAAGAATTTTGTTTCTAGCCATTGTGGTTCAAAAGTTATTAGCAGAAACATGAGTGAAACTTTGGACAGTTGGTGGCGCTAGAGGGAATGACTTAGACACACCAAAATTGGTATATTTAATGTTGGGACTGTCCTCTATCAGAATGTCAAACCATTACAACTTTCCCACAATCGGTTCTATGGGCTGCCATAGACTCCCAGTCGGAACAATGAAGAATAATAATAATAATAATAATAATAATAAGAACGCGAACGAAAACAATAGGTGCCTCCGCACCTTCGGTGCTTGGCCCCTAATAAGAACGGGAACGAAAACAATAGGTGCCTCCGCACCTTTGGTGCTTGGCCCCTAATAAATATAGCTGCAAGCAGCCATTACCGGGGCCAAGCTGAATAAGACGACAAGACATGCCGACATGTCTGAAAGTGTCAGACCAACTGCAACAATGAGCAATTAAAGACATTTAAAGAGGATTTTAGGCAAAATGCCTGAAAAATCATAGAAACAATAAATAAAAATATGATTTGATGGATTATCACTTTCGACCAATAGGTGGCGCAGTTACAAAACTGATGTGATGTGGTCAGAGTGAAGTGACAATGACACATGCAAAGTTTGGTGTCAATATGTCAAGGCATTGCAGACATAAAGCCTGAATAATGCTTTTAGCATCATGCCTCAAATTTGCTGCTGCGCTATACGAAAACGGTTTTGTCAATCGACACGAAATCCATAACTTTCAGTCGGCACGGTCTGGAGATGATATGATTCGATTTTGGTGAAAATCGGACAAACGGTGTAGGAGGAGTTCGAAAAAGTAGGTTTTTAATGAAAATAGCATTTTATTTCACAAAACTGTATTGAAGTCAATGGGAATTTTATGTTTTGTTCTATTATAGCGCCACCAAGAGGCTCAGTCTCACAATTTTTTTTACGTGTCCTCAGAGTGAGCCCATACATATGTGTGTCAGTTTTGGTGAAAAAATCTCAATTTGCTTCAGAGTTATAGGCATTTATATGAAAAAACACGTAAAAAATGACTGACACATGACTTTGTTTGGAATTTACTACCCCTAAACATCAATATTTTCGCATTTGGGCATTGGCGTGTAGCTATCGACCTATGTTTCCAAACTTCTGACGGTGGTTTCGTCTCGATCGGACTAGCGGTTTCGAAGATATAGCCAAATGTTTTTTAAGCGCTAAATCACAACGCTACACAAACCGTAAGGCAAAACCTAGCATGTTTGGTATCGTAGGACTCGGCAAGGTTTCAGGAGTCTAATTAGATGAGTCTCGTGAAAATAAGTTGACCACACCCAAAGTTATAAGCATTTGAAAAAAAAAATTCACCACTAGGTGGCGCTGTTTCGAAACTTCTCACGCTCCTTCAGGACAACGTGCTGATGACCCATACCAAGTTTCGTAACAATTCGTTCATGCGTTCTTAAAATACAGTATTTTAGCACAAAATTCAAAATGGCCGACAGTCAAAAGGGCCGATATGGTAAAACTGGATATCAGTCGAATCGGCATATTGCCCTGAATCTAACGATACCAATTTTATGATTTTTGGACAAACTGTTCAGAAGTTATAAGCAAAAATAGCCATTTTTCATATCTCCGGACCAGTAGGTGGCGCTGCGCCGAAACGCAGCATGTAGCCTCAGGTCATGCTTGTGAGTACATGTACCAAGTTTGGTCTGAATACGATAAACCTTTGCGGAGATACAGCCTTACGACTGTTTTTGCTAGCGCTACGTAAAATGTATTCGTGCGTTTATCGAAAACGGTTTGACGAATCAATTTGAATTCCATAACTTTTGGTCAACACTGCCTGAAGATGATCTGGTTCAATTTTCGTGCAAATCGGACAAACCGTCTAGGACGAGTTCGAAAAAGTAGCTTTTTCAGAAAATTAAAAATGGCGGCCATATTTATATGACGGAAAATGACGTCATAGGGTGCAATCGAATCGGCATGAGCTCAGAAATAAGAGGAAAAAAGAATTTTGTTGATTGGCCTTACGGTTCAAAAGTTATTAGCAAAATAAAAGTGAAACTTTGGACAGGTGGTGGCGCTAGAGGGAATGACTTAGAAACACAAAAATTGGTGTATTTAATGTTGGGACTGTCCTCTATCAGAATGTCAAACCAAAACAACTTTCCCGCAATCGGTTCTATGGGCTGCCATAGACTCCAAGAGCGGAAGAAGAAGAAGAAGAATAATAATAATTAAAGCTGCAAGCAGCGATGAAAGGGCCCTCGCACCCGTGCCATCAACACTCGGTGGCTTTAGGAAGACAGAGCATGGTTGGGAAATGTACATTTAAGGAGGTATATATAGTAAGAGTATGTCAAAGTCAGTTACAAAATGTTTTGTATAATGGTGATAATAGCATGCTTCATGACTCAGCTAAGTGTTGCTAGCATGTTTAGTCTGTTTCTAGCATGCTTAGTACACAATAATTATGTGGTTAGTACTGCATTACGGTGTTAACCATGTCAGTTTCTGTTGCCAGTAGGTGGCGTTATGGCTATAACTGAATATGAGCATGGATGTGTGTTCAGGACAGAACTCTTATCAAACGTGTGAAGTTTGGTGCAAATTGGACATTGCCTTCTTGAGTAACAACAAAGTCATGTTTCATTGAATTAACATTCTTTAGCACTTAGCTAAGCATTGTTAGCATGTTTTAACATGTTTCTAGCATGTTTAGAACTCAATGGCATTTTTAACATGTTGCTAGAACGGCATCAAAGTGTTAAACATGTCACTTCCTTTTGCCAGTAGGTGGCGCTATTACTATAACTGAATTTGAGCATAGACATGTGTTCAGGCCATGATTCTTATCAAATGTGTGAAGTTTGGGGCAGATTGGACATTCCATGCCTGAATTACAGCAAATTCCTATTTAATTGCAATAATAGCATGCTTTAGCACTTAGCTAAGAGTTTGCTAGCATGTTTTAGCATGTTTCTAGTATGTTGTTAGCATGTTTAGCACTTGCTGGCACTTTTTTATATGTTATTAGGAGTCCATAACAGTGTTAAACATGTCACTTCCTGCTGCCAGCAGGTGGCGCTATGACTGTAAGCATGATCATGTGTTCAGGACAGAACGCTTATCAAAAGTGTGAAGTTTGGGGCAGATTGGACATTCCTTGCCTGAGTTACAGCAAATTCATATTTAATTGCAGTAATATCATTCTTTAGCACTTAGCTAAGTGTTTGCTAGTATGTTTTAGCAAGTCTCTAGTATGTTGGTAGGATGTTTAGCACCTACTGGCATTTTTTTATATGTTATTAGGAGTCAAGAACAGTGTTAAACGTCACTTCCTGTTGCCAGCAGGTGGCGCTATGACTATAACTAAATATGAGCATGGACATGTGTTCAAGAGATAACTCTTATCAAACATGTGAAGTTTGGGGTAGATTGTACATTGCCTTCTTGAGTAACAACAAAGTCCTGTTTCATTGAATTAGCATGGTTTAGCACTTAGCTAAGTACTGCTAGCATGTTTTAACATGTTTCTAGCATGTATAGAACTCAATGGCATTTTTAACATGTTGCTAGAACGGCATCAAAGTGTTAAACATGTCAATTCCTGTTGCCAGTAGGTGGCGCTATTACTATAACTGAATTTGAGCATAGACATGTGTTCAGGCCATGATTCTTATCAAATGTGTGAAGTTTGGGGCAGATTGGACATTACATGCCTGAGTTACAGCAAATTCCTATTTAATTGCAGTAATAGCATGCTTTAGCACTTAGCTAAGTGTTTGCTAACATGTTTCTAGTATGTTGCTTACCTGTTTAGCACTTGCTGGCTCTTTTTTATATGTTATTAGGAGACCACAAGAGTGTTAAACATGTCACTTCCTGTTACCAGTAGGTGGCGCTATTACTATAACTGAATTTTCTCATGTAAATGTGTTCAGGACAGAACGCTTATCAAAAGTGTGAAGTTTGGGGCAGATTTGACATTCCATGCCTGAGTTACAGCAAATTCCTATTTAATTGCAATAATAGCATGCTTTAGCACTTAGCTAAGAGTTTGCTAGCATGTTTTAGCATGCTTCTATTATGTTGTTAGCATGTTTAGCACTTGCTGGCACTTTTTTATATGTTATTAGGAGTCCATATCAGTGTTAAACATGTCACTTCCTGTTGCCAGCAGGTGGCGCTATGACTGTAACTGAATATGAGCATGGTCATGTGTTCAGGACAGAACGCTTATCAAAAGTGTGAAGTTTGGGGCAGATTGGACATTCCATGCCTGAGTTACAGCAACTTCCTGTTTCATGGCGAAACATCGAAATTTGTCAGGCCGCCGAGGACCCGCCCTTTGACGAAAACTCAAGATCTTCGCAATTTAACGTCGCAAAGGCCTTAAGATTACACTCACCAAATTTGAAGATGATCAGATTAAAACTGTAGGAGGAGTTCGTTAAAGTACGAGGCCTGAAAATGGCAAAAACTGCACAAAAATCTGAGAGGAAGTTCAAAATGGCTGACTTCCTGTTGTGTTTAGGGCTATGCTCCAAGAGACTTTTTTGTAGGTATTAGGTCATTACATGTATGTACCGAATTTCGTGCACGTACGTGGAACGTTGCGGGAGGCGCACTCCGTTGAACTTTTATAGGTGGCGCTATCGAGCCATTTTGCCCCGTCCAATTCTGAAACCTATATCAGATGTAAATTTTCGCCAGTTCTGACGCGTGTGCAAAGTTTCGTGAGTTTTCGAGCATGTTTAGGCCCTCAAAAATGCAATTAAATGCGGAGAAGAAGAAGAAGAAGAATAATAATAATAATAATAATAAACAGAGCAATTCCAAGAGGGTCCTCACACCATCGGTGCTCGGGCCCTAAATATAGCTGCAAGCAGCAATTACCGGGGCCAAGCAGAATAAGACGACAAGACATGCCAACATGTCTGAAAGTGTCAGACCAACTGCAACAATGAGCAATTAAAGACATTTAAAGAGGATTTTAGGCGAAATGGCTGAAAAATCATGTAAAAAGTGATTCAAAATATGATTTAATGGATTGTCACTTTTGACCAAAAGGTGGCGCTGTTACGAAATTGATGTGGTGTGGTCAGAGTAAGGAGACAGTGACACATACAAAGTTTTGTGTCAATATGTCGAGGCATTGCAGATATAAAGCCTGAATAGTCATTTTGGCATCATGCCTCAAATTTGCTGCTGTGCTATACGAAAACGGTTTCATCAATCGACACGAAATCCATAACTTTTTGTCGGCACAGTCTGGAGATGATACGATTCGATTTTGGTGAAAATCGGACAAACGGTCTAGGAGGAGTTAGGTTTTGAATGAAAAGCTTGGTCTGAATATGATAAAGTGTTGAGGAGATACTGGCTTGTGTCTATTTTTGCAAGCGCTACATAAAATTTGTTTGCGCGGTATTCGAGAACGGTTCGACGAATCAACACGAATTCCATAACTTTTTGTCGGCATGGTCTGAAGATGATCTGATTCAATTTTCGTGGAAATTGGAGCAACGGCCTAGGAGGAGTTCGAAAAAGTAGCTTTTTCGGAAAATTCAAAATGGCGGAAAAATTATAATTACGGAAAATGACGTCATAGGGTGCAATCGAATCGCCATGAGCTCACGAATCAGAGGAAAAAAGAATTTTGTTTCTAGCCCTTGTGGTTCAAAAGTTATTAGCAGAAACATGAGTGAAACTTTGGACAGTTGGTGGCGCTAGAGGGAATGACTTAGACACACCAAAATTGGTGTATTTAATGTTGGGACTGTCCTCTATCAGAATGTCAAACCATTACAACTTTCCCGCAATCGGTTCTATGGGCTGCCATAGACTCCCAGTCGGAACAATGAAGAATAATAATAATAATAATAATAATAATAAGAACGCGAACGAAAACAATAGGTGCCTCCGCACCTTCGGTGCTTGGCCCCTAATAAGAACGGGAACGAAAACAATAGGTGCCTCCGCACCTTCGGTGCTTGGCCCCTAAATATAGCTGCAAGCAGCCATTACCGGGGCCAAGCTGAATAAGACGACAAGACATGCCGACATGTCTGAAAGTGTCAGACCAACTGCAACAATGAGCAATTAAAGACATTTAAAGAGGATTTTAGGCAAAATGCCTGAAAAATCATAGAAACAATAAATAAAAATATGATTTGATGGATTATCACTTTCGACCAATAGGTGGCGCAGTTACAAAACTGATGTGATGTGGTCAGAGTGAAGTTACAATGACACATACAAAGTTTGGTGTCAATATGTCAAGGCATTGCAGAGATAAAGCCTTAATTAATGCTATTAGCATCATGCCTCAACTTTGCTGCTGCGCTATACGAAAACGGTTTCGTCTATCGACACGAAATCCATAACTTTTAGTCGGCACGGTCTGGAGATGATACGATTCGATTTTGGTGAAAATCGGACAAACGGTCTAGGAGGAGTTCGAAAAAGTAGGTTTTGAATGAAAATCAAGATGGCGGACAAGAAGTTTGACCAAATAAGGAAAATTTGGTATCTATGTTCTCGGCTTGACCCAAGGAATCTATTAAGACCAGTGGCATTTACATAGGCCGATGTATTCAAAAGTTATTAGCAGTTTTGGAAATGTTGTTATAACTTTTGACCACTAGGTGGCGCTGTCTCTAAATATTTTGGGTACCTTCAGGGGATGGTGCTGATGGCACATTCTGAGTTTCGTAATATTACACCAATGCATTTGTTTAGTATAGCATTTTATTTCACAAAACTGCATTGAAGTCAATGGGAATTTCATGTTTTGTTCTATTATAGCGCCACCAAGAGGCTCAGTCCCACCATTTTTTTTATGTGTCCTCAGAGTGAGCCCATACATATATGTGTCGATTTTGGTGCAAAAATCTCAATTTGCTTCGGAGTTATAGACATTTATATGAAAAAACACGAAAAAAATGACTGACACATGACTTTGATTGGAAATTAGTACCCCTAAACATCAATATTTTCGCATTTGGGCATTGGTGTATAGCTATCGACCTATGTTTCCAAACTTCTGACGGTGGTTTCGTCTCGATCGGACTAGCGGTTTCAAAGATATAGCCAAATGTTTTTTAAGCGCTAAATCACAACGCTACACAAACCGTAAGGCAAAACCTAGCATGTTTGGTATCGTAGGACTCGGCAATGATTCAGGAGTCTAAAAAGATGAGTTTCGTGAAAATAAGTCGACCACACCCAAAGTTATAAGCATTTGAAAAAAAAAATTCACCACTAGGTGGCGCTGTTTCGAAACTTCTCAGGCTCATTCAGGGCATTGTGCTGATGACCCATACCACGTTTCGTAACAATCCGTTCATGCGTTCATAAAATACAGAATTTTAGCACAAAATTCAAAATGGCCGACAGCCAAAATGACCGATATGGTCAAATTGGATATCAGTCGACTCGGCATGTTGCCCTGAATCTAACGAGACCAATTGTATGATTTTTGGACAAACTGTTCAGAAGTTATAAGCAAAAATAGCCATTTTTCATATCTCCGGACCAGTAGGTGGCGCTGCGCCGAAACACAGCATGTAGCCTCAGGTCATGCTTGTGAGTACAAGTACCAAGTTTGGTCTGAATACGATAAACCGTTGCGGAGATACGGCCTTACGACTGTTTTTGCTAGCGCTACGTAAAATGTATTCGTGCGTTTATCGAAAACGGTTTGACGAATCCATTTGAATTCCATAACTTTTTGTCAGCACTACCTGAAGATGATCTGGTTCAATTTTCGTGCAAATCGGACAAACCGTCTAGGACGAGTTCGAAAAAGTAGCTTTTTTTGAAAATTCAAGATGGCGGCCATATTTTTATGACGGCAAATGACGTCATAGGGTGCAATCGAATCGCCATGAGCTCAGGAATCAGTGGAAAAAAGAATTTCGCTGATTGGCCTTACGGTTCAAAAGTTATTAGCAAAATAAAAGTGAAATTTTGGACAGGTGGTGGCGCTAGAGGGAATGACTTAGAAACACCAAAATTGGTGTATTTAATGTTGAGACGGTCCTCTATCAGAATGTCAAACCAAAACAACTTTCCCGCAATCGGTTCTATGGGCTGCCATAGACTCCCAGTCGGAAGAAGGAAGAATAATAATAATAAATATAGCTGCAAGCAGCAATTACCGGGGCCAAGCAGAATAAGACGACAAGACATGCCGACATGTCTGAAAGTGTCAGACCAACTGCAACAATGAGCAATTAAAGACATTTAAAGAGGATTTTAGACGAAATGGCTGAAAAATCATAGAAACTAATTAAAAATATGATTTAATGGATTATCACTTTCGACAAATAGGTGGCGCAGTTACAAAACTGATGTGATGTGGTCAGAGTGAGGAGACAATGACACATACAAAGTTTGGTGTCAATATGTCAAGGCATTGCAGAGATAAAGCCTGAATAGTGCTATTAGCATCATGCCTCAAATTTGCTGCTGCGCTATACGAAAACGGTTTCGTCAATTGACACGAAATCCATAACTTTTAGTCGGCACAGTCTGGGGATGATACGATTCGATTTTGGTGAAAATCGGACAAACGGTGTGGGAGGAGTTCGAAAAAGTAGGTTTTGAATGAAAATAGCATTTTATCTCACAAAACTGTATTGAAGTCAATGGGAATTTCATGTTTTGTTCTATTATAGCGCCACCAAGAGGCTCAGTCCCACAATTTTTTTTACGTGTCCTCAGAGTGAGCCCATACATATGTGTGTCAGTTTTGGTGAAAATATCTCAATTTGCTTTAGAGTTATAAACATTTATATGAAAAAACACGTAAAAAATGACTGACACATGACTTTGTTTGAATTTTACTACCCCTAAACATCAATATTTTCGCATTTGGGCATTGGCGTATAGCTATCGACCTATGTTTCCAAACTTCTGACGGTGGTTTCGTCTCGATCGGACAAGCGGTTTCGAAGATATAGCCTAATGTTTTTTAAGCGCTAAATCACAACGCTACACAAACCGTAAGGCGAAACCTAGCATGTTTGGTATCGTAGGACTCGGCAAGGTTTCAGGAGTCTAATTAGATGAGTCTCGTGAAAATAAGTCGACCGCACCCAAAGTTATAAGCATTTGAAAAAAAAAATTCCCCACTAGGTGGCGCTGTTTCGAAACTTCTCACACTCCTTCAGGACATCGTGCTGATGACCCATGCCAAGTTTCGTAACAATCCGTTCATGCGTTCATAAAATACAGCATTTTAGCACATAATTCAAAATGGCCGACAGTCAAAATGGCCGATATGGTAAAATTGGATATCAGTCGACTCGGCATGTCGCCCTGAATCTAACGAGACCAATTTTATGATTTTTGGACAAACTGTTCAGAAGTTATAAGCAAAAATAGCCATTTTTCATATCTCCGGACCAGTAGGTGGCGCTGCGCCGAAACGCAGCATGTAGCCTCAGGTCATGCTTGTGATGACATGTACCAAGTTTGGTCTGAATACGATAAACCGTTGCAGAGATACAGCCTTACGACTGTTTTTGCAGGCGCTACGTAAAATTTGTTCGTGCGTTTATTGAAAACGGTTTGACGAATCAATTTGAATTCCATAACTTTTGGTCAGCACTGCCTGAAGATGATCTGGTTCAATTTTCGTGCAAATCGGACAAACCGTCTAGGACGAGTTCGAAAAAGTAGGTTTTTCGAATGAATCAAAATGGCGGCCATATTTTTATTACAGAAAATGAAGTCATAGGATGCAATCGAATCGGCATGAGCTCAGGAATCAGAGGAAAAAATAATTTTGTTGATTGGCCTTACAGTTCAAAAGTTATTAGCAAAATAAAAGTGAAACTTTGGACAGGTGGTGGCGCTAGAGGGAATGACTTAGAAACACCAAAATTGGTGTATTTAATGTTGGGACTGTGCTCTATCAGAATGTCAAACCAAAACAACTTTCCCGCAATCGGTTCTATGGGCTGCCATAGACTCCAAGAGCGGAAGAAGAAGAAGAATAATAATAATAATAAATATAGCTGCAAGCAGCAATTACCGGGGCCAAGCAGAATAAGACGACAAGACATTTCGACATGTTTGAAAGTGTCAGACCAACTGCAACAATGAGCAATTAAAGACATTTAAAGAGGATTTTAGGCAAAATGGCTGAAAAATCATAGAAACAATAATTAAAAATATGATGTAATGGATTATCACTTTCGACCAATAGGTGGTGCAGTTACAAAACTGATGTGATGTGGTCAGAGTGAAGTGACAATGACACATGCAAAGTTTGGTGTCAATATGTCAAGGCATTGCAGACATAAAGCCTGAATAATGCTTTTAGCATCATGCCTCAAATTTGCTGCTGCGCTATACGAAAACGGTTTCGTCAATCGACATGAAATCCATAACTTTCAGTCGGCACGGTCTGGAGATGATATGATTCGATTTTGGTGAAAATCGGACAAACGGTGTAGGAGGAGTTGGAAAAAGTAGGTTTTTAATGAAAATAGCATTTTATTTCACAAAACTGTATTGAAGTCAATGGGAATTTTATGTTTTGTTCTATTATAGCGCCACCAAGAGGCTCAGTCTCACAATTTTTTTTACGTGTCCTCAGAGTGAGCCCATACATATGTGTGTCAGTTTTGGTGAAAAAATCTCAATTTGCTTCAGAGTTATAGGCATTTATATGAAAAAACACGTAAAAAATGACTGACACATGACTTTGTTTGGAATTTACTACCCCTAAACATCAATATTTTCGCATTTGGGCATTGGCGTATAGCTATCGACCTATGTTTCCAAACTTCTGACGGTGGTTTCGTCTCGATCGGACTAGCGGTTTCGAAGATATAGCCAAATGTTTTTTAAGCGCTAAATCACAACGCTACACAAACCGTAAGGCAAAACCTAGCATGTTTGGTATCGTAGGACTCGGCAAGGTTTCAGGAGTCTAATTAGATGAGTCTCGTGAAAATAAGTTGACCACACCCAAAGTTATAAGCATTTGAAAAAAAAAATTCACCACTAGGTGGCGCTGTTTCGAAACTTCTCACGCTCCTTCAGGACAACGTGCTGATGACCCATACCAAGTTTCGTAACAATTCGTTCATGCGTTCTTAAAATACAGTATTTTAGCACAAAATTCAAAATGGCCGACAGTCAAAAGGGCCGATATGGTAAAACTGGATATCATACGAATCGGCATATTGCCCTGAATCTAACGATACCAATTTTATGATTTTTGGACAAACTGTTCAGAAGTTATAAGCAAAAATAGCCATTTTTCATATCTCCGGACCAGTAGGTGGCGCTGCGCCGAAACGCAGCATGTAGCCTCAGGTCATGCTTGTGAGTACATGTACCAAGTTTGGTCTGAATACGATAAACCTTTGCGGAGATACAGCCTTACGACTGTTTTTGCTAGCGCTACGTAAAATGTATTTGTGCGTTTATCGAAAACGGTTTGACGAATCAATTTGAATTCCATAACTTTTGGTCAACACTGCCTGAAGATGATCTGGTTCAATTTTCGTGCAAATCGGACAAACCGTCTAGGACGAGTTCGAAAAAGTAGCTTTTTCAGAAAATTAAAAATGGCGGCCATATTTATATGACGGAAAATGACGTCATAGGGTGCAATCGAATCGGCATGAGCTCAGAAATAAGAGGAAAAAAGAATTTTGTTGATTGGCCTTACGGTTCAAAAGTTATTAGCAAAATAAAAGTGAAACTTTGGACAGGTGGTGGCGCTAGAGGGAATGACTTAGAAACACAAAAATTGGTGTATTTAATGTTGGGACTGTCCTCTATCAGAATGTCAAACCAAAACAACTTTCCCGCAATCGGTTCTATGGGCTGCCATAGACTCCAAGAGCGGAAGAAGAAGAAGAAGAAGAAGAATAATAATAATAAGAACGCGAACGGATACAATAGGTGCCTCCGCACCTTCGGTGCTTGGCCCCTAATAAGAACGCGAACGGATACAATAGGTGCCTCCGCACCTTCGGTGCTTGGCCCCTAAATATAGCTGCAAGCAGCAATTATCGGGGCCAAGCGCAAGCAGATGACAGGATATGCCAACATGGCTGAAGGTGTCAGACCAACTGGAACAATGAGCAATTAAATACATTTAAAGAGGATTTTAGATGAAATGGCTGAAAAATCATATAAAAAAATCATTTAAAATATGATTTAATGGATTATCACTTTCGACCAATAGGTGGCGCAGTTACAAAACTGATGTGATGTGGTCAGAGTGAAGTGACAATGACACATACAAAGTTTGGTGTCAATATGTCAAGGCGTTGCAGAGATAAAGCCTGAATAGTGCTTTTAGCATCATGCCTCAACTTTGCTGCTACGCTATACGAAAACGGTTTCGTCTATTGACACGAAATCCATAACTTTTAGTCAGCACACTCTGGAGATGATACGATTCGATTTTGGTGAAAATCGGACAAACACTCTAGGAGGAGTTCGAAAAAGTAGGTTTTGAATGAAAATAGCATTTTATTTCACAAAACTCTATTGAAGTCAATGGGAATTTCATGTTTTGTTCTATTATAGCGCCACCAAGAGGCTCAGTCCCACCATTTTTTTTACGTGTCCTCAGAGTGAGCCCATACATATGTGTGTCAGTTTTGGTGAAAATATCTCAATTCGCTTCAGAGTTATAGGCATTTATATGAAAAAACACGTAAAAAATGACTGACACATGACTTTGTTTGGAATTTACTACCCCTAAACATCAATATTTTCGCATTTGGGCATTGGCGTATAGCTATCGACCTATGTTTCCAAACTTCTGACGGTGGTTTCGTCTCGATCGGACTAGCGGTTTCGAAGATATAGCCAAATGTTTTTTAAGCGCTAAATCACAACGCTACACAAACCGTAAGGCAAAACCTAGCATGTTTGGTATCATAGGACTCGGCAATGATTCAGGAGTCTAAAAAGATGAGTTTCGTGAAAATAAGTTGACCACACCCAAAGTTATAAGCATTTGAAAAAAAAAATTCACCACTAGGTGGCGCTGTTTCGAAACTTCTCACGCTCCTTCAGGACATCGGGCTGATGACCCATACCAAGTTCCGTAACAATCCGTTCATGCGTTCTTAAAATACAGCATTTTAGCACAAAATTCAAAATGGCCGACAGCCAAAATGGCCGATATGGTAATATTGGAAATCAGTGGACTCGGCATGTTACCCTGAATCTAACGAGACCAATTTTATGATTTTTGGACAAACTGTTCAGAAGTTATAAGCAAAAATAGCCATTTTTCATATCTCCGGACCAGTAGGTGGCGCTGCGCCGAAACACAGCATGTAGCCTCAGGTCATGCTTGTGATGACATGTACCAACTTTGGTCTGAATCTGATAAAGCGTTGCGGAGATACGGCTTTACATCTGTTTTCGCAAGCGCTACGTAAAATTTATTCGTGGGTTTATCGAAAACTGTTAAGCGAATCAACTTGAATTCCATAACTTTTTGTCAGCATGGTCTGTAGATGATCTGGTTCAATTTTCGTGCAAATCGGACAAACCGTCTAGGACGAGTTCGAAAAAGTAGCTTTTTAGATAAATTCATAATGGCGGCCATATTGTTATGACGGAAATGACGTCATAGGGTGCAATCGAATTGGCATGAGCTCAGGAATCAGAGAGAAAAAGAATTTTGTTGATTGGCCTTACGGTTCAAAAGTTATTAGCAAAATAAAAGTGAAACTTTGGACAGGTGGTGGCGCTAGAGGGAATGACTTAGACACACCAAAATTGGTGTATTTAATGTTGGGACTGTCCTCTATCAGAATGTCAAACCAAAACAACTTTCCCGCATTCGGTTCTATGGGCTGCCATAGACTCCCAGTTGGAAGAAGGAAGAATAATAATAATAAGAACGGGAACAGATACAATAGGTGCCTCCGCACCTTCGGTGCTTGGCCCCTAATTAAAGCTGCAAGCAGCATTTATCGGGGTTCAAGCAGTTAAGGCCTTTAAGGCATTTAAGCACAAAAGCATCAAAAGTTATTAAGATTTATTTAGGAAGCATGTAACCACTGACATAATAGATGGAAAAGACCATTTACAGCCAATACAGGCAATTTGCCATGGGATATATATGGTTTTAAAGCTTTTTAACAGTTATAGCGCCACCTATGGTCCGATCTCCATAAAATTGTTTACTGTGACCTCAAATTGAACCCATACACATGTGTACTGAGTTTGGTGAAGATATCTCATTTACTTCTTGAGTTATAGCCATTTGAGTAAAATAGGCTCCTCCCACAACGATTTGCCACATTCTAGAATTATTTAATATGATTCTAGCATGATTTACTATCATATACCATGTTCCAGAATGATTTATTAGGATTCTAGCATGATTTACCTTGATACACCTCATTTCAGTATTATTTACTATGATTTACAATGTTTCTAGCATGATTAACCACATTACTAGCAATTATGTGAAGTGTCAGTGCAAATGAGGTGATGAACACTGACAAAATATTATTGTTATAATAGTTAGTTATATACGTGATTTTTGTGTGTGTGTCCAAGTATGAATGCAAAAGCACATGTAAAATATTTCATTATTAAGTAGAATGGCCAGCAGAGGGCACTAGAAGACCACTTATTGGCTCACTTTCACTTTAAACCAGTTTTCTGCACTAAAGCAAACCAGTTTTTCCATGTTAACTCAATGCATGCTTACACACACACACACACACACACACACACACACACACACACACACACAGCATAGTTAACCATGATTTACCATGATATACCACGTTCTAGTATTATTTACCAGGAGATAAACGACAATCTAGTATTATTTACTTTGATTTACCATGTTTCTAGCCTGATTTATCACATTACTAGCAATTATTTGAAGTGTCAGTGCAAATAAAGTGATTAACACTGACAAAATATGATTGTGTTATAATGGTTATTGCTATATAAGTGATTTTTTTAGTGTGTATTCAAGTATGAATGCAAGCACATGTTGAAATATTTCATTAATAAGTAGAATGGCCTGCAGAGGGCAGTAGAAGACCACTTATTGGCTCACTTTCACTTTAAACCAGTTTTCTGCACTAAAGCAAACCAGTTTATCCATGTTAACTCAATGCATGCTTACACACACACACACACACACACACACACACACACACACACACACACACACACACACACACACACACACACACACAGCATAGTTAACCATGATTTACCACATTACTAGCAATTATTTGAAGTGTCAGTGCAAATAAAGTGATTAACACTGACAAAATATGATTGTGTTATAATAGTTATTGCTATATAAGTGATTTTTAGTGTGTATTCAAGTATAAATGCAAGCACATGTGGAAAAATTTAATTAATAAGTAGAATGGCCAGCAGAGGGCAGTAGAAGACCACTTATTGGCTCACTTTCACTTTAAACCTCATGATTTTGACCAGTTTTCTGCACTAAAGCAAACCAGTGTTTCCATGTTAACTCAATAATGCATACTTGCTACATATGCTACACACAATAATGCTACACACACACACACACACACACACACACACACACACACACACACACACACACACAAATGTTTCAGTGATATTGGTGTCACATTCACCTTCATCACATTCACCTTCTGTCTTCATCACATTCACCATCTGTCGTCATCACCTGCACCTGCTCCTCATCACCCTCCTCATCATCACCTGCTCCTCATCATCATAACCGTCACCTGTTGTCCTTGTCTTGATCTGTGTATTTAAGTTCCCCTCTCATCCATTATCATTGTCGGTTATCGTTTGTGCACTAGCACTCTGTTATGTTTGTTTTCATGTTGGAAAATAAAACCTTTGTTATATTTGTACCACACACACACACACACACACACACACACACACACACACACACACACACACACACACACACACACACACACACACACACACACACCATCATTTATCATGATTTACCATGGCTGATACCAATACCAATATGAGAAAATGACTATTTTAAACAGCAGGGGGCAGTAAAATACCACTTATTGGCTTAACATGCCATTAATTCATATCATTTTCACCTTTTTAACTGTTATAGAGGCAAATTTTGTCCGATCTGTCTGAAAATTTTCATGCTTGTTCAGGGTGATATTTCACACGTTCTGACTTGTTTTTAAGAAGGTCTGAGCATTGATTAAAGAGATATAGGCTTTCGGGGACACTTGGTAAAGGCCAGATTTTGAAGTGAACCTATTATAGCTATCCAAATGAAGTAGTTCAACTTTCTGACAATTATTGATCTAGTGAGTCCAGAGAATTGTATTGCACTAGTTTTTTAACATTATGATATGAAAATTATATGATCAGAGATGGAAAAGACCATTTACAGCCAATACAGGCAGTTTACCATAGGAAATATATGATTTTAAAGCTTTTTAACAGTTATAGCGCCACCTATCGTCCGATCTCCATAGAATTTTTCATGCTTGTTAATGATGTTATGTCACATATGCTGACCAATTTTTGTGAAGTTCTGAGTTTTTATTTAGGATTTATAGGCTTTTTAATGTATTTTGACACGCCCATTTTATAAATTACCCTATTACAGCCATCCAAATGCAAAAGTTCAACTTTTTTTTGATAATTATTGATCTAGAGAGTCCAGAGAATTGTCCTAGACTGGTCTGGTTCCGATCGGGCAAAAAACCTAGGACTAGTTCGCAAAAGTAGGTTTTTAACATATTCATGAATATTTAATGAACTGTTTGATTGACAGCAATGGTTCTAGAGGCAAAGTTGTTCAGCATGAGCAGATCTATCATATGATATGAATTTTGTGACGATAAGTGTAACACCACGTGATTACAGAGCCATAAAACTCGTTAGCGCCAACTAGTGGCCGATTTCTTTCAAAATTCTTACAGACCTCTAGGGGCTTGAGCCGAACATGCCCACTGAGTTTTGTTCCGATCGGCCTCCGTTAACCTTGTCTAATAGGTGCTCAAACTTCATTGGCCGATAGCGGCCATGTTTTTTGAGATACACCAATGTCCTCATAGACATACATGGCACCTTGGACCAAGACACTGCATACCAATTTTCAAGTCAATCGGACTAACGGTCAGGTGGTTATAGCCTGTTTTATGTTTTTTTCATATTATAGCGCCACCATGAGGCCAATCACCGCGATTTTTTTACTGTGACCTCAACTTGAGCTCATACATATGTGTACCGAGTTTGGTGAAAATATCTCATTTCGTTCACGAGTTATAGCCATTTTTGTATAATTAGCTCCGCCTCCTGCGAACGTTTTGATGCCCCTTAGCAACCGTGGATTGAAATTGTAACTTTTTTTCGATAATTATTGATATTCAGACTCCTGTGAATATTTCTGCACTGGTTTGGTTCCGATCGGGCGAAAAACCAGGGACTAGTTCGCAAAAGTAGGTTTTGGACAAAATCCAAAATGGCGGAAAAATTTGCATACCGGAAATGAAATCCTTGAGGCCTTTTTTGTTCGGCTTGACCCAAGGATTCCAAAGATATAAGACACTTGAGTCTGTGACAAAGGGTTGATGAGATTTAAGCAAAAATATGCAATTTTTTTGTTTTTTGCACTGTAGCGCCACCTATTGGCCAATCTAGCTCATATTCTCTGAACCTCTCCTCGATTTTTGTACTACCTTCTGGCCAAGTTTCAAGTCTCTAGCACTTACGGTTTAGGCTGCACGATGCGTTTTACGGCGGAATAATAATAATAATAATAACAAGCAGCATTTATCGGGGTTCAAGCAGTTAAAGCCTTTTAAGCATTTAAGCACAAAAGCATCAAAAGTTAAGATTTATTTAGCAAGCATGTAACCACGGACATAATAGATGGAAAAGACCATTTACAGCCAATACAGGCAGTTTACCATGGGATATATATGGTTTTAAAGCTTTTTAACAGTTATAGCGCCACCTATGGTCCGATCTCCATATAATTGTTTACTGTGACCTCAAATTGAACCCATACACATGTGTACTGAGTTTGGTGAAGATATCTCATTTACTTCTTGAGTTATAGCCATTTTAGTAAAATAGGCTCCTCCCACAACAATTTAGCACATTCTAGTATTATTTACTATGATTCTAGCATGATTTGCCATATTCTAGCATAATTTACCATGATATACTACATTCTAGTATGATTTACCATTGTTTACTGTGATTCTAGCATGGATTACCATAGTTTATCATGATTTATCATAGTTTACCATGATTTACCCTGTTCTAGCATAGTTTACCATGATTTACCATGTTCTAGCATGATTTACCATGATATACCACATTCTAACATGATTTACCATAGTTTATTATGATTTATCATGGCTTACCATGATTTACCCTGTTCTAGCATAGTTTACCATGATTTACCATGTTCTAGCATGATGTACCATGATATACTATGTTCTAGAATGATGTACCAGGATTGTAGTATGATTTACCTTGATACACCACATTCTAGTATCATTTATTGATTTACCATGTTTTTAGTGTGATTTAACCATGATTTACCACATTGCTAGCAATTATGTGAAGTATCAGTAAAAATGAAGTGATAAACTCTGACAAAATATGATTGTGCTACAATAGTAATTGTTATATAAGTGATTTTTTAGTGTTTTATTGTTATATAAGTGATTTTTAGTGTCTAATGAATGCAAAAGCATATGTGGGTAGACATTAATAAGTAGAATGGCCAGCAGAGGGCAGTAGAAGACCACATATTGGCTCACTTTCACTTTAAACTTCTTGATTTTCACCATTTTTCTGCACTAAAGCAAACCAGTTTTTCCATTTTAAATCCATAATGCATGTTAACACACACACACACACACACACACACACACACACACACACACACACACACACACACACAAGACAAATGTTGTTTTTTCAATGCTATTGGGATATGTCATTATGAAAATATATTTGAATGGTCTATAAACATTTCACAAAGTCTTTGTAAGCTATTAATCAGATCATTCAGAATTTATTCAGAAACCTAAGACTACACACACACATTATATTGTAGATACAGACATTTGAAATATATGATGTGATCAAACTGTCAATACTAATAATTTAACAGATGGATTTTTGACTAAATGTAATTGTAAATGTTAAAATAGTGATTTTATAAAGTCTAAATATAAATTATAGAACAATATGACAACATGACTATTTTAAACAGCAGGGGGCAGTAAAATACCACTTCTTGGCTTAATATGTCATTATATTCATATCATTTTCACCTTTTTAACTGTTATAGAGGCAAATTTTGTCAGATCTGTCTGAAAATTTTCATGCATGTTCAGAGTGATATTTCACATGTTCTGACTTGTTTTTAAGAAGGTTTGAACATTCATTAAAGAGATATAGGCTTTCGGGGACACTTGGTAAAGGCCACATTTTGAAGTGAACCTATTATAGCTATCCAAATGAAGTAGTTCAACTTTTTCTGACAATTATTGTTCTAGTGAGTCCAGAGAATTGTATTGCACTAGTTTTTAACATTATGATATGAAAATTATATATTCAGAGATGGAAAAGACCATTTACAGTCAATACAGGCAGTTTACCATAGGAAATATATGGTTTTAAAGATTTTTAACAGTTATAGCGCCACCTATCGTCCGATCTCCATGAAATTGTGCATGCTTGTTAATGATGTTATGTCACATAAGTTCACCAATTTTTGTGAAGTTCTGGGTTTTTATTTAGGATTTATAGGCTTTTTAATGTATTTTTCCATGCCCATTTTATAAATGATCCTATTACAGCCCTCCAAATGCAAAAGTTCAACTTTTTTTTGATAATTATTGATCTAGAGAGTCCAGAGAATTGTCCTAGACTGGTCTGGTTCCGATCGGGCAAAAAACCTAGGACTAGTTCGCAAAAGTAGGTTTCAGACATATTCATGAATATTTAATGAACGGTTTGATTGACAGAAATGGTTCTTGAGGCAAAGTTGTTCAGCATGAGCAGATATATCAAATGATATGCTTTTTGTGACGATAAGTGTAACACCACGTGATTACAGAGCCAAAAAACTCGTTAGCGCCAACTAGTGGCCGATTTCTTTCAAAATTCTTACAGACCTCTAGGGCCATGAGTCGAACATGCCCATCGAGTTTCGTTCCGATCGGCCTCCGTTAACCTTGTCTAATAGGTGCTCAACTTCATTGGCCAATGGCGGCCATGTTTTTTGAGATACGCCAATGTCCTCATAGACATACATGGCACCTTGGACCAAGACACTGCATACCAATTTTCAAGTCAATCGGACTAATGGTCAGGTGGTTATAGCCCTTTTCATGTTTTTTTCATGTTATAGCGCCACCTAGTGTTCAATCGTCGCTATTTTTTTACTGTGACCCCAGAATGAACCCATACACATGTGTACCGAGTTTGGTGAAGCTATCTTATTTACTTTTTAAGTTATAGCCATTTTAGTAAAATAGGCTCCTCCCACAACGATTATTTTGCGCCCCCTAGCGTCCATGAATCGAAATTTCAACATTTTTTCGATAATTATTGATCTTCAGACTCCAGAGAACATTTCTGCACTGGTTTGGCTCCGATCGGGCAAAAAACCAGGGACTAGTTCGCAAAAGTAGATTTTCGACAAAATTCAAAATGGCGGAAAATCTATCATGACGGAAATGAAATCGGAGATATACGTTTTGTTCGTCAGGCGTCCAGCTTTCCAATGATATAAGACACTTGAGTCTGCGACATACGGTCTAGGAGTTATGAGCAGTTTCGCGCTTTTGGTTGCTATAGCGCCACCTATGGGCCAATCGGGGTCATAATCTCTGAACCTCTCCTCGATTTTTGTACTACCATCTGGCAAAGTTTCAATGCTCTAGCCCTTACGGTTTGGGCTGCACGATGCGTTTTACGGCAGAAGAATAATAATAATAATAATTAAAGCTGCAAGCAGCATTTATCGGGGTTCAAGCATTTAAGGCCTTTAGGCACATAAGCATTTAAGACATTAAGATTTATTTAGAAAGCTTTTAACCACTGAAATAATAGATGGAAAAGTCCATTTACAGCCAATACAGGCAATTTACCATAGGAAATATGTGTTTTTTAAAGCTTTTTAACAGTTATAGCACCATCTATAGTCCGATCTCCATGAAATTTTGCATGCTTGTTAATGATGTTATGGCACATAAGCTCACCAATTTTCGTGAAGTTCTGAGTTTTTGTTTAGGATTTATAGGCTTTTGAGTGCATTTTGCCACGCCCATTTTCTTTATGACCCAATATACCCATGCGAAAAATGCAAAAGTTCAACTTTTTTTTGATAATTATTGATCTTGAGAGTCCATAGAATTGTCCTAGACTCGTTTGGTTCTGATCGGGCGAAAAACCTAGGACTAGTTCGCAAAAGTAGGTTTTTAACATAATTACGAATATTTAATGAACGGTTTGATTGACAGCAATGGTTCTTGAGGCAAAGTTGTTCAACAAGAGGAGATCTATCAAATGGTATGCATTTTGTGACAATAAGTGTAACACCACGTGATTACAGAGCCATAAAACTCGTTAGCGCCAACTAGTGGCCGATTTCTTTTAAAATTCTTACAGACCTCTAGGGCCATGAGTCGAACATGCCCACCGAGTTTCGTTCCGATAGGCCTCCGTTAACCTTGTCTAATAGGTGCTCAAACTTCATTGGCCGATGGCGGCCATGTTTTTTGAGATACACCAATGTCCTCATAGACATACATGGCACCTTGGACCAAGACACTGCATACCAATTTTCAAGTCAATCGGACTAACGGTCAGGTGGTTATAGCCTGTTTTATGTTTTTTTCATGTTATAGCGCCACCATGTGGCCAATCGCCGCGATTTTTTTACCGTGACCTCATATTGACGTCTTACACATGTGTACCAGGTTTGGTTAAAATACCTCTTTTACTTCTGGATTTATAGCCATTTTAGTAAAATAGGCTCCTCCCACAACGTTAATTTTGCACCCCCTAGCGACCGTGAATCGAAATTTCAACTTTTTTTTGATAATTATTGATATTCAGACTCCAGAGAACAATTCTGCACTGGTTTGGTTCCGATCGGGCAAAAAACCAGGGACTAGTTCGCAAAAGTAGATTTTCGACAAAATTCAAAATGGCGGAAAATCTATCATGGCGGAAATAAAATCGGAGATATACGTTTTGTTCGTCAGGCGTCCAGCTTTCCAATGATATAAGACACTTGAGTCTATGACTTACGGTCTAGGAGTTATGAGCAGTTTCGCGCTTTTGGTTGCTATAGCGCCACCTATGGGCCAATCGGGGTCATAATTTGATAACCTCTCCTCGATTTTTGTACTACCATATGGCAAAGTTTCAAAGCTCTAGCCCTTACGGTTTGGGCTGCACGATGCGTTTTACGGCAGAATAATAATAATAATAACAAGCAGCATTTATCGGGGTTCAAGCATTTAAGGCCTTTAAGCACATAAGCATTTAAGATATTAAGTTTTATTTAGAAAGCTTTTAACCACTGAAATAATAGATGGAAAAGTCCATTTACAGCCAATACAGGCAATTTACCATAGGAAATATATGGTTTTCAAACTTTTTTAACAGTTATAGCGCCACCTATGGTCCGATCAACATGAAATTTGGCATGCTTGTTTAGAATATTATGGCACATATGCTCACCAATTTTCGTGAAGTTCTGAGTTTTCGTTTAGGATTTATAAGCTTTTGAGTGCATTTTGCCACGCCCATTTTCTTTATGACCCAATTATAGCCATACGAAAAATTCAAAAGTTCAACTTTTTTTCGATAATTATTGATCAGGAGAGTCCAGAGAATTGTCCTAGACTGGTCTGGTTCCGATCGGGCGAAAAACCAGGGACTAGTTCGCAAAAGTAGGTTTTTAACATATTCGCAAATAATTAATGAACGATTTGATTGACAGCAATGGTTCTTGAGGCAATGTTGTTCAGCATGAGCAGATCTATCAAATGATATGCATTTTGTGACAATAAGTGTAACACCACGTGATTACAGAGCCGTAAAACTCGTTAGCGCCAACTAGTGGCCGATTTCTTTCAAAATTCTTACAGACCTCTAGGGCTATGAGTTGAACATGCCCATCGAGTTTCGTTCCGATCGGCCTCCGTTAACCTTGTCTAATAGGTGCTCAAACTTCGTTGGCCGATGGCGGCCATGTTTTTTGAGATACACCAATGTCCTCATAGACATACATGACACCTTGGGCCAAGACACTGCATACCAATTTTCAAGTCAATCGGACTAACAGTCAGGTGGTTAAAGCCTGTTTTATGTTTTTTTCATGTTAGAGCGCCACCATGTGGCCAATCGCCGCGATTTTTTTACTGTGACCTCAGATTGACCTCTTACACATGTGTACCGAGTTTGGTGAAGATACCTCATTTACTTCTGGAGTTATAGCCATTTTAGTAAAATAGGCTCCGCCCACAACGTTAATTTTGCGCCCCCTAGCGACCCTGAATCGAAATTTCAACTTTTTTTCGATAATTATTGATCTTCAGTCTCCAGAGAACAATTCTGCACTGGTTTGGTTCCGATCGAGCAAAAAACCAGGGACTAGTTCGCAAAAGTAGGTTTTCGACCAAATTCAAAATGGCGGAAAATCTATCATGACGGAAATGAAATCGGAGATATACGTTTTGTTCGTCAGACGACCAGCTTTCCAATGATATAAGACACTTGTGTCTACGACATACGGTCCAGGAGTTATGACCACTTTCGCGCTTTTGGTTGTTATAGCGCCACCTATGGGCCAATCGAGGTCATAATTTGATAACCTCTCCTCGATTTTTGTACTACCATCTGGCAAAGTTTCAAAGCTCTAGCCCTTACGGTTTGGGCTGCACGATGCGTTTTACGGCAGAATAATAATAATAATTAAAGCTGCAAGCAGCATTTATCGGGGTTCAAGCATTTAAGGCCTTTAGGCACATAAGCATTTAAGACATTAAGATTTATTTAGAAAGCTTTTAACCACTGAAATAATAGATGGAAAAGTCCATTTACAGCCAATACAGGCAATTTACCATAGGAAATATGTGTTTTTTAAAGCTTTTTAACAGTTATAGCACCATCTATAGTCCGATCTCCATGAAATTTTGCATGCTTGTTAATGATGTTATGGCACATAAGCTCACCAATTTTCGTGAAGTTCTGAGTTTTTGTTTAGGATTTATAGGCTTTTGAGTGCATTTTGCCACGCCCATTTTCTTTATGACCCAATATACCCATGCGAAAAATGCAAAAGTTCAACTTTTTTTTGATAATTATTGATCTTGAGAGTCCATAGAATTGTCCTAGACTCGTTTGGTTCTGATCGGGCGAAAAACCTAGGACTAGTTCGCAAAAGTAGGTTTTTAACATAATTACGAATATTTAATGAACGGTTTGATTGACAGCAATGGTTCTTGAGGCAAAGTTGTTCAACAAGAGGAGATCTATCAAATGGTATGCATTTTGTGACAATAAGTGTAACACCACGTGATTACAGAGCCATAAAACTCGTTAGCGCCAACTAGTGGCCGATTTCTTTTAAAATTCTTACAGACCTCTAGGGCCATGAGTCGAACATGCCCACCGAGTTTCGTTCCGATAGGCCTCCGTTAACCTTGTCTAATAGGTGCTCAAACTTCATTGGCCGATGGCGGCCATGTTTTTTGAGATACACCAATGTCCTCATAGACATACATGGCACCTTGGACCAAGACACTGCATACCAATTTTCAAGTCAATCGGACTAACGGTCAGGTGGTTATAGCCTGTTTTATGTTTTTTTCATGTTATAGCGCCACCATGTGACCAATCGCCGCGATTTTTTTACCGTGACCTCATATTGACGTCTTACACATGTGTACCAGGTTTGGTTAAAATACCTCTTTTACTTCTGGAGTTATAGCCATTTTAGTAAAATAGGCTCCTCCCACAACGTTAATTTTGCACCCCCTAGCGACCGTGAATCGAAATTTCAACTTTTTTTTGATAATTATTGATATTCAGACTCCAGAGAACAATTCTGCACTGGTTTGGTTCCGATCGGGCAAAAAACCAGGGACTAGTTCGCAAAAGTAGATTTTCGACAAAATTCAAAATGGCGGAAAATCTATCATGGCGGAAATAAAATCGGAGATATACGTTTTGTTCGTCAGGCGTCCAGCTTTCCAATGATATAAGACACTTGAGTCTATGACTTACGGTCTAGGAGTTATGAGCAGTTTCGCGCTTTTGGTTGCTATAGCGCCACCTATGGGCCAATCGGGGTCATAATTTGATAACCTCTCCTCGATTTTTGTACTACCATATGGCAAAGTTTCAAAGCTCTAGCCCTTACGGTTTGGGCTGCACGATGCGTTTTACGGCAGAATAATAATAATAATTAAAGCTGCAAGCAGCATTTATCGGGGTTCAAGCATTTAAGGCCTTTAGGCACATAAGCATTTAAGACATTAAGATTTATTTAGAAAGCTTTTAACCACTGAAATAATAGATGGAAAAGTCCATTTACAGCCAATACAGGCAATTTACCATAGGAAATATGTGTTTTTTAAAGCTTTTTAACAGTTATAGCACCATCTATAGTCCGATCTCCATGAAATTTTGCATGCTTGTTAATGATGTTATGGCACATAAGCTCACCAATTTTCGTGAAGTTCTGAGTTTTTGTTTAGGATTTATAGGCTTTTGAGTGCATTTTGCCACGCCCATTTTCTTTATGACCCAATATACCCATGCGAAAAATGCAAAAGTTCAACTTTTTTTTGATAATTATTGATCTTGAGAGTCCATAGAATTGTCCTAGACTCGTTTGGTTCTGATCGGGCGAAAAACCTAGGACTAGTTCGCAAAAGTAGGTTTTTAACATAATTACGAATATTTAATGAACGGTTTGATTGACAGCAATGGTTCTTGAGGCAAAGTTGTTCAACAAGAGGAGATCTATCAAATGGTATGCATTTTGTGACAATAAGTGTAACACCACGTGATTACAGAGCCATAAAACTCGTTAGCGCCAACTAGTGGCCGATTTCTTTTAAAATTCTTACAGACCTCTAGGGCCATGAGTCGAACATGCCCACCGAGTTTCGTTCCGATAGGCCTCCGTTAACCTTGTCTAATAGGTGCTCAAACTTCATTGGCCGATGGCGGCCATGTTTTTTGAGATACACCAATGTCCTCATAGACATACATGGCACCTTGGACCAAGACACTGCATACCAATTTTCAAGTCAATCGGACTAACGGTCAGGTGGTTATAGCCTGTTTTATGTTTTTTTCATGTTATAGCGCCACCATGTGACCAATCGCCGCGATTTTTTTACCGTGACCTCATATTGACGTCTTACACATGTGTACCAGGTTTGGTTAAAATACCTCTTTTACTTCTGGAGTTATAGCCATTTTAGTAAAATAGGCTCCTCCCACAACGTTAATTTTGCACCCCCTAGCGACCGTGAATCGAAATTTCAACTTTTTTTTGATAATTATTGATATTCAGACTCCAGAGAACAATTCTGCACTGGTTTGGTTCCGATCGGGCAAAAAACCAGGGACTAGTTCGCAAAAGTAGATTTTCGACAAAATTCAAAATGGCGGAAAATCTATCATGGCGGAAATAAAATCGGAGATATACGTTTTGTTCGTCAGGCGTCCAGCTTTCCAATGATATAAGACACTTGAGTCTATGACTTACGGTCTAGGAGTTATGAGCAGTTTCGCGCTTTTGGTTGCTATAGCGCCACCTATGGGCCAATCGGGGTCATAATTTGATAACCTCTCCTCGATTTTTGTACTACCATATGGCAAAGTTTCAAAGCTCTAGCCCTTACGGTTTGGGCTGCACGATGCGTTTTACGGCAGAATAATAATAATAATAATAATTAAAGCTGCAAGCAGCATTTATCGGGGTTCAAGCTATTAAGGCTTTTAAGGTTTTAAGCACAAAAGCATCAAAAGTTATTAAGTTTTATGTAGCAAGCATGTAACCACTGACATCATAGATGGAAAATACCATGTTTTAGCATGATTTATCATGTTATAACACATTCTAGCATGATTTACCATGGTTTACCATGATTTACCATGATTTACCCTGTTCTAGCATAGTTAACCATGAATTTATCTTAGTTTACCTTGATTTACCATGTTCTAGCATGATTTACCATGATATACCACATTCTAGCATGATTTACCATAGTTTATCATGATTTACCATGGTTTACCATGATTTACCCTGTTCTAGCATAGTTTACCATGACTTTATCTTAGTTTACCTTGATTTACCATGTTCTAGCATGATTTACCATGAAATACCACATTCTAGCATGATTTATCATAGTTTAACTTGATTTACCATAGTTTACCATTTTTTACCCTGTTCTAGCATAGTTTACCACTCATTTGTCTTAGTTTACCTTGATTTACCATGTTCTAGCATGATTTACCATGATATACCTTTTTCTAGCATGATTTACCATAGTTTATCTTGATTTACCATGGTTTACCATGATTTACCCTTTTCTAGCATAGCTTACCATGAATTTATCTTAGATTACCTTGATTTACCATGTTCTAGCATGATTAACCATGATATACCACATTCTAGCATGATTTACCATGGTTTTCCATGATTTGCCCTGTTCTAGCATAGTTTACCATGAATTTATCTTAGTTTACCTTGATTTACCATGTTCTAGCATGATTTACCATGATATACCACATTCTAGCATGATTTACCATGGTTTTCCATGATTTACCCTGTTCTAGCATAGTTTACCATGAATTTATCTTAGTTTACCTTGATTTACCATGTTCTAGCATGATCTACCATGATATACCACATTCTAGCATGATTTACCATAGTTTATCTTGATTTACCACGGTTTACCATTATTTACCATGTTCTAGCATAGTTTACCATGAATTTATCAATTATGTGAAGTGTCAGTGCAAATGAAGTGATAAACACTGACAAAATATGATTGTGTTATAATAGTTATTGTTATATAAGTGATTTGCACAAAGCACATGTGAAAAGACTTCATAAGTAGAATGGCCAGCAGAGGGCACTAGAAGACCACTTATTGGCTCAGTTTCAATTTAAATTTAATTATTTTTACCAGTTTTCTGCACTAAAGCAAACCAGTTTTTCCATGTTAACTCAATAATGCATGCTTACACACACACACACACACACACACACACACACACACACACACACACACACACACACACACACACACACACACACACACACACACACACACACACACACACACACACAAAGACAAATGTTGTTGTTGTTTTTTCAATGCTATTGGGATATGTCATAATGAAAATATATTTGAATGATCTATAAACATTTCACAAAGTCTTTGTAAGCTATTAATCAGAAGATTCAGAATTTATTCAGAAACCTAAGACTACACACACATATGTTGTAGATACAGACATTTGAACTATATGATGTAATCAAACTGTCAATACTAATACTTTAACAGATGGATTTTGACTAAATGTAATTGTAAATGTTAAAATAGTGATTTTATACAGTCTAAATATAAATTATAGAACAATATGACAAAATGACTATTTTAAACAGCAGGGGGCAGTAAAATACAACTTATTGGCTTAATATGCCATTATATTGATATAATTTCCACCTTTTTAACTGTTATAGAGGCAAATTTTGTCCGATCAGTCTGAAAATGTTCATGCATGTTCAGAGTGATATTTCACTGGCTTTTTAAGAAGGTCTGAGTCATTCATTAAAGAGATATAGGCTTTCAGGGATACTTGCTAACCTATTATAACTATCCAAATGAAGTAGTTCAACTTTTTCTGACAATTATTGACCTAGTGAGTCCAGAGAATTGTATTGCACTAGTTTTGAACATTATGATATGAAAATTATATGATCAGAGATGGAAAAGACCATTTACAGCCAATACAGGCAGTTTACCATAGGAAATATATGGTTTTAAAGCCTTTTAACAGTTATAGCGCCACCTTTGGTCCGATCTCCATAAAATTTTGCATGCTTGTTAAAGATGTTATTACACATATGCTCACCAATTTCTGTGAAGTTCTGAGTTTTCATTTAGGATTTATTGGGTTTTTAGTGTATTTTGCCACGCCCATTTTCTTTATGACCCAATATACCCATGCGAAAAATGCAAAAGTTCAACTTTTTTTTGATAATTATTGATCTTGAGAGTCCATAGAATTGTCCTAGACTCGTTTGGTTCTGATCGGGTGAAAAACCTAGGACTAGTTTGCAAAAGTAGGTTTTTAACATAATTACGAATATTTAATGAACGGTTTGATTGACAGCAATGGTTCTTGAGGCAAAGTTGTTCAACAAGAGGAGATCTATCAAATGGTATGCATTTTGTGACAATAAGTGTAACACCACGTGATTACAGAGCCATAAAACTCGTTAGCGCCAACTAGTGGCCGATTTCTTTCAAAACTCTTAGAGACCTCTAGGGCCATGAGTCGAACATGCCCATCGAGTTTCGTTCCGATCGGCCTCCGTTAACCTTGTCTAATAGGTGCTCAAATTTCATTGGTCGATGGCGGCCATGTTTTTCGAGATACGCCAATGTCCTCATAGACATACATGGTACCTTGGACCAAGACACTGCATACCAATTTTCAAGTCAATCGGACTAACGGTCACGTGGTCATAGCCGTTTTCATGTTTTTTTCATGTTATAGCGCCACCTAGTAATCAATCGTCGCGATTTTTTTACTGTGACCCCAGATTGAACTCATACACATGTGCACCAAGTTTGGTGAAGATATCTAATTTCATTCTCGAGTTATAGCCATTTTAGTAAAATAGGCTCCTCCCACAACATTAATTTATCACCCCCCGGCGATCAGGAATCGAAATTTCGACTTTTTTTCGATAATTATTGATATTCAGACTCCAGAGAACATTTCTGCACTGTTTTGGATCCAATTGGACAAAAAACCTAGGACTAGTTCGCAAAAGTAGGTTTTTAACTAAATTCAAAATGGCGGACAATTTGCATACAGGAAATGAAATCGGAGATATACGTTTTGACCTTCAGGTTTCCAGCTTTCCAGTGATATAAGACACTTGAGTCTACGTCATACGGTCTAGGAGTTATGAGCAGTTTCGCGCTTTTGGTTGCTATAGCGCCACCTATGGGCCAATTGGGGTCATATTCTCTGAACCTCTCCTCGATTTTTGTACTACCATCTGGCAAAGTTTCAAAGCTCCAGCTCTTACGGTTTGGGCTGCACGATGAGTTTTACGGCAGAAGAAAAATAATAATAATAATAATAATAATAATAATAATAATAATAAAAATCAGTACAATTACAATAGGGTTTCAGCACTTCGTGCTTGAACCCCTAATAATAAAAATCAGTACAATTACAATAGGGTTTCAGCACTTCGTGCTTGAACCCCTAATAAAAATCAGTACAATTACAATAGGGTTTCAGCACTTCGTGCTTGAACCCCTAATTAAAGCTGCAAGCAGCATTTAGCGGGGTTCAAGCATTTAGGGTCTTTAAGCACATAAGGCAGTCTAGTGAGTTGTCTGAGTTTTTGTTTAGGATTTACAGGCTTTTGAGTGTTTTTTGCCATACCCATTTTCTAAATGATCCTGTTATGGCTACCCAATGGGTAAAGTTAAAGTTTTTTATATAATTAATAATCTAGAGCTTCCAGAGAATTGTACTGCACTGGTATATTTCCGATCGGGCGAAAAACCTAGGACTAGTTCGCAAAAGTAGGTTTTTAACATAATAGCAAGTATTTAATGAACAAATTGATTGACAGCAGTAGTTCTTGAGGCAAAGTTGTTCAGTATGAGGAGATCTATCAAATGATATGCATCACGTGATTACATAGCCGTAAAACCTGTTAGCGTCAACTAGTGGCTGATTTTTCAAAATTCTTACAGACCTCTAGGGCCACGAGTCGAACATGCCCATCGAGTTTCGTTCTGATCGGCCTCCGTTAAGAGCAAACTAACAGCTTTGAATTAAAATGGTGAGGTATCCTGTTGTAAACATCAACCATGCCTGTTGACAGTTTTGTGGGAAGGGAATGAAAAGTTCTCAAATCCACAGCACAGCCTCAGACATAACATTTATATCCATGATCTGCCATTTTCACTATTGTCCTTGCTTGCTTCTTCACAATACCTGCAGATCTTCTGATGATTCGGCTGTGCAGGTCCACATTAACACTGCCTGGCCTAGAACATGGACTGGAAAATGCAAATTTGGGGGGTATAAATATTAATGATCCTGACTCCAACGTCACAGTCGGTGTTATGGTGGGATTCACTCATTTTTCAGCGGTCTTTTGCAAACAGGAGATTTACACAAGAAGGAGGAAACAATGGTGTTTGAGGCTCACGGTATGTCAGTTCCATGTCCAGAACTCTTATCATTCAACTATGCCAAGATAAATACAGTTTTCAATTGTATGGCACCTGTAAAATAGATGATTAGTAATATAATGCTTACTTGGAGTCTGAAATGGCTTTAACAAAAGAAGAAAAATAGTCTTAGATTTCTGTTCATTCTAATCATGTACAAATAAAGTAGCACAGTAAGATTACATTTATTTGAATGCATTAGTGAGTGTGTGATTGTGCTGTGTGTGCAGCGTGTCAATACTAAAAGTGAAGGTGTAGTTGATATCTTTGGTGATAATATCTGTAGTAATCATAAAAAAAAACACTTAAGAAATAAAGAATTAAAATTACAAATAATATTCTATTAAGATATGAGTTACAATAACATGATTTGCAATAGTAATAATATCAATAATATATGCACAATACACACAGATTAGACTATCAGGTCTGTGTTTTACAAAAACATTAGTATTGCAGCCAATGTGAGTCTGTGGGATTTATAAACAGACAAAATATGATTTGAAATGTTATTTTAATGATTTTATTAAGTTTAAACAATATTTCAAATGGAAAAAAAAATTAAAAATAATATTTTAGTGAGCAGAATGAACCAATGAGTGTTCTTCTTCTGGTGGTTAAAATGTAAATGAAAACAATAATACTTAAACAATAATACTTAATACACTAACCATGCTTGAACACACACATGCACACACATTTTGTTGTAGATGGAGATATTTAAAATAAAAGATAGGTAACAAAATGATAATTGCAAATCTCCTCTGTATAACACCATTTTCAGATTTCAAATTAATCACTGAGAGGCAGAATTGTTCAAACTGAGAGCTCAGTAAAAATGAAGTGATAAACTTTGACAAAACATGACTGTGTTATAATAGGTGATTTTCATGCAAGTAATTTGATATAGTCCAAAAACTAATGCAAAAGCACAGATGAAAATATTTTATTAAGTAGAATGTCCTGCAGAGGGCAGTAGAAGACCACTAATTGACTCACTTTCATTTGAAATACTTTTTTATCCACCAGTAAAACAAAGCAGTTTCTTCATGTTCTTTCCATTAAGCATGCTTACACACACACAGACACACACACAAACCCACACACACACACACACACACACACACACACACACACACACACACACACACACACACACACACACAAAGACAAATATGTTTTCAATGTTTTTAGGATGTGATATTGTGAAAATATCTTCATCTCCTCATCTTGAACAACTTTGCCTCAAGAATCACTAATGTCAATCAAACCGTTCATAATCATAATAAAAAAAAAAAAAATATATACAAATATCATAATAATAAAAAAAACATCATAATAAAAAAGATTGCTTCTTAAAGCATTTGTTTATTTCCAATACTGAAGCGAATTAAAAGATCATGCGTAATCCTGCTGCTCCCTCTAGTGGACAACAGTGGTATTATAGCTTACATTTTACAGTTGAAGTGTTTGAATGAATGGGAATTTGTTTTTTTACTTATATCTCAGGAACCAAAAGGCGAAAAATTCTGAAACTCAGAGCATAGATAGTGCTTGAGGAGCCCTGTTGAATGAGACCATCAATGTGTTTTTGGGCGATTGGGGCTGGGAGTTATGACTGTTATAAGGCATATCTGTTCGGGCTATTATCTCTGGAATGCCCAGGGCAAATAACACCACATTTGAATCGAAGCTAGCCAAGGACGCGCCCTTTCCAACGAGCTCTCACACAATGTTCGGGGTGGTCTGGGTCGGGAGTAATGGCCGTTCAAAATCGGGGGTCCCGCGGATTCGCGATGCGCGGGGGGCGCGCTCCCGAGGCCCGCGACGACACGTTTCGATCAAGAGCCCGGAGAGGTCCTCACCATCAAAATTTGAGCGCGCAACGACTTTCCGTTTTCGAGTTATGAATGGATTTGTATTCGGGGGCGTGGCTTAAATGCCGTTATACTTTCGTTTCATTTCATTCATTTACTTTCGTCCATTTCCATATCTCAGTGTAACACAATTGTCAATAGTAATACTCAATAGATGAGTTTTGACAAAATGTGATTGTAAATGTTAAAATAATGATTTTAAAAAGTCTAAATATGAATTTTATAACAATATTAGGGAGTAGTATGATGAAATGACAGCAGGGGGCAGTAAAATACCACTTATTGGCTTAATATGTCATTATATTCATATAAAATCACCTTTTGAAGAAGTTAAACTTTTTTTCTGATAATTATTGATCTAGAGAGTTCAGAGAATTGTGCTGCACTGGTTTTGAACATTATGATATGAACATTATATGATAAAAGATAGAAGACATCATTTACAGCCAATACAGGCAGTTTACCATAGGAAATATATGGTTTTAAAGCTTTTTAACAGTTATAGCGCCAACTATTGTCCAATCTCCATAAAATTTTGCAAGCTTGTTTGTGATGTTATGACACATATGCTCACCAATTTTTGTGAAGTTCTGAGTTTTCATTTAGGATTTATAGGCTTTTGAGTGTATTTTGCCACACCCATTTTATAAATGACCCTATTACAGCCATACAAATACAAAAGTTCAACTTTTTTTTGATAATTATTGATCTAGAGAGTCCATAGAATTGTCCTAGACTGGTCTGGTTCCGATCGGGCAAAAAACCAGGGACTAGTTCGCAAAAGTAGGTTTTTAACATATTCATGAATATTTAATGAACGGTTTGATTGACAGCAATGGTTCTAGAGGCAAAGTTGTTCAGCATGAGCAGATCTATCAAATGATATGCATTTTGTGACAATATATCTAACACCACGTGATTACAGAGCCATAAAACTCGTTAGCGCCAACTAGTGGCCGATTTCTTTCAAAATTCTTACAGACCTCTAGGGCCATGAGTCGAACATGCCCACCGAGTTTCGTTCCGATCGGCCTCCGTTAACCTTGTCTAATAGGTGCTCAACTTCATTGGCCAATGGCGGCCATGTTTTTTGAGATACACCAATGTCCTCATAGACATACATGGCACCTTGGACCAAGACACTGCATACCAATTTTCAAGTCAATCGGACTAACGGTCAGGTGTTTATAGCCTGTTTCATGTTTTTTTCATGTTATAGCGCCACCATGTGGCCAATCGCCGCGATTTTTTTACCGTGTCCTCAGACTGACCTCTTACATATGTGTACCAAGTTTGTTGAAAATACCTCATTTACTTCTGGAGTTATAGCCATTTTAGTAAAATAGGCTCCGCCCACAACGTTAATTTTGCGCCCCCTAGCGACCCTGAATCGAAATTTCAACTTTTTTTCGATAATTATTGATCTTCAGTCTCCAGAGAACAATTCTGCACTGGTTTGGTTCCGATCGAGCAAAAAACCAGGGACTAGTTCGCAAAAGTAGGTTTTCGACAAAATTCAAAATGGCGGAAAATCTATCATGACGGAAATGAAATCGGAGATATACGTTTTGTTCGTCAGACGACCAGCTTTCCAATGATATAAGACACTTGTGTCTACGACATACGGTCCAGGAGTTATGACCACTTTCGCGCTTTTGGTTGTTATAGCGCCACCTATGGGCCAATCGAGGTCATAATTTGATAACCTCTCCTCGATTTTTGTACTACCATCTGGCAAAGTTTCAAAGCTCTAGCCCTTACGGTTTGGGCTGCACGATGCGTTTTACGGCAGAATAATAATAATAATAATAATAATAATTAAAGCTGCAAGCAGCATTTATCGGGGTTCAAGCAGTTAAGGCCTTTAAGGCATTTAAGCACAAAAGCATCAAAAGTTATTAAGATTTATTTAGCAAGCATGTAACCACTGACATAATAGATGGAAAAGACCATTTACAGCCAATACAGGCAATTTGCCATGGGATATATATGGTTTTAACCCTTAATCAGTGTTTGAAAAGGACGACACTTAAGGTGTTTGGGGTCATTTTGACCCCAAACTTTTAAAGAGCGATTGCATAAGGAAATATACATTTTTATATGGAAAACTATATATCATTTTTTTTATTTACTTCTCAACTATACATTTATGCTGTGTTTTTGTGGAAATTTTGAAGTTTTTTACCTATTTACTGCACAATTACATAACTAGGCCATAAATTGGCTCATGAAAAATGATTTTTTAAAGAAAAAATCACTTAAATAATGATATTAATTCAATATAAATGGTTTTTGGGCATTGCTCTATGTGTTAGGGATGGAATACTGCCATCTAAAGGTTAGTCGAAAAAACTTATTTCTTATGGGAAAGGAATTAAAGTGCAATGGCCAAATGTATCCAATAGAGGGCCATAGAGAACCATTCATTCACTCATTTTCACTTCTCCTCACAAATTTGATATATATATACATATATATATGTGAATATTTATTTAAACATTTTGAAATGCATAAAAAATCTAATTATTATTATTATCAAATTAATTATTATAATTATATAATATTAATTATATAATTATTATCAAATTATTATATACATTTGCAGAACCATTACAAGTCACCACTATGACATGATTGTGTGTGTGTGTGTTGGTGTGTGTGTGTGTGTGTGTGTGTGTGTGTGTGTGTGTGTGTGTGTGTGTGTGTGTGTGTGTGTGTGTGTGTGTGTGTGTGGGAACAAGCTTGTTCCATGTTGCTTATGTGACATTTTTCAGATTTATGCCAGTTTAGTTGATTTTATTTGCCAATTTCTATACAAATGCTCTCTGTTGCAGTGACATACATGTGTGTGTTTGTGTGTGTGTGTGTGTATGAGATAGAAAGTTCGTTCCACTTTGGGTTTATGCTCTAGGACCAGACCTTGATTTAAATGTAATTTTTTTTAGATTTATGCCAGTTTTGTTTATTTTATTTGCCAATTTCTATAAAAATGCTCTCTGTTACAGTGACATACATGTGTGTGTTTGTGTGTGTTTGTGTGTGTTTGTGTATGAGATAGAAAGTTCGTTCCACTTTGGGTTTATGCTCTAGGACCAGACCTTGATTTAAATGTAATTTTTTTTTATATTTATGCCAGTTTTGTTTATTTTATTTGCCAATTTCTATAAAAATGCTCTGTTGCAGTGACATACATGTGTGTGTTTGTGTGTGTTTGTGTGTGTTTGTGTATGAGATAGAAAGTTTGTTCCACTTTGGGTTTATGCTCTAGGACCAGACCTTGATTTAAATGTAAATTTTTTTTAGATTTATGCCAGTTTTATTTATTTTATTTGCCAATTTCTATAAAAATGCTCTCTGTTGCAGTGACATACATGTGTGTGTTTGTGTGTGTTTGTGTGTGTGTGTGTATGAGATAGAAAGTTTGTTCCACTTTGGGTTTATGCTCTAGGACCAGACCTTGATTTAAATGTAAATTTTTTTTAGATTTATGCCAGTTTTATTTATTTTATTTGCCAATTTCTATAAAAATGCTTTCTGTTGCAGTGACATACATGTGTGTGTTTGTGTGTGTTTGTGTGTGTTTGTGTGCGTTTGTGTGTATGTGTGTATGAGATAGAAAGTTCGTTCCACTTTGGGTTTATGCTCTAGGACCAGACCTTGATTTAAATGTAAATTTTTTTTAGATTTATGCCAGTTTTGTTTATTTTATTTGCCAAATTCTGTAAAAATGCTCTCTGTTGCAAAAACATACATTTGTTTGTTTGTTTATGTGTTTGTGTGTGTCTGTGTGTGTGTGTGTATGAGATAGAAAGTTCGTTCTACTTTTTATTTATGCTCTAGGACCAGACCTTGGTTTATATGTAGAAATTTTCAGATTTATAATGGATTTAATTTGATTTTTTTGACAAACAAAATAAAAAAAAGTCATTTTTTTCATTTTCCCATTCATTTTCAATGTGGGGTCATTTTGACCCCAAACACCTTAAAAGGTAAATTTTTTTTTACACACCTTTAGAACAACCAAATCAAGCCCAGTTTTTTTGTGCATGTTTAGATAGGTTATTTAGGAAAAGTCCCAGAGTTTCATGCCCCTGAGATGAAGGTAACATTTTTAAAAAATGAAAGAAAAGTCCAGTGGGGTCATAATGACCCCAAACACTGATTAAGGGTTAAAGCTTTTTAACAGTTATAGCGCCACCTATGCTCCGATCTCCATAGAATTGTTTACTGTGACCTCAAATTGAACCCATACACATGTGTACTGAGTTTGGTGAAGATATCTCATTTACTTCTTGAGTTATAGCCATTTGAGTAAAATAGGCTCCTCCCACAACGATTTGCCACATTCTAGAATTATTTAATATGATTCTAGCATGATTTACTATCATATACCATGTTCCAGAATGATTTATTAGGATTCTAGCATGATTTACCTTGATACACCTCATTTCAGTATTATTTACTATGATTTACAATGTTTCTAGCATGATTAACCACATTACTAGCAAATATGTGAAGTGTCAGTGCAAATGAGGTGATGAACACTGACAAAATATTATTGTGTTATAATAGTTAGTTATATACGTGATTTTTAGTGTGTGTCCAAGTATGAATGCAAAAGCACATGTAAAATATTTCATTATTAAGTAGACTGGCCAGCAGAGGGCAGTAGAAGACCACTTATTGGCTCACTTTCACTTTAAACCAGTTTTCTGCACTAAAGCAAACCAGTTTTTCCATGTTAACTCAATGCATGCTTACACACACACACACACACACACACACACACACACACACACACACACACACACACACACACACACACACACACACAAACACACACACACACACACACACACACACACACACACACACACACATACACACACAGCATAGTTAACCATGATTTACCATGATATACCACGTTCTAGTATTATTTACCAGGAGATAAACGACAATCTAGGATTATTTACTTTGATTTACCATGTTTCTAGCCTGATTTATCACATTACTAGCAATTATTTGAAGTGTCAGTGCAAATAAAGTGGTTAACACTGACAAAATATGATTGTGTTATAATAGTTATTGCTATATAATTGATTTTTTTAGTGTGTATTCAAGTATGAATGCAAGCACATGTTGAAATATTTCATTAATAAGTAGAATGGCCAGCAGAGGGCAGTAGAAGACCACTTATTGGCTCACTTTCACTTTAAACCAGTTTTCTGCACTAAAGCAAACCAGTTTATCCATGTTAACTCAATGCATGCTTACACACACACACACACACACACACACACAGCATAGTTAACCATGATTTACCATGATTTACCACATTACTAGCAATTATTTGAAGTGTCAGTGCAAATAAAGTGATTAACACTGACAAAATATGATTGTTATAATAGTTATTGCTATATAAGTGATTTTTAGTGTGTATTCAAGTATAAATGCAAGCACATGTGGAAAAATTTAATTAATAAGTAGAATGGCCAGCAGAGGGCAGTAGAAGACCACTTATTGGCTCACTTTCACTTTAAACCTCATGATTTTGACCAGTTTTCTGCACTAAAGCAAACCAGTGTTTCCATGTTAACTCAATAATGCATACTTGCTACATATGCTACACACAATAATGCTACACACACACACACACACACACACACACACACACACACACACACACACAAATGTTTCAGTGATATTGGTGTCACATTCACCTTCATCACATTCACCTTTTGTCTTCATCACATTCACCATCTGTCGTCATCACCTGCACCTGCTCCTCATCACCCTCCTCGTCATCACCTGCTCCTCATCATCATAACCGTCACCTGTTGTCCTTGTCTTGATCTGTGTATTTAAGTTCCCCTCTCATCCATTATCATTGTCGGTTATTGTTTGTGCACTAGCACTCTGTTATGTTTGTTTTCATGTTGGAAAATAAAACCTTTGTTATATTTGTACCACACACACACACACACACACACACACACACACACACACACACACACACACACACACACACACACACACACACACACACCATCATTTATCATGATTTACCATGGCTGATACCAATACCAATATGAGAAAATGACTATTTTAAACAGCAGGGGGCAGTAAAATACCACTTATTGGCTTAACATGCCATTAATTCATATCATTTTCACCTTTTTAACTGTTATAGAGGCAAATTTTGTCCGATCTGTCTGAAAATTTTCATGCTTGTTCAGGGTGATATTTCACACGTTCTGACTTGTTTTTAAGAAGGTCTGAGCATTGATTAAAGAGATATAGGCTTTCGGGGACACTTGGTAAAGGCCAGATTTTGAAGTGAACCTATTATAGCTATCCAAATGAAGTAGTTCAACTTTTTCTGACAATTATTGATCTAGTGAGTCCAGAGAATTGTATTGCACTAGTTTTGAACATTATGATATGAAAATTATATGATCAGAGATGGAAAAGACCATTTACAGCCAATACAGGCAGTTTACCATAGGAAATATATGATTTTAAAGCTTTTTAACAGTTATAGCGCCACCTATCGTCCGATCTCCATAGAATTTTTCATGCTTGTTAATGATGTTATGTCACATATGCTTACCAATTTTTGTGAAGTTCTGAGTTTTTATTTAGGATTTATAGGCTTTTTAATGTATTTTGACACGCCCATTTTATAAATTACCCTATTACAGCCATCCAAATGCAAAAGTTCAACTTTTTTTTGATAATTATTGATCTAGAGAGTCCAGAGAATTGTCCTAGACTGGTCTGGTTCCGATCGGGCAAAAAACCTAGGACTAGTTCGCAAAAGTAGGTTTTTAACATATTAATGAATAATTAATGAACAGTTTGATTGACAGCAATGGTTCTTGAGGCAAAGTTGTTCAGGATGAGGAGATCTATCAAATGATATGCATATTGTGTGGATATTTGTAACACCACGTGATTACAGAGCCGTAAAACTCGTTAGCGCCAACTAGTGGCCGATTTCTTTCAAAATTCTTACAGACCTTTAGGGCCATGAGCCGAACATGCCCATTGAGTTTCGTTCCGATCGGCCTCCGTTAACCTTGTCTAATAGGTGCTCAAACTTCGTTGGCCAATGGCGGCCATGTTTTTTTAGATACGCCAATGTCCTCATACACATACATGGCACCTTGGACCAAGACACTGCATACCAATTTTCAAGTCAATCGAACTAACGGTCAGGTGGTTATAGCCTGTTTTATGTTTTTTTCATTTTATAGCGCCACCATGAGGCCAATCGTCGCGATTTTTTTACTGTGACCCCAGAGTAAGCTCATACACATGTGTACCAAGTTTGGTGAAGATACCTCATTTACATCGGGAGTTATAGCCATTTTAGTAAAATAGGCCCCTCCCACAACGTACGTTTTGGCGCCCCTTAGCGACCGTGAATCGAAATTTCCACTTTTTTTCGATAATTATTGATATTCAGTCTCCAGAGAACATTTCTGCACTAGTTTGGTTCCAATCGGGCAAAAAACCAGGGACTAGTTCGCAAAAGTAGATTTTTGACAAAATTCAAAATGGCGGAAAATCTATCATGGCGGAAATGAAATCGGAGATATACGTTTTGTTCGTCAGGCGTCCAGCTTTCCAATGATATAAGACACTTGAGTCTACGACATACGGTCTAGGAGTTATGAGCAGGTTCGCGCTTTTGGTTGTTATAGCGCCACCTATGGGCCAATCGGGGTCATAATCTCTGAACCTTTCCTCGATTTTTGTACTACCATCTGTCAAAGTTTCAAAGTTCCAGCTCTTACGGTTTGGGCTGCACGATGCGTTTTACGGCAGAATAATAATAATAATAATAATAATAAAAATCAGCACAATTACAATAGGGTTTCAGCACTTCGTGCTTGAACCCCTAATTAAAGCTGCAAGCAGCATTTATCGGGGTTCAAGCATTTAAGGCCTTTAGGCACATAAGCATTTAAGACATTAAGATTTATTTAGAAAGCTTTTAACCACTGAAATAATAGATGGAAAAGTCCATTTACAGCCAATACAGGCAATTTACCATAGGAAATATGTGTTTTTTAAAGCTTTTTAACAGTTATAGCACCATCTATAGTCCGATCTCCATGAAATTTTGCATGCTTGTTAATGATGTTATGGCACATAAGCTCACCAATTTTCGTGAAGTTCTGAGTTTTTGTTTAGGATTTATAGGCTTTTGAGTGCATTTTGCCACGCCCATTTTCTTTATGACCCAATATACCCATGCGAAAAATGCAAAAGTTCAACTTTTTTTTGATAATTATTGATCTTGAGAGTCCATAGAATTGTCCTAGACTCGTTTGGTTCTGATCGGGCGAAAAACCTAGGACTAGTTCGCAAAAGTAGGTTTTTAACATAATTACGAATATTTAATGAACGGTTTGATTGACAGCAATGGTTCTTGAGGCAAAGTTGTTCAACAAGAGGAGATCTATCAAATGGTATGCATTTTGTGACAATAAGTGTAACACCACGTGATTACAGAGCCATAAAACTCGTTAGCGCCAACTAGTGGCCGATTTCTTTTAAAATTCTTACAGACCTCTAGGGCCATGAGTCGAACATGCCCACCGAGTTTCGTTCCGATAGGCCTCCGTTAACCTTGTCTAATAGGTGCTCAAACTTCATTGGCCGATGGCGGCCATGTTTTTTGAGATACACCAATGTCCTCATAGACATACATGGCACCTTGGACCAAGACACTGCATACCAATTTTCAAGTCAATCGGACTAACGGTCAGGTGGTTATAGCCTGTTTTATGTTTTTTTCATGTTATAGCGCCACCATGTGACCAATCGCCGCGATTTTTTTACCGTGACCTCATATTGACGTCTTACACATGTGTACCAGGTTTGGTTAAAATACCTCTTTTACTTCTGGAGTTATAGCCATTTTAGTAAAATAGGCTCCTCCCACAACGTTAATTTTGCACCCCCTAGCGACCGTGAATCGAAATTTCAACTTTTTTTTGATAATTATTGATATTCATACTCCAGAGAACAATTCTGCACTGGTTTGGTTCCGATCGGGCAAAAAACCAGGGACTAGTTCGCAAAAGTAGATTTTCGACAAAATTCAAAATGGCGGAAAATCTATCATGGCGGAAATAAAATCGGAGATATACGTTTTGTTCGTCAGGCGTCCAGCTTTCCAATGATATAAGACACTTGAGTCTATGACTTACGGTCTAGGAGTTATGAGCAGTTTCGCGCTTTTGGTTGCTATAGCGCCACCTATGGGCCAATCGGGGTCATAATTTGATAACCTCTCCTCGATTTTTGTACTACCATATGGCAAAGTTTCAAAGCTCTAGCCCTTACGGTTTGGGCTGCACGATGCGTTTTACGGCAGAATAATAATAATAATAATAATAATAAAAATCAGCACAATTACAATAGGGTTTCAGCACTTCGTGCTTGAACCCCTAAAAATCAGTACAATTACAATAGGGTTTCAGCACTTCGTGCTTGAACCCCTAATAATAAAAATCAGCACAATTACAATAGGGTTTCAGCACTTCGTGCTTGAACCCCTAATAATAATAATAAAAATCAGCACAAATACAATAGGGTTTCAGCACTTCGTGCTTGAACCCCTAATAATAATAAAAATCAGCACAATTACAATAGGGTTTCAGCACTTCGTGCTTGAACCCCTAATTAAAGCTGCAAGCAGCATTTATCGGGGTTCAAGCAGTTAAGGCCTTTAAGGCCTTAAAGCACAAAAGCTTTAAAATCTATTAAGTTTTATTTAGCAAGCATGTAACCACTGACATAATAGATGGAAAAGACCATTTACAGCCAATACAGGCAATGTAACATAGGAAATACATGGTTTTAAAGCTGTTTAACATTTATAGGATTTCTATACATTTCTGCACTGGTTTGGTTCCGATCGGGCGAAAAACCTAGGACTAGTTAGTAAAAGTACGTTGTTGACAAAATTCAAAATGGTGGAAAATTTATCATGGCGGAAATTAACATTATCTAAATCTCGAAGATCGGATCAGATCGGATCGAATAATGATAATCGATTCAAGATCTTGAGAATCGGAATCGAATCGATTCTTGAAATTTGAATCGAAACCCAGCCCTACACAACACTGTGTAGCATGTAGTGCGCAACTTGACTTGATGTGCTACACCTAGATATAGTATTCGGTAGGGCATAATTAAATCAGAAGCAAGGATCATCTACTGGAGGGAGGAAATGGTGCAACAGGAGAGCAAATAGTTGACAATTTTGTTCTGATTCAAAGAGAAAATTATATTGATAAATTAAAAAGTTCTCTTTGTAGTTTGTTTCAGAAAGATGAGTGACAAATAAGAACAATAGAGAGTTAGTAAATGAAAACAGACATCACCGACTTGTTTCTTTTTAATGATTCAACAGCCTAAAAGCTTCGATTAAATTAGGTGAAGTTCGAAAGTGGAGCTTAAAGTTAAAAATAATTACCACCTAGTTTCATCACATCTATCTTTTTAACGAATCAGTGTTTTTGAACATGTTTGTACATGTACGGTTTAATGACTCAAAGACAATCCGTTGCTGTAACAATGTGATTGTGCACTGAGTGACAGCCTTTCAATGCGCAGAGACGCTGTTTAGTTTTCGCTACATTCGTTACAAAAAATGTCCTTGATTTTTGTGCATGCTATACACATCGTAACACTTATTTATATAGCAACACATATATATAAAAAACAAAAACAAACAAAAGAAAATTGTAGTTATCCTACCAGTTGATGGTTTCAAATTACAGTTCAAATGGGAAACAGGTCCATGGGCACTGGTTAGCATTTGTGCATGTAATTGCATCCACTAGGCAGGCGATTCACCTTCACAGGATTATTTATGGCACAAAACAGGATACACTTGCCGATCACGTTCACATAGGGAAAAAAAATAGAGAACAAGAAAACGCAGCCTTGGAAAACACAAGGCAAACGTACCATAATTAATTTCTGACTCAACATTTCAGTAACAAATGACATGCACAGCTCAAATGACACATTAATCCAAATTTATTTAACACATCGATTCGACACTCATAAAACAGTCACTGTCACAACTCATGATACAAAGATGTTAGCTACACGCGGTAGCTTTAGCACACGGCTAACTAGTTCAGCTCGCGCTGTGACTGCGGCCTAGTCAACTCAGCTCATATCAAATCATTTCTGAAATAGATATCTGTCATAAGATAACATATGACAAAAAAAAGTCACTCACCAAAACGAGACTGCATCACATATTCAATTAAAGAAGATTGTTCAATAAAGATTATCACACTATAAATCTTTACTCCGATTTCACCTTTTACACCTTTCTCTGACGACAAGTTGATGCATCCAAAGTTTCCAAGTGCACACAATCACAGTTCCCGATAGATTATGATGATCATTTAGTACAAGGAGTTTCTGAAGAAAGTTTCCGTGCTGCTGTCTCATCTGATCTATTCTGTTCTCTCATCATGCTGACAGCAGCAGCGCCTGCGCGAACAGTGGGCGGGCCTTAAGAATATGCCGCTACTGTTGGCTCTCAGGGGTGGCAGTCACTGCAGCACAATCAGTGATTGGACGAATCGCGTGTTTTTGCCCAGTGGTTTTTACCAGTGCATCAAGTAAATAAAAAAAAAATGGATGTAATTGAAAAAATAAATTTGTCCAGAACAGAGCGACAGGACTGAATTTAAACTGTTATAGAAGAGCTAATATACTGAGAATGAACTGGTGAAGGATTGTCTCTCTGCTTTATTTTATAAGAAATATTTCTGTGTCTAGAGTTCCTAATGCGCTGTACTCTCAACTTTTGTATAATAGTACTAGTCATATTTTTTTACACCAGGCATGAATAAAAGGAATGTTTTTTATTTCCTGTTTCGAAAACCACTGGAAACCAACGGACAGTAATGTATAGAGGAATGAAAATATGGAATCATTTACTATTGATATCACACATTTTTACAAGAAAAATTAGTTTAAAAAATATATTTAAAGGAATATTTAATGGCAAAATATATTAAATTGTTGATTTTGATATTTGGAATGGATGATGGGTTAGTGCGTTTCATTGACTTGACTTTTTATTGTTGTTGATTAAATGTAGTTTTGTATGATTTACTTTTTGGGACCCCAGGAAGAGTAGCCACTGCCTAGAAAGAGGCTAATGGGGATCCAAATAAACAAATAAACTTATAACATTGATGGAAAATACCATTTACAGCCAATACAGGCAATTTACTGAGGAAAGTTTTTTTGACAGTTATAGCACCACATCTTGCCTGATCTCCACCACTTCAAGTGTCCTCAAAGTGTGCCCATGCATGTCTGTCAAATTTGTTGTAAATATCTCATTTTGTTTTGAAGTTTAGACACTTCTGTTTATGAGAGAATAAAAATGATCCATGGGTGACAATGATTTAAAAATTTTATTTGTTTATTTATTTTTGTCAGTTCCTATCTTAATTGTGACATTTGGGCGTTATTGTTTAGCTATTGATCTATGTTTTCAAATTTCAAGAAATTTGGACTATCGGTTTCGAAGATAATTGCAAGTTTTTTAAGTGCTTAATGACAATGATACACAAACTATAAGGAGAAACCTGGCATATTTGGTATTGTTGGACTCGGGAAGGATTGAGGATTTCAAAGGACTAACGGTTGGGTGCGTATATAGCCATTTTCATAAATTTTTTTCCATGTTGTAGCGCCACCAAGTGGCCAATCGTCGCGATTTTTTTCAAGTAATCTCAGATTGAGCTCATAAACACGTTTCCCAAGATTAGCGAAAATATCTCTTTCCATTCACGAGTTATAATTGTTTTAGTAAAAGTGGCCCTGGTGCCATCAAACATTTTGATTTCCCTTAGCGACCGTGAATTTAAATTAAGAATTTTTTTGATGATTATTGATAGTCTCTGTCCAGAGAATATTTCTGCATTGGTTTGGTTTCAATCGGGCAAAAAATCTAGGAGTAATTCGCAAAAGTAGGTTTTTCAAAAAACCTCAATTTACTCAAAATTGGCGCCTGAAGGGCAAGCAAATCTGAGGCATGCATCTGGTCCGCCTCGAGCCAAGGATTCCAGCGATATAAGACACTTGAGCCTACGCCTCACGGTTGATGAGTTATGAGCCGTTTCGTACTTTTGCCCGCTGTAGCGCCCCCGTCAGGCCGATCGGGGCGGGCCTTGGTGACGCTGTAGGCGGTGTGAGTACTATCAGCCCCCAAAGTTTCAAGTCTCCACGACTTACGGTTTGGTCTGCCCGATCAGTTTTATGTCTGAATGTTGCATCATGGGAAAATTAACAATTACAATAGGTGTTCAGCACTGAAGTGCTTGAACCCCTAATAAGTGGCTAAAAAAGGGCCACAAAAAGGCCTCTAAAAAAAAAACTATAGGGTCTAGGCGCTTGCCGTCTGCGCTGCTGCGTTCCAAAAACTTTATCCAGCCTTCTAACATGTGCCTCGGAGAGGAAAAAGAACGTTTGTTGCCCTTTTAGCTCATTTATCATGGAAATGTGGTGCATTTTTTTTTTTACCTTTTAAACTGTGACACCCCCACTGATGGCCCGATCTCCATAAAAGTTTGCACGCTTCTTTAGAATAATATGGCGCATGTGCTCAGCTAATTTGGTGAAGCTCTGCTCTTTTCCCCCCATTTTTCAGTCATTTAAATGTCATTTTGCATAGGGTAATACAGAGGCCTTCTCACCTTTATGACAGTTAAAGCGCCACCAATGGCCCGACGTCCATGAAAGTTTTCAAGCTTCTTCAGGATCACGTGACGCATGCGCATGCCCGATTTTGTGAGCTTGTATGCAAATCAGACAGCAAGATGGCCGCTTTCAGCCATTTCATGTGTTTTTTCCATAGAAATACATCATTTTGACACCCTTTTAACAGTTATAGCGCCACCAAGTGGCCAGTCGCTGCGCCCTTTTTCACGTGACCACAGAATGAGCTCGTACATGCGTGTGCTGAGTTTGGTGCAAAAATCTCGTTCCGTTCACGAGTTATAGCCAATTAAGCAAAATGGGCTCCTCCCACTTCGAACATTTTGGCGGCCCTTAGGGACCGTGAAGCGAAATTTACACTTTTTTTTGATAATTATTGACAATCAGACTCCAGAGAATCTTGCCGCACTGGTTTGGTTCCGGTCGGGCCAAAAACCTAGGACTAGTTCGCGAAAGTAGGTTTTTGGAAAAACCCCAAATACCCTAAAATTTTCCCAGGGTGACGAGCAAATCCGAGGCATGCATCTGGTCCGCCTCGAGCCAAGGATTCCAGCGATATAAGACACTTGAGCCTACGCCTCACGGTTGATGAGTTATGAGCCGTTTCGTACTTTTGCCCGCTGTAGCGCCCCCGTCAGGCCGATCGGGGCGGGCCTTGGTGACGCTGTAGGCGGTGTGAGTACTATCAGCCCCCAAAGTTTCAAGTCTCCACGACTTACGGTTTGGTCTGCCCGATCAGTTTTATGTCTGAATGTTGCATCATGGGAAAATTAACAATTACAATAGGTGTTCAGCACTGAAGTGCTTGAACCCCTAATAAGTGGCTAAAAAAGGGCCACAAAAAGGCCTCTAAAAAAAAAACTATAGGGTCTAGGCGCTTGCCGTCTGCGCTGCTGCGTTCCAAAAACTTTATCCAGCCTTCTAACATGTGCCTCGGAGAGGAAAAAGAACGTTTGTTGCCCTTTTAGCTCATTTATCATGGAAATGTGGTGCATTTTTTTTTTTACCTTTTAAACTGTGACACCCCCACTGATGGCCCGATCTCCATAAAAGTTTGCACGCTTCTTTAGAATAATATGGCGCATGTGCTCAGCTAATTTGGTGAAGCTCTGCTCTTTTCCCCCCATTTTTCAGTCATTTAAATGTCATTTTGCATAGGGTAATACAGAGGCCTTCTCACCTTTATGACAGTTAAAGCGCCACCAATGGCCCGACGTCCATGAAAGTTTTCAAGCTTCTTCAGGATCACGTGACGCATGCGCATGCCCGATTTTGTGAGCTTGTATGCAAATCAGACAGCAAGATGGCCGCTTTCAGCCATTTCATGTGTTTTTTCCATAGAAATACATCATTTTGACACCCTTTTAACAGTTATAGCGCCACCAAGTGGCCAGTCGCTGCGCCCTTTTTCACGTGACCACAGAATGAGCTCGTACATGCGTGTGCTGAGTTTGGTGCAAAAATCTCGTTCCGTTCACGAGTTATAGCCAATTAAGCAAAATGGGCTCCTCCCACTTCGAACATTTTGGCGGCCCTTAGGGACCGTGAAGCGAAATTTACACTTTTTTTTGATAATTATTGACAATCAGACTCCAGAGAATCTTGCCGCACTGGTTTGGTTCCGGTCGGGCCAAAAACCTAGGACTAGTTCGCGAAAGTAGGTTTTTGGAAAAACCCCAAATACCCTAAAATTTTCCCAGGGTGACGAGCAAATCCGAGGCATGCATCTGGTCCGCCTCGAGCCAAGGATTCCAGCGATATAAGACACTTGAGCCTACGCCTCACGGTTGATGAGTTATGAGCCGTTTCGTACTTTTGCCCGCTGTAGCGCCCCCGTCAGGCCGATCGGGGCGGGCCTTGGTGACGCTGTAGGCGGTGTGAGTACTATCAGCCCCCAAAGTTTCAAGTCTCCACGACTTACGGTTTGGTCTGCCCGATCAGTTTTATGTCTGAATGTTGCATCATGGGAAAATTAACAATTACAATAGGTGTTCAGCACTGAAGTGCTTGAACCCCTAATAAGTGGCTAAAAAAGGGCCACAAAAAGGCCTCTAAAAAAAAAACTATAGGGTCTAGGCGCTTGCCGTCTGCGCTGCTGCGTTCCAAAAACTTTATCCAGCCTTCTAACATGTGCCTCGGAGAGGAAAAAGAACGTTTGTTGCCCTTTTAGCTCATTTATCATGGAAATGTGGTGCATTTTTTTTTTTACCTTTTAAACTGTGACACCCCCACTGATGGCCCGATCTCCATAAAAGTTTGCACGCTTCTTTAGAATAATATGGCGCATGTGCTCAGCTAATTTGGTGAAGCTCTGCTCTTTTCCCCCCATTTTTCAGTCATTTAAATGTCATTTTGCATAGGGTAATACAGAGGCCTTCTCACCTTTATGACAGTTAAAGCGCCACCAATGGCCCGACGTCCATGAAAGTTTTCAAGCTTCTTCAGGATCACGTGACGCATGCGCATGCCCGATTTTGTGAGCTTGTATGCAAATCAGACAGCAAGATGGCCGCTTTCAGCCATTTCATGTGTTTTTTCCATAGAAATACATCATTTTGACACCCTTTTAACAGTTATAGCGCCACCAAGTGGCCAGTCGCTGCGCCCTTTTTCACGTGACCACAGAATGAGCTCGTACATGCGTGTGCTGAGTTTGGTGCAAAAATCTCGTTCCGTTCACGAGTTATAGCCAATTAAGCAAAATGGGCTCCTCCCACTTCGAACATTTTGGCGGCCCTTAGGGACCGTGAAGCGAAATTTACACTTTTTTTTGATAATTATTGACAATCAGACTCCAGAGAATCTTGCCGCACTGGTTTGGTTCCGGTCGGGCCAAAAACCTAGGACTAGTTCGCGAAAGTAGGTTTTTGGAAAAACCCCAAATACCCTAAAATTTTCCCAGGGTGACGAGCAAATCCGAGGCATGCATCTGGTCCGCCTCGAGCCAAGGATTCCAGCGATATAAGACACTTGAGCCTACGCCTCACGGTTGATGAGTTATGAGCCGTTTCGTACTTTTGCCCGCTGTAGCGCCCCCGTCAGGCCGATCGGGGCGGGCCTTGGTGACGCTGTAGGCGGTGTGAGTACTATCAGCCCCCAAAGTTTCAAGTCTCCACGACTAATGGTTTGGTCTGCCCGATCAGTTTTATGTCTGAATGTTGCATCATGGGAAAATTAACAATTACAATAGGTGTTCAGCACTGAAGTGCTTGAACCCCTAATAAGTGGCTAAAAAAGGGCCACAAAAAGGCCTCTAAAAAAAAAACTATAGGGTCTAGGCGCTTGCCGTCTGCGCTGCTGCGTTCCAAAAACTTTATCCAGCCTTCTAACATGTGCCTCGGAGAGGAAAAAGAACGTTTGTTGCCCTTTTAGCTCATTTATCATGGAAATGTGGTGCATTTTTTTTTTTACCTTTTAAACTGTGACACCCCCACTGATGGCCCGATCTCCATAAAAGTTTGCACGCTTCTTTAGAATAATATGGCGCATGTGCTCAGCTAATTTGGTGAAGCTCTGCTCTTTTCCCCCCATTTTTCAGTCATTTAAATGTCATTTTGCATAGGGTAATACAGAGGCCTTCTCACCTTTATGACAGTTAAAGCGCCACCAATGGCCCGACGTCCATGAAAGTTTTCAAGCTTCTTCAGGATCACGTGACGCATGCGCATGCCCGATTTTGTGAGCTTGTATGCAAATCAGACAGCAAGATGGCCGCTTTCAGCCATTTCATGTGTTTTTTCCATAGAAATACATCATTTTGACACCCTTTTAACAGTTATAGCGCCACCAAGTGGCCAGTCGCTGCGCCCTTTTTCACGTGACCACAGAATGAGCTCGTACATGCGTGTGCTGAGTTTGGTGCAAAAATCTCGTTCCGTTCACGAGTTATAGCCAATTAAGCAAAATGGGCTCCTCCCACTTCGAACATTTTGGCGGCCCTTAGGGACCGTGAAGCGAAATTTACACTTTTTTTTGATAATTATTGACAATCAGACTCCAGAGAATCTTGCCGCACTGGTTTGGTTCCGGTCGGGCCAAAAACCTAGGACTAGTTCGCGAAAGTAGGTTTTTGGAAAAACCCCAAATACCCTAAAATTTTCCCAGGGTGACGAGCAAATCCGAGGCATGCATCTGGTCCGCCTCGAGCCAAGGATTCCAGCGATATAAGACACTTGAGCCTACGCCTCACGGTTGATGAGTTATGAGCCGTTTCGTACTTTTGCCCGCTGTAGCGCCCCCGTCAGGCCGATCGGGGTGGGCCTTGGTGACGCTGTAGGCGGTGTGAGTACTATCAGCCCCCAAAGTTTCAAGTCTCCACGACTTACGGTTTGGTCTGCCCGATCAGTTTTATGTCTGAATGTTGCATCATGGGAAAATTAACAATTACAATAGGTGTTCAGCACTGAAGTGCTTGAACCCCTAATAAGTGGCTAAAAAAGGGCCACAAAAAGGCCTCTAAAAAAAAACTATAGGGTCTAGGCGCTTGCCGTCTGCGCTGCTGCGTTCCAAAAACTTTATCCAGCCTTCTAACATGTGCCTCGGAGAGGAAAAAGAACGTTTGTTGCCCTTTTAGCTCATTTATCATGGAAATGTGGTGCATTTTTTTTTTTACCTTTTAAACTGTGACACCCCCACTGATGGCCCGATCTCCATAAAAGTTTGCACGCTTCTTTAGAATAATATGGCGCATGTGCTCAGCTAATTTGGTGAAGCTCTGCTCTTTTCCCCCCATTTTTCAGTCATTTAAATGTCATTTTGCATAGGGTAATACAGAGGCCTTCTCACCTTTATGACAGTTAAAGCGCCACCAATGGCCCGACGTCCATGAAAGTTTTCAAGCTTCTTCAGGATCACGTGACGCATGCGCATGCCCGATTTTGTGAGCTTGTATGCAAATCAGACAGCAAGATGGCCGCTTTCAGCCATTTCATGTGTTTTTTCCATAGAAATACATCATTTTGACACCCTTTTAACAGTTATAGCGCCACCAAGTGGCCAGTCGCTGCGCCCTTTTTCACGTGACCACAGAATGAGCTCGTACATGCGTGTGCTGAGTTTGGTGCAAAAATCTCGTTCCGTTCACGAGTTATAGCCAATTAAGCAAAATGGGCTCCTCCCACTTCGAACATTTTGGCGGCCCTTAGGGACCGTGAAGCGAAATTTACACTTTTTTTTGATAATTATTGACAATCAGACTCCAGAGAATCTTGCCGCACTGGTTTGGTTCCGGTCGGGCCAAAAACCTAGGACTAGTTCGCGAAAGTAGGTTTTTGGAAAAACCCCAAATACCCTAAAATTTTCCCAGGGTGACGAGCAAATCCGAGGCATGCATCTGGTCCGCCTCGAGCCAAGGATTCCAGCGATATAAGACACTTGAGCCTACGCCTCACGGTTGATGAGTTATGAGCCGTTTCGTACTTTTGCCCGCTGTAGCGCCCCCGTCAGGCCGATCGGGGCGGGCCTTGGTGACGCTGTAGGCGGTGTGAGTACTATCAGCCCCCAAAGTTTCAAGTCTCCACGACTAATGGTTTGGTCTGCCCGATCAGTTTTATGTCTGAATGTTGCATCATGGGAAAATTAACAATTACAATAGGTGTTCAGCACTGAAGTGCTTGAACCCCTAATAAGTGGCTAAAAAAGGGCCACAAAAAGGCCTCTAAAAAAAAAACTATAGGGTCTAGGCGCTTGCCGTCTGCGCTGCTGCGTTCCAAAAACTTTATCCAGCCTTCTAACATGTGCCTCGGAGAGGAAAAAGAACGTTTGTTGCCCTTTTAGCTCATTTATCATGGAAATGTGGTGCATTTTTTTTTTTACCTTTTAAACTGTGACACCCCCACTGATGGCCCGATCTCCATAAAAGTTTGCACGCTTCTTTAGAATAATATGGCGCATGTGCTCAGCTAATTTGGTGAAGCTCTGCTCTTTTCCCCCCATTTTTCAGTCATTTAAATGTCATTTTGCATAGGGTAATACAGAGGCCTTCTCACCTTTATGACAGTTAAAGCGCCACCAATGGCCCGACGTCCATGAAAGTTTTCAAGCTTCTTCAGGATCACGTGACGCATGCGCATGCCCGATTTTGTGAGCTTGTATGCAAATCAGACAGCAAGATGGCCGCTTTCAGCCATTTCATGTGTTTTTTCCATAGAAATACATCATTTTGACACCCTTTTAACAGTTATAGCGCCACCAAGTGGCCAGTCGCTGCGCCCTTTTTCACGTGACCACAGAATGAGCTCGTACATGCGTGTGCTGAGTTTGGTGCAAAAATCTCGTTCCGTTCACGAGTTATAGCCAATTAAGCAAAATGGGCTCCTCCCACTTCGAACATTTTGGCGGCCCTTAGGGACCGTGAAGCGAAATTTACACTTTTTTTTGATAATTATTGACAATCAGACTCCAGAGAATCTTGCCGCACTGGTTTGGTTCCGGTCGGGCCAAAAACCTAGGACTAGTTCGCGAAAGTAGGCTTTTGGAAAAACCCCAAATACCCTAAAATTTTCCCAGGGTGACGAGCAAATCCGAGGCATGCATCTGGTCCGCCTCGAGCCAAGGATTCCAGCGATATAAGACACTTGAGCCTACGCCTCACGGTTGATGAGTTATGAGCCGTTTCGTACTTTTGCCCGCTGTAGCGCCCCCGTCAGGCCGATCGGGGCGGGCCTTGGTGACGCTGTAGGCGGTGTGAGTACTATCAGCCCCCAAAGTTTCAAGTCTCCACGACTTACGGTTTGGTCTGCCCGATCAGTTTTATGTCTGAATGTTGCATCATGGGAAAATTAACAATTACAATAGGTGTTCAGCACTGAAGTGCTTGAACCCCTAATAAGTGGCTAAAAAAGGGCCACAAAAAGGCCTCTAAAAAAAAAACTATAGGGTCTAGGCGCTTGCCGTCTGCGCTGCTGCGTTCCAAAAACTTTATCCAGCCTTCTAACATGTGCCTCGGAGAGGAAAAAGAACGTTTGTTGCCCTTTTAGCTCATTTATCATGGAAATGTGGTGCATTTTTTTTTTTACCTTTTAAACTGTGACACCCCCACTGATGGCCCGATCTCCATAAAAGTTTGCACGCTTCTTTAGAATAATATGGCGCATGTGCTCAGCTAATTTGGTGAAGCTCTGCTCTTTTCCCCCCATTTTTCAGTCATTTAAATGTCATTTTGCATAGGGTAATACAGAGGCCTTCTCACCTTTATGACAGTTAAAGCGCCACCAATGGCCCGACGTCCATGAAAGTTTTCAAGCTTCTTCAGGATCACGTGACGCATGCGCATGCCCGATTTTGTGAGCTTGTATGCAAATCAGACAGCAAGATGGCCGCTTTCAGCCATTTCATGTGTTTTTTCCATAGAAATACATCATTTTGACACCCTTTTAACAGTTATAGCGCCACCAAGTGGCCAGTCGCTGCGCCCTTTTTCACGTGACCACAGAATGAGCTCGTACATGCGTGTGCTGAGTTTGGTGCAAAAATCTCGTTCCGTTCACGAGTTATAGCCAATTAAGCAAAATGGGCTCCTCCCACTTCGAACATTTTGGCGGCCCTTAGGGACCGTGAAGCGAAATTTACACTTTTTTTTGATAATTATTGACAATCAGACTCCAGAGAATCTTGCCGCACTGGTTTGGTTCCGGTCGGGCCAAAAACCTAGGACTAGTTCGCGAAAGTAGGTTTTTGGAAAAACCCCAAATACCCTAAAATTTTCCCAGGGTGACGAGCAAATCCGAGGCATGCATCTGGTCCGCCTCGAGCCAAGGATTCCAGCGATATAAGACACTTGAGCCTACGCCTCACGGTTGATGAGTTATGAGCCGTTTCGTACTTTTGCCCGCTGTAGCGCCCCCGTCAGGCCGATCGGGGTGGGCCTTGGTGACGCTGTAGGCGGTGTGAGTACTATCAGCCCCCAAAGTTTCAAGTCTCCACGACTTACGGTTTGGTCTGCCCGATCAGTTTTATGTCTGAATGTTGCATCATGGGAAAATTAACAATTACAATAGGTGTTCAGCACTGAAGTGCTTGAACCCCTAATAAGTGGCTAAAAAAGGGCCACAAAAAGGCCTCTAAAAAAAAAACTATAGGGTCTAGGCGCTTGCCGTCTGCGCTGCTGCGTTCCAAAAACTTTATCCAGCCTTCTAACATGTGCCTCGGAGAGGAAAAAGAACGTTTGTTGCCCTTTTAGCTCATTTATCATGGAAATGTGGTGCATTTTTTTTTTTACCTTTTAAACTGTGACACCCCCACTGATGGCCCGATCTCCATAAAAGTTTGCACGCTTCTTTAGAATAATATGGCGCATGTGCTCAGCTAATTTGGTGAAGCTCTGCTCTTTTCCCCCCATTTTTCAGTCATTTAAATGTCATTTTGCATAGGGTAATACAGAGGCCTTCTCACCTTTATGACAGTTAAAGCGCCACCAATGGCCCGACGTCCATGAAAGTTTTCAAGCTTCTTCAGGATCACGTGACGCATGCGCATGCCCGATTTTGTGAGCTTGTATGCAAATCAGACAGCAAGATGGCCGCTTTCAGCCATTTCATGTGTTTTTTCCATAGAAATACATCATTTTGACACCCTTTTAACAGTTATAGCGCCACCAAGTGGCCAGTCGCTGCGCCCTTTTTCACGTGACCACAGAATGAGCTCGTACATGCGTGTGCTGAGTTTGGTGCAAAAATCTCGTTCCGTTCACGAGTTATAGCCAATTAAGCAAAATGGGCTCCTCCCACTTCGAACATTTTGGCGGCCCTTAGGGACCGTGAAGCGAAATTTACACTTTTTTTTGATAATTATTGACAATCAGACTCCAGAGAATCTTGCCGCACTGGTTTGGTTCCGGTCGGGCCAAAAACCTAGGACTAGTTCGCGAAAGTAGGTTTTTGGAAAAACCCCAAATACCCTAAAATTTTCCCAGGGTGACGAGCAAATCCGAGGCATGCATCTGGTCCGCCTCGAGCCAAGGATTCCAGCGATATAAGACACTTGAGCCTACGCCTCACGGTTGATGAGTTATGAGCCGTTTCGTACTTTTGCCCGCTGTAGCGCCCCCGTCAGGCCGATCGGGGCGGGCCTTGGTGACGCTGTAGGCGGTGTGAGTACTATCAGCCCCCAAAGTTTCAAGTCTCCACGACTAATGGTTTGGTCTGCCCGATCAGTTTTATGTCTGAATGTTGCATCATGGGAAAATTAACAATTACAATAGGTGTTCAGCACTGAAGTGCTTGAACCCCTAATAAGTGGCTAAAAAAGGGCCACAAAAAGGCCTCTAAAAAAAAAACTATAGGGTCTAGGCGCTTGCCGTCTGCGCTGCTGCGTTCCAAAAACTTTATCCAGCCTTCTAACATGTGCCTCGGAGAGGAAAAAGAACGTTTGTTGCCCTTTTAGCTCATTTATCATGGAAATGTGGTGCATTTTTTTTTTTACCTTTTAAACTGTGACACCCCCACTGATGGCCCGATCTCCATAAAAGTTTGCACGCTTCTTTAGAATAATATGGCGCATGTGCTCAGCTAATTTGGTGAAGCTCTGCTCTTTTCCCCCCATTTTTCAGTCATTTAAATGTCATTTTGCATAGGGTAATACAGAGGCCTTCTCACCTTTATGACAGTTAAAGCGCCACCAATGGCCCGACGTCCATGAAAGTTTTCAAGCTTCTTCAGGATCACGTGACGCATGCGCATGCCCGATTTTGTGAGCTTGTATGCAAATCAGACAGCAAGATGGCCGCTTTCAGCCATTTCATGTGTTTTTTCCATAGAAATACATCATTTTGACACCCTTTTAACAGTTATAGCGCCACCAAGTGGCCAGTCGCTGCGCCCTTTTTCACGTGACCACAGAATGAGCTCGTACATGCGTGTGCTGAGTTTGGTGCAAAAATCTCGTTCCGTTCACGAGTTATAGCCAATTAAGCAAAATGGGCTCCTCCCACTTCGAACATTTTGGCGGCCCTTAGGGACCGTGAAGCGAAATTTACACTTTTTTTTGATAATTATTGACAATCAGACTCCAGAGAATCTTGCCGCACTGGTTTGGTTCCGGTCGGGCCAAAAACCTAGGACTAGTTCGCGAAAGTAGGTTTTTGGAAAAACCCCAAATACCCTAAAATTTTCCCAGGGTGACGAGCAAATCCGAGGCATGCATCTGGTCCGCCTCGAGCCAAGGATTCCAGCGATATAAGACACTTGAGCCTACGCCTCACGGTTGATGAGTTATGAGCCGTTTCGTACTTTTGCCCGCTGTAGCGCCCCCGTCAGGCCGATCGGGGCGGGCCTTGGTGACGCTGTAGGCGGTGTGAGTACTATCAGCCCCCAAAGTTTCAAGTCTCCACGACTTACGGTTTGGTCTGCCCGATCAGTTTTATGTCTGAATGTTGCATCATGGGAAAATTAACAATTACAATAGGTGTTCAGCACTGAAGTGCTTGAACCCCTAATAAGTGGCTAAAAAAGGGCCACAAAAAGGCCTCTAAAAAAAAAACTATAGGGTCTAGGCGCTTGCCGTCTGCGCTGCTGCGTTCCAAAAACTTTATCCAGCCTTCTAACATGTGCCTCGGAGAGGAAAAAGAACGTTTGTTGCCCTTTTAGCTCATTTATCATGGAAATGTGGTGCATTTTTTTTTTTACCTTTTAAACTGTGACACCCCCACTGATGGCCCGATCTCCATAAAAGTTTGCACGCTTCTTTAGAATAATATGGCGCATGTGCTCAGCTAATTTGGTGAAGCTCTGCTCTTTTCCCCCCATTTTTCAGTCATTTAAATGTCATTTTGCATAGGGTAATACAGAGGCCTTCTCACCTTTATGACAGTTAAAGCGCCACCAATGGCCCGACGTCCATGAAAGTTTTCAAGCTTCTTCAGGATCACGTGACGCATGCGCATGCCCGATTTTGTGAGCTTGTATGCAAATCAGACAGCAAGATGGCCGCTTTCAGCCATTTCATGTGTTTTTTCCATAGAAATACATCATTTTGACACCCTTTTAACAGTTATAGCGCCACCAAGTGGCCAGTCGCTGCGCCCTTTTTCACGTGACCACAGAATGAGCTCGTACATGCGTGTGCTGAGTTTGGTGCAAAAATCTCGTTCCGTTCACGAGTTATAGCCAATTAAGCAAAATGGGCTCCTCCCACTTCGAACATTTTGGCGGCCCTTAGGGACCGTGAAGCGAAATTTACACTTTTTTTTGATAATTATTGACAATCAGACTCCAGAGAATCTTGCCGCACTGGTTTGGTTCCGGTCGGGCCAAAAACCTAGGACTAGTTCGCGAAAGTAGGTTTTTGGAAAAACCCCAAATACCCTAAAATTTTCCCAGGGTGACGAGCAAATCCGAGGCATGCATCTGGTCCGCCTCGAGCCAAGGATTCCAGCGATATAAGACACTTGAGCCTACGCCTCACGGTTGATGAGTTATGAGCCGTTTCGTACTTTTGCCCGCTGTAGCGCCCCCGTCAGGCCGATCGGGGCGGGCCTTGGTGACGCTGTAGGCGGTGTGAGTACTATCAGCCCCCAAAGTTTCAAGTCTCCACGACTTACGGTTTGGTCTGCCCGATCAGTTTTATGTCTGAATGTTGCATCATGGGAAAATTAACAATTACAATAGGTGTTCAGCACTGAAGTGCTTGAACCCCTAATAAGTGGCTAAAAAAGGGCCACAAAAAGGCCTCTAAAAAAAAAACTATAGGGTCTAGGCGCTTGCCGTCTGCGCTGCTGCGTTCCAAAAACTTTATCCAGCCTTCTAACATGTGCCTCGGAGAGGAAAAAGAACGTTTGTTGCCCTTTTAGCTCATTTATCATGGAAATGTGGTGCATTTTTTTTTTTACCTTTTAAACTGTGACACCCCCACTGATGGCCCGATCTCCATAAAAGTTTGCACGCTTCTTTAGAATAATATGGCGCATGTGCTCAGCTAATTTGGTGAAGCTCTGCTCTTTTCCCCCCATTTTTCAGTCATTTAAATGTCATTTTGCATAGGGTAATACAGAGGCCTTCTCACCTTTATGACAGTTAAAGCGCCACCAATGGCCCGACGTCCATGAAAGTTTTCAAGCTTCTTCAGGATCACGTGACGCATGCGCATGCCCGATTTTGTGAGCTTGTATGCAAATCAGACAGCAAGATGGCCGCTTTCAGCCATTTCATGTGTTTTTTCCATAGAAATACATCATTTTGACACCCTTTTAACAGTTATAGCGCCACCAAGTGGCCAGTCGCTGCGCCCTTTTTCACGTGACCACAGAATGAGCTCGTACATGCGTGTGCTGAGTTTGGTGCAAAAATCTCGTTCCGTTCACGAGTTATAGCCAATTAAGCAAAATGGGCTCCTCCCACTTCGAACATTTTGGCGGCCCTTAGGGACCGTGAAGCGAAATTTACACTTTTTTTTGATAATTATTGACAATCAGACTCCAGAGAATCTTGCCGCACTGGTTTGGTTCCGGTCGGGCCAAAAACCTAGGACTAGTTCGCGAAAGTAGGTTTTTGGAAAAACCCCAAATACCCTAAAATTTTCCCAGGGTGACGAGCAAATCCGAGGCATGCATCTGGTCCGCCTCGAGCCAAGGATTCCAGCGATATAAGACACTTGAGCCTACGCCTCACGGTTGATGAGTTATGAGCCGTTTCGTACTTTTGCCCGCTGTAGCGCCCCCGTCAGGCCGATCGGGGCGGGCCTTGGTGACGCTGTAGGCGGTGTGAGTACTATCAGCCCCCAAAGTTTCAAGTCTCCACGACTTACGGTTTGGTCTGCCCGATCAGTTTTATGTCTGAATGTTGCATCATGGGAAAATTAACAATTACAATAGGTGTTCAGCACTGAAGTGCTTGAACCCCTAATAAGTGGCTAAAAAAGGGCCACAAAAAGGCCTCTAAAAAAAAAACTATAGGGTCTAGGCGCTTGCCGTCTGCGCTGCTGCGTTCCAAAAACTTTATCCAGCCTTCTAACATGTGCCTCGGAGAGGAAAAAGAACGTTTGTTGCCCTTTTAGCTCATTTATCATGGAAATGTGGTGCATTTTTTTTTTTACCTTTTAAACTGTGACACCCCCACTGATGGCCCGATCTCCATAAAAGTTTGCACGCTTCTTTAGAATAATATGGCGCATGTGCTCAGCTAATTTGGTGAAGCTCTGCTCTTTTCCCCCCATTTTTCAGTCATTTAAATGTCATTTTGCATAGGGTAATACAGAGGCCTTCTCACCTTTATGACAGTTAAAGCGCCACCAATGGCCCGACGTCCATGAAAGTTTTCAAGCTTCTTCAGGATCACGTGACGCATGCGCATGCCCGATTTTGTGAGCTTGTATGCAAATCAGACAGCAAGATGGCCGCTTTCAGCCATTTCATGTGTTTTTTCCATAG